>NC_135169.1:11493584-11861084 GCF_041146795.1 Maylandia zebra | reverse complement strand
CTACCCACTCCGTGAGAAGTGACGGGTGAGGCACTGAAACTGCAGTGAGAGAAATCTTTATCAACAGTGAAGGTGTAACCCCGCAACTGTACAGAAGAGGATTAGGGCCACTGGAAAAAAATCTGAGAAAAAAGTCAGAATTCTGAGATTAAAGTCAGAATTTTGAGAAAAAAGTCAGAATTCTGAGAAAAAAGTCAAACAATGGCAGGCTCTTTTTATTTTCTTTTTACTTTTTAAATTACAGTAATATGTCACATACAGAGTAATTACTAATTTATGTTTGGTGTTTGTACAGAAATTATTCAAAAATAAGATCGGTGCTGTAGGGAATTTCTTCCTGAGATGCGATGATTTAATGTTGTAATTTTTTCTGTAATTTCAACAGCAAGTAAACCCAGAGCCACACTAACAGCACAAAGTTCAAGCATACCAGCAGGGGGCAGTGTGAGACTGCTCTGCTTCGTGGAGGCCTCCTTTAGCTGGACAATTGACTGGTTCAGGCGTGACTCAGTTGCTTCTGTAGCTCAAAACCTAAAAGAAAATCATGGAAAAAATGTTATTAGTGTCTCGCAAGGAGGTCTGTACCAGTGCAGAGGAGAGAGAGGAGATCCAGTTTTCTTCACAAAAGAGAGTACTGAAGTCACTGTTGGGGAAATCTGTGAGTTTAGTATTTTATTCCAAAGCTGAAACACCACTCAGTGTTGCTGTCTGTTCACCGAACACCCAATGATTACCAATGAATATTTTTTTGTAAATGTCAAATATTAATGCATAGACAAAACACAGTATTTGTATCTGAAACAAAAATTGAGATATCCTTCTATTGATTTTATTGTTCTACTCATTTTAAATTAAAATGAGTAGAACAATTAAGTGTTTAACCCTTTAAAGCCGGTCGGAGCGGACACGCTCCATTTTGCGTAACTATTTTTAAATCCCGGTAGCACTGCAACCACGTAAGCTAGCGCAATAATTTTTTTTGCATATGAAACTGAAGGACCCGTCCCATCCTGGCAACAAACTGTTCCAACTTCTGCAATCCGGTAGAAGGTTCAGCATCATCCGGGCAAGGACAGAGAGACTCAAGAGGAGCTTCTATCCCCAAGCCATCCGGGCCCTAAACACACACACCCGCCCTCTTACATCATCTATAATTGACTGAGACAGGACTCTCTTCCAGACACTCTAAACCAAGGCACAATGTACATTTCAAATTCCTTTAATTTTAAATATGTTTATATTGTCTATCCTGTAAAATAGTCAGATGTCTATTCTTATTAATGTACAGAATTCACCTGCTTGCTGCTACTACTGCACATTCACCCAATGTATATACTATATATAATGTTCTTCCTCTACCATCCCCCCCCCCCCATTTTTGCACATGTCGAGGAGCCGATCCGATCAGCTGTTTGTAACACTTCCTACGTCCATCAGCGTGAACTATCGCATGTCCGGCATGAACTGCCCGAAACCGGAAGTGACGTCATTTTGCGGAAATGTAGTTTTTTACCATCGTGGCCATATGAGCCTTTACTTGTGTTTTTAAAAGTTATGTTTGACTTTATGACTTTCTGTGTCGTTTCTGGGATGCTGAGAACTCATATTGCACTGCTGGAAATATTTTATTTTGATGCATATGCTGTTATTTTGCAAATTTGCACTATAATATATTTTTTCGTTTTTCCTGCAGTATATGAAAATTGGTGTATCTCAAAAATAAAACTAAGGTAAGCGACCCATGTTGTAGGTGACGTCAGACGCCGGAGATTTTGGCGGAGAAAAAAAAAGCAAATGGTAGCATAGAGTTTAACAAAGGTTTTTCAAGCTTCAGTATTACCAAATATACTAATCAATTGTCATATAACTAACATCATCTGTCCTATCACCTTTAACACCCTGGATGACAACGGGGAGAGTTTAGACGCTCTCCAAGATTACATCGACCGCTGTTTTCAAGATTTAGTAATGAAGAAGGCTCAGGGTGCATCTTCCCCGGCCAAAACTGAGACGCCGTCATCGAAGAGATGTCGCCCGGCAGACTCCCCCGGTACAACATCGCCTGCCGGCAAAGACATCGCAGACATCCTGGAGTCAATCGACAAGCGATTGTCCAGTTTCGATGCGAGGCTGTCCCTGGTGGAGATTTTACACCGGGAATTTAAATCTCTGAGAGAATCCCTGGAATTCAGCCAGCAGCAGGTGGAAACGCTTGCCGCTGAAAATGCCACGCTACGGGAGTCGGTTAAATCTCTCACCGATAACGTGACCCAGCTAAACATTGAAAATAAAAAAATAAAAGAATCCGTTATCGATCTACAAGCCCGTAGCATGAGAGATAATCTTGTGTTTTCTGGTATTCCAGAATCTGCCAGAGAGGACGCAGAGGCAACGGTGAAAAGCTTCATTAAAATCCACCTGAAGCTGCCGGAGGACACCGTAAAGAACATCGATTTCGATAGAGTGCATCGCTTGGGGGGCGTGCAGTCGCGGACCGGGAGACCACGGCCTATTGTGGCCAAATTCGGTCAATTCAAACAGAAGGAACAGGTGAAGAGTCGCGGCAGAGAGCTGAAAGGAATGGACTTCAGCGTGAACGACCAGTTCCCCAAAGAGATCCTGGAACGACGCAAGGTCCTGTTCCCAGTTCGACGTAGCTTTATCCAGAAAGGCTCCCGTGCTGTCATCGCCGTGGACCGGCTCTACGTGGACGGACAGCTCTACCGCGACCCCGGCATCACACCGTGGTTATATTGACTGCACTCCAGATAAGAACCCGCTACACTCATTTCTTATTCATTCACACTCTCTCCTTTAACATGAGTTTAACCTAGTAATATCAATATGATGTCATAGCAGATATAACACCGTCACCCTCCGTCATTGCTTTAATTGGAATGTTTCCGTTTCGTTTCTTTTTTTTTTGGTGTTGCTCACAGTTCATGTGGTTTCTTTCTTTCTCTTGTCTTTCACTGCTGTGATCACCCACTTCCCCACTCACCTACAAACAACACCCTCTATTTCTCCATATTTTCACACCACGATCATGCAAACACATCAGCTCAACGGCAGCACATTCACAACAGCCTCAAGCACGCACAGACTTGCAGGACACATAAGCAAGCCACGCTTGTTCATATTAGTGAATATTCACACACATAGTCAGACATATGGAGCCTCTCACCACACTTCTTTTTCTCTTTCTATTTACAAACAAGTGATGTTTCCACATCCTCTCCACCTGTCTAAACGAAACACCCAGCGTACATCATTAGACATACACACACAATTATGGGCATGCTGAGGTTTGTCACATGGAATGTAAATGTGTCACGGTCCGCTGTGACGGACCGAGTGGAGAATGCATGTAATGGACCCAGGTGCGAACACAAGCGAAGATACAGGAGTGGATTAAACAAAAGCGAGCCTTTTATTATGGCTGATGAAAGGAACAAACCAGAGTGAGGGCAGCATAAGAGTAGTAGCTAAACAGAAACCTAAACTGGACATAAACTATGGAAAGGCTATGGCTGGAGATATGGAACACAGGGGGTGGGAACACAGACGACGCGACGCAGACTACATGAAACACAGAGACTAAATACACATGAGGAATGATCAGGGGAAGTGGCCACACATGGGAACACAGCTGACACACATGAACTTAACGACAGGACAGGAGGAGTGAAACTGAATACACTGACAGTGAATGCAGGCCTTCAAAGTAAAACAGGAAACATGAGACATGAACCGGGGAGACGTAGTACAGGGGGAGGTGACATAACTGACAGCATGAACTTGACAGTACAAGACACACAGACATAAACACACGAAGGGCAAGGGAGACGTAATGCAAGGGTGGTATATACAGATGGCTGGACTAACTTAATGAACCTAAACAATCAATAAACATCAAAATAGACTAAACACAAAACACTGGGTCGCACGACCCAGGACCATGACAAAATGGAGCTGGCTCCAGAGGAAAGAGGTTAAAGATATTTAACCAGCTTAAAAAACTACAGGCAGATGTTGTTTTATTACAAGAAACTCACAAACCTGTCACAGGTTTAAACGAACTTAAAACACCTGAGTTTCCTAACGTGTTTGCAGCCTGTTATAATTCTAGACAACGGGGAGTAGCAATTTTAATACATAAAAATGTTAATTTTACAGTACTCGATACAGTTATAGATCCAGAGGGTAGATTTCTAATTATTAAACTATCAATATTGAACAAAAAACTATGTATTGTAAGTATATATGGTCCAAATGTTGATGAACCCTCATTCTTCCACGGATTTTTTAGTGCACTCTCTGAACACCTTGATTGCACACTCATTCTTGGCGGTGACCTCAACCTTGGACTAAATGAAGACATGGATAGGCTCAACACAACAGGAACTCAGCGCAATTGGCAGTCCACAAATATAATCAATCAGTATATGAGCGACTTTGGTCTTTGCGATGCATGGCGCTCTCTTCACCCCACCAGTAAGGAATATACTTTTTTCTCGCATGTTCATCACTCTTACTCTCGTCTGGATTATTTTTTGGTCAGCAGCTCACTGCTGTGTGACATTTCAGACACTGAGATTCATCCTATAGCTGTCAGCGATCATGCTCCTGTATCTTTAACACTAATGCACAAGAATAATACTACGCCAAGTAAAAACTGGAGATTTAATATATCACTACTTAAAGATGAAGACTTTATTAAATACTTTAAAAAGGAATGGACTTCATATTTAGACTTTAATGACACTCCCGGAATATCTGCTTCTGTTCTATGGGAAGCAGGGAAAGCTGTGATGAGAGGTAAAATAATTTCTTTCTCATCACACAAAAAGAAAGAAGAAAACAAAAATATTCAGGAATTAGAAAAAACCATCAAATCACTAGAAGAAGCCTACGTGTGCAACCAAGATCAGGAAACATTGAACAAAATATGCAAAACAAAACTAGAATTAAATGAAATTATTAATAAAAAAACACAATTCCTTATACAAAGACTACGCTTGCAGAATTTTGAACACAGTAACAAATCAGGTCGATTTCTAGCAAACCAGCTAAAAATAAATAAAGAAAAAACAACTATATGTGCTGCTAAAGATTTATCGGGGAACACAATATATGATCCTGGAAGAATAAACAACATTTTTAGGGATTTCTATGAAACTTTATACTCACCACAAATAAACCCATCTAAAAATGAAATTGATCTGTTTCTTGACAACGTAACTCTTCCAAAATTACTAGACAGTCAAGCAATGGAACTGGATTCGCCACTGACGCCAAGTGAACTCCAGGAAGCCCTGATAAGTATGCCTAATAATAAGGCTCCAGGTCCAGACGGCTTCCCTGCAGAATTCTACAAAGAATTCTGGACAATTTTGGCACCAGTATTCCACGGCATGTTGCAGGAAATCGAGGAAAATGGCAGACTACCACCAAATATGAATTCTGCCAACATTAGTCTCCTGCTAAAACCAGGCAAAGACCCTTTATTTCCCTCAAGCTATCGTCCAATTTCTCTTTTAAATGTAGACCTTAAAATTCTTGCCTGTGCTGGATTATGGTGATATTCTATATATGAATGCTTCTGCTCAATGTCTTCGAATGGTTGATTCTGTGTATCATGCTTGTCTGAGGTTCATCACTAACTGTAAATTTCAGACTCACCACTGTGAGTTATACTCTCAGGTAGGATGACCTGCTTTGGTAAGTCGGAGGAACTCTCATTTATACAGTTTTATATATAAGGCGATACTTGGGTTGCTGCCTTCTTATATATGTTCCCTGCTTGTAATGAAACATGCTGGTCGGTATTCTCTTCGTCCGCATGGTTACTTGTTGCTTTCTGTTCCATTTGCCCGAACTGAACTTGGTAAAAGAGCTTTTGTCCATTTAGCACCCTCGGCCTGGAACAAACTGCAGAAGGAATGGAAAATGACTGAATTCATTTCATTAAGTGATTTTAAATCTAAACTATGAATCCTTGAGGCCAAGTCCATAACATGCAACTGTTTCAATTAGATTGATTGTCATTTTAACTGACTTTTTATTTTATTTGAATTTTATTGAATTTTATTTTTATTTTATTTGTATTCTTTCACTTATTGTTGCATGTGTGTTGTTGCTGCCTGTGTTTGAGTAATTTCTGTAACTGTGAGACATCTGCTGCTGCCTATCTTGGCCAGGTCTCCCTTGAAAAAGAGGTTTTTAATCTCAATGGGATCTTCCTGGTTAAATAAAGGTTAATAAATAAATAAATAAAATAAAATAATCTGCAAAGCTCTCTCAAAGAGATTAGAGAAAATGACCCCCCTCTTAATTCATCCTGACCAAACTGGTTTCATAAAAGGTCGGCACTCCTCAACAAACACTCGTAGATTACTTAATTTAATAGACTACTCATACGATAAAAACATCGAAACTATAATATTATCTCTAGATGCAGAAAAAGCATTTGACAGAGTTAACTGGAAATTTTTATTCGCAACTTTACACAAATTTGGTTTTGGAAACTCTTTCATAAACTGGATAAGAATATTATACAATTCCCCAACAGCTCGTATCAGAACTAATGACCAGACATCCTCCAGCTTCTGTCTCCTGAGGGGCACCAGACAGGGATGCCCACTCTCCCCTTCACTTTTTGCAATTTTTATCGAACCTCTAGCAGCAGCATTTAGACAGGCTACAACAATTAAGGGCATAAAATGTAAGAACATAGAACATAAAATCAGTCTCTATGCGGATGATGTGTTGCTTTTTCTGCAAAACACACAAACCAACCTCTCTGAGGTAATTACTTTAATAAACTGGTTTTCAAGAGTTTCAGATTATTCAATTAACTGGCCAAAATCTACAGTTCTCCCCATTAACTGCTCCTTCCATAATTCTTCCTCTGCCCCACTGCAATCCGGAAATATTAAATATTTAGGTATTAATGTCTCTCCTAAGCTTTCAGACTTAACTAAATTAAACCACATCCCACTTCTAAAGAAAGTAGAAGGCGATCTGACTAGATGGAAATCTTTACCCATATCACTCATGGGAAGGGTCGCCACTATAAAAATGATGATCTTGCCAAAAATAAATTACTTATTTTTGATGATCCCTAACAAACCATCACAAGATTGGTTCAGATCTCTGGATTCATATATTTCCAAATTCCTTTGGAAAGATAAACCCCCGCGTATCAGCTTAAAAATGCTACAAAGAACCAAGGATAGAGGAGGATTAGATCTGCCTAATTTTTACCAATACTTCTTAGCCAACAGGCTTCAGTTCATCTCAGAATGGTTAAAACATACCTTCTTAGTTGAGCCCTGGCTAGATGTTGAACAGGCACTATGCAAGGATCTAGAGATTTCAGACCTACCATTTATTAGCTCAAACATCAAAAGACATGAATGCTTTAAAAGTATCAACATCAGTTTTTCTCTGACAGCATGGTGGGAGTTTCTAAAAATAACGGAGTCTTCATTAATCCCATGCAAACGTACACCTATCTGGAATAACCCTGACATATTACAAAACAATAATATGATTAATTTCCCAGAATGGAGTTGTAAAGGAATTAAATACTTAGAACATATATTAGAGGGAACAGAATTTATTCCATTTGACAGACTAGTTGCACAATATGGGATCAACAAGACAAGATTTTTAGAATATCAACAAATTAAATCCATAGTAAAAAAGAAATTTAACCTCAGTCAAGTTGAATTACAAACACCACTAAGTGCGGCACATTTTCTTACTCTTAAATCCCCCAAATTATTATCTAAAATATACAGAACACTTTCTAAATTAGATGAATCAATATCCCTTCCTATTGCAAAGTGGGAAGCAGATTTATCAGTCAGCTTAGACCAAAACTTCTGGTCTCAGATTTGCTTAAAAACCTTTAAATTAATTAAAAATCCCAGTCTGCAATTAATACAATACAAAACACTACATAGAGTGCACTATACAGGTCATCGGATGTTCAAGATGGGCTTTACATCTTCCAACAACTGCTCACACTGTCAAGGCAATACACCAGACAATTACATCCACGCTCTTTGGTTCTGTCCACCAGTGCAAAAGTTTTGGCGCGAGATATGTGAAGACTTATCAAAGTGTCTGAAATGTAACATTCCAACTTCCCCCTTAGTGTGTTTGTTGGGCAGCTTAGATAATGTCACTTCAGAAAAGAATATAGCCCATATGATTTTCACTGCCCTATGCATAGCCAAGAAAACAGTCCTCATGAACTGGAAAAATAAAAATAATCTTAATTCTAACCAATATAGAAATTATCTATTAGATTACATTAGTCTTGATACAGCCTCTGCCACCACATCAGATCAATTGCTCTGGGCTCCTTTTATCAGCTCCATCACCTAGTGGGGGTGGGGGGTCATAGTTTGGTCCCGCCTTCACTGTTGTGATTGGTGTGGGGGTAGGGACAGGCTTAGGGTGTCGGGGGGTTCCCCGGAGGCATCTTCCTTGGGGGGCTCAACCCGGGGTAGCGGTCATGTCCGGTTGGGGGCTCTGTTGGCTCTCAGGTGACTATTTCCTCGCGGCTGCGTGCAGCGGGGCTAGGGGAGGGTCTGTGCTGACGGACGTGGGTTACTGACCTGGTAGCCTGGCTGCCCCTGGGTGGGTCCGGGATGGGCGTGAGGTTCTGGGGGCGCTCCGTCTCTGGGCTGGGGCCCGGGCCGGGCCTCGGGGGCTTGGGTCCTGGTTGGTGTGTTGCCGGGGTTGTGGGCGGGTGGGTGCATGGGGGCCCAGCCCTGGCGCAGGGTGCCGCCAGTGCGTCGAGCCACCTGGGGGGCTCTTCAACTGGTGGGGGAGATGGTCACATCTGCAGGAGCTTTCCTCTCTTCAGGGACTCTCTCTGCAGGAGGGGGAGATACAGGAGAGGTGGAGGAAGATCTCAGCCTGGGCGTTTACTGTCTTATGTAGTCTGGAAGATGAGTGGATGGTGGGGTGGGTGCAGTTTTCTCTGTGGTGGGGTTGGGTGAACTGTCCCGGGCTCTGTGGGGCCGGGAGGCGCTGCTGCACTGGGCCCCGGTCTGGATGGGCCTGGGCCCCCTTTCCCTGGCGGGTCGCGGAGTATGGGAGTGCCTACTGGGGTCAGCGGGGGAGCTGGCCCCAGGGAAGGGTTACCTGCCCCTCCCTTCCTTCCCTCCCCATCTCCGGCTGCCTCCCTCTTCCCACTCCACCACAACCACCCACACATGCAGGGCCTTGGAGTAGGGGTGTGTCACCAGGGTGCAGAGGAGGCTACCCCCCCCCCCCCCCCCCCCCCCCCCCCCTCTGTCCCCTTCCGGCTGCCTCTGCCTCAATTTTATCCCACAACTTAGACATTCACATTATTCACACTCTCATTACACATACATATAGGATCTTGGGGGTGGGCACAATCACGGAGTCCATATTACCATCAGGGTGTACACCTCACCCCTGGCGTCGTTGCCCACCTCTCAATTTTAAATACACTTAGACATTGAGGGCTATCAGGAGGGACTATGCGCTTACCTGCTGCTCCTTGGCAGGTAGCTCCATGCCCTCCTGGGTTTTAATTGCACCTTAGAACACACATGCATCAACACTACAATGAGCGGGTGGAGGGAGGTTTGGAGTCTTCTCCCACCCCCATTCTCTGCGGCCTGCTGGAGCGGGAGGGCTAGGAGGAGTTGGCCGTCCGACTGCGGTCTGGAGTGTGGGGCCTCCCTGCTGCTACGGAGTCGGGGTGGTCTGCCTCTCCCCACCGCAGGGAAAAGGGTAACACCACCTGGGTCTGGGTGCGGTTCCCCCCTCCAGGGGCAAGGGCACCTAGACCCGGTTTGTAGAGTACGCTTGGGGAGTGTGATCGTGTGTACAGCGTCTCTTTATGTCTGTCTCCACGTTGGTTGAGTGTGGAGTGAGTGCATATGAGAGCATGAGGGGGGGAATGGATGTTTGTGTCTGTGTGTGCCTGTATGTCTGTGTCTATATGTCAGGTTGGGTATCAGACACCACCTCTCTGGGGACACCTCAGGCCCTCCAAGGTTTGGAGGCCTATCTCCACCCACCACCACTTCCCCTGCCAGTGGCGGACTCCCTCAGGTGTCGGTGCGTTGGTGGTTCTTTGTGTCTGGGGGTGGGCGTCCAGGTACACACCGGCTCACTCCTTGGCGGCCGCTTATCGGGGCCTGGAGCCTGGGGCTCGCTCGGGCCACTTCGGAGGTGGGGTGCCCCCGGCCTCTCGGCCTGGGGCTCGGTCACTCAGGCACAGCTGGCTGCTGGCGGAGCTCACGGGCGCGTCACTGCAACTCCCCCTGGCTTCTGCTCCGCGGCTGCTGAGTGAACCCTCATCTGGGACTCTCCTCAGCTCTTACTGGGACAGTGGCGCGGCTGCCCCTCTGTTGGTCTTCCATGGTCTCTTGTGTTCTGGGGGCCTCTGGATGTCTGGAGTTTTGATCTCCTCCATACCTGCTTCATACCCTGGAGGACGGGGCTGAGGCCCCCCCACACTCCCTAGCAGATCGTTACATGGAGAAACCTTTGGAATACAAGCACGCTGATCCACACAGGTATGCACACGGGTGTTCACTGCTCGTAGACTTAAATTACACCTTTCTTGGCTACTACTTCGAAGCACATCTGTCCTGCGTGCTGCACAACAACATTGAATATTTAGTATTTACTGCTGTTTACACTTAGCTAGATTAATGCAATGGTGTTGTGTTTAGTATGTTGCTTTGTTTTTTTTGTTTTTTTGCTTGTTTTCTATTCTTCTCTCAACAGGTGATCCAGGAGATTTTTATTTTTTTTCTCCCCCCCTTTCTCACTGTCCCTCTCCCCTTCTGTTTTTCCTTTCCTTCCTCTTTCTTTCTCCCTTTCCTATCCCTCACTCATGTCTGTCCCGTCTGTAACATCTGAAAATAAAATATAATAAATAATAAAAACAAAGATCGACCAAATGGACCAATACGGCAATGCCACGATGATCCATTTGGCAAAGTAAATCCATTGGGTATCCTTGTTGGTCTTCAGACAACAATTCTGATGGCTAAAGAACCAAATGGGACAGGCAAAAAATAAAAAAAAAAATAATAATAAAAATAAAACTATGAAGACGCTTAAAATAAATTTCCTTTGGTGGGAAACTAGTTTGTGCAACTTTTTTGTATTTACAGTTTTGAGGGATAAGCCTCTTAAATTTCTCTAAGTAGAAATATATGTTAAAAAAACAAAAATGACTTTAAATTTTTTTGTAGTTTATTGCACTTTTTTGCAATTTATGTAATTACTATGCACTTAATGCAGACATATTATTAAAATTTGGGCTATAATGGTTGTATTGATGTATAGCAACTTGAAATGCTCCAAAAAATGGCTCCACGGCATAAAAATATACTATAAGCTCTGGCGGACTTGGTTCTATGGTAGGTCTTAAAGGGTTAAAAATTAAGTGTTTAAGTTCATCTCTGAATGTTTGTAAAGCATTCCTATGTTAAGCTTAACAACCGATATGTGGAGCGCCGACGTCTGTTCGTTTTCATGGCCTGACTCTGCATTGTCAAGTCTGACTGTACAATGGATAGACTCAAGTTTTACTTTGCAAAACGCAGTGTTGCAGGCTAAACTTTTTTTTTTGTGGTTCAAAAACACTATGAAAATTACTTTTTTCATACTTACCACTGGATGTCTATTGATGTTGAGCTGTAAGTATAAAAGCGTCAATTCTACACGTTCTTGTTTTTTGTTTGTTTGTTTTTAAGTTGTTGAATGCAAACATTATTTTGTGCTGATATTACACATTTTTCAGAACCAAAGAGTTTTTGGAATCTGCATAAAATTGCATTTTAAATTACTTTTTGAATATTACTTAAATACTTACATTTAAAGTTCTGCTAATAGTTTAAATAAAAAGATCCGTATTGCCGAACTGTGGAATATTTTTGGTGCAGAGTATTTTTTGCATACAGGTATAAAAGAATAGCTTTAGTGTTTTCTTTTTTAAAACTTGACTTTTATTGATTATAAAATACACTATATCAGATTCATATCAGTATCAGCAGATGTCCAATTTTATGATATCAGTTTTAGACATTTCTACTCAAAATCAACAACCTTCGTTTTTGACATGAAGAACTTTGGAGCTGTTGGACACCAGAGCAGACTGTTTTTGACCTCTGTTTGTGTCACTTGGAGAAATAAAGAATACAGTAGACTTTTTGATTAATGCAAAGAAAAAAAAATTAAACAATGAAACAAAAATACAGTAAATCCAGATCTACTAAAAATACAGTTTTGAGAAGCAATATCAAGCATTAAAAGATCAAACTGGAAACATAGAGATGCAGCATAATGTTTTTTGTTCTTCTGAGCAGGCTCCAATGCCTGCATGTCTGTCAAACTGTAGATTATGATCTATTCTGCCTCAGGCTTATTGTGACTCTACTGAAAAACATCATGGTTTCGAGTCAGGCTACCTAGAAAACAGGAAATGCAGCTTGTGGTTTCAGCCAAAAGGGGTCTGTTAAAAAGTGCATAGTGCAGCGTGCAGCAAGCAACAGCGAGTTGCAAAAAGCACAATGGAAGTTTCACTTTGATCTCTGTGTGGATGGCACATGTTTATGATTTATCTATACTGAAATGATAGTAATAATTATCACTGCTACATGTAAGCATGCATAACATTCAGTGAAAATGGATCAAAAACTGTTGTCATGATGACACATGGTGGACTACTGAAAAAAACTGTGTGGGCATCAAGAGAAACTGTGCAGAGTTTGTTTCCCACATTGATAAGCAACTGCCCTCAAAAGTCTCTGCATTGACACGATGTAAATGCTCATAGAAATCTCAGTTACATGTGTCTGTGTTCTTAGATCCCTTCTGTTGAACTCTGTAATAATGATTGATAAAGAGAGAAGCTCAGGTGTCAACTGATCACCACCTGATGGTGAGTTGGATCAGATGGTGGGAAAGGATGCTAGACAGGCCTGATACACCAAACTGTGAAGTGAGGGTGTGCTGGGGGCAAGGTCTTCAATTCTCCCCTCCAGCACAGTTTCGATAGCATGGGGTTTCGATAGGGAGACTGGGGACATGGGATTCAAATAACTTGTGATCTGCATCAGAACTACTGTATTAAATTGTGGCTGCAAAGTGGTTGTTGCCTCTCGTGATGGTAATCCACGAACCAAAAGGTGGACGCCTGAGGTGCATGGAGCCATCAAGTTAAAGTGGTGGGTGAAGTTGTGGGACGCAGGAAACAAGTGATAGGTACCAACGGGCCAAATGGTGTGTGGCTCTGGCAGTGGCTGAAGCAAAAACAATAAGGCTAGAGAACGAGACTTATTGTCATCGCCAAAGTGATTCTGGAAAACCCCTCAGTCAACTCAGGAGGGAATAGCGGTGCTCTACTTACACAATGTATAGTCCAGGTTCTGCTCACTTAAACTGAGGATACAGTTGACCAGTAAAAAGAATACTTCTACCTCTACAGTAGCTCTGTTTTGAGCTCCGACAACAAATTTGCTAAATTGTTATTTGTTTTAGGAAAAAAAAGAACAACAAAACAAACAAACTACACATTACAATAAAAATGTATTCAAGGATCATGTGTTGGTAACCGTTCAGTTAATTCAGTCATATTGCTGGTAATACACCACAACATCTTCTGATGGGGTGTTATACATGCAATTAAATGGTTTGGAAAGAGGGCAGGACTTTGTAGAACTGGTTTTATGGAAGTATACAATATACATAAGTATACATAAGTTTACAGTTTATTTCTTTAGTTTTATGAAGGATGTAATTCAAAACATTTGTAAATTAAATACTAGAAATGCATACTTTACATTTCCACATGGTTGAGTTACATAAACTTGATCCACAACATGCAGTTTTCAAAACAAACCTTTTTTTTTATTGCAGCTTTAAAAAAAAAAAATTCACATCACATATTTGGATTCTCTTAACTATTTTTTGACCTTTAGTCAGATGCTCAGGTCTAGTCTGTACGTTTATGTCCAAGTAATACAAATAATCATTTCAGATTAAATGTGTTAGTACTTAATGTTACTTTGATATGCTGTCAGATAATAAATGTAACTGTGAATGTAAATGTTGTCTTTAGATTTCATCTTAAGCTTTAGCTACAGTTCAGCCACACAGTGAGTCATTTCCTGTGTTTCGGGTCACAGCCAAATTTAAAACATATTTCCAGCACAAAGAGAGAACATTCACAGATCTATTCTGAGGTTAAGTGAGCTTTTTCACTTTAGTGCTGCATGATAATATTTAATCTAACAGTCAAATATATTTTATATCTTTTTATGAAGTATGGAGGAAGGATGTTAACATATTTCCTGTTGTAAACAATCAAAAGAAAAGACTACAAAGATACAAAACTCTAACAAAGGTGAGACTTTGATACTTCATAAGTTAGAAACCCTGTGACTATTTAAACAGCAATAAAAATACACCTGTGATTTCCATTATCCAACGGGCATTAAATACTTAAATAAAACATGCTGTGAATCAGACCTTTCTCAGTTTCATACCTGCCACCTCAGTCTGATGGCCGGCATCACAACATAAAAACGTAAAGAATCTCCGGAATGACTCAAAAATCACATTTTTAGTTTTAAGAAAGATGAGAAGGGTATAGGAAGATCTGTGCATGAAGAACAAATTAGATTACAACTCACCAGAGCTGTCTTCTATATGCAAAATACAGTATAAATGTGAGGTCAAGCTAAAAAAAAAGGAGAGAGAGAGAACGAGAGAGAGAGAGATACATCAGACTTAAAAAGATAAATAAATAAATAAAGGAATAAATTCTGTCTCAGACAGTACAAAGGGCTGTATATATATATATATATATATATATATATATATATATATATATATATATATATATATATATATGTGTGTATACATATATATATGTTGCACCCCTAATGTATATATACATTAGGGGTGCAACGATACACAAAATTCGGTTCGGTTCGATACTTTGGTGTCATGGTTCGATATTTTTTCGATACAAAAAATGCTCATGCTTTTTTAATTTGTCATTTATTAAAATAATAAATATATATTTTAACTCAAACGTACAGTTTTTAAATTTAATGTTGCTGAAACAACAAAGTAATAAAAAAATATATATATATATCTGATTGAGGAATCACTCATCTTTGGAAAAGAGAGTTTGTTACAGAGAAATGGCTCTTTCCAAAAGAAAAGTTATACTACACGCTTCTTCTGGGCTATATTCTCAGCAGCATATTAAACATATCAGGTCCCCATAAGGAGAATCCTGTGCTAACAGCTGTCTAAATGACTCGGGTAAAGTTTGCAGCATGCGTGCTTGTTGTTTTTGTCTGCTTCCACTTGTCTTTGCACTAGGATGATGTCGGAGTAAATGTGCAGTCATATTCATTTTGTTCCCACTAGTGCTGTCAGCGTTAAGCTGAAATGACGTCAACGCCACAACACGGCAAATCTCCGTTAACGAGCTACCGCCGATCGCCCCGTGCGTGGGGCTGGATGGCCAACACGTTAACGAGCTAACTGCGCTAACACACTAGTTCCCACCAATGTAATTGAGCATTGCGTGGCATATCCAACATACTGTTTTACTTTTGTCCATGACGCGCTTACCTTCAGGGTCATGCTTCACATGAAGACCAAGATAATTCCAAAGGCCAGATCTGAATGAGGGTGGGGGAGGTTCAATTTGCCATGTTGCAATGAGCTTAGCTTCTGTCTTGCTAGCTTGCGCTGCGCTCAGTGGATCTGCGCTCGACAGTGCACCCTAGGCGGAGTAATCGAACGCAGATCCACTGAGCTCTCAACACAGACAGCATCCTCAGAAGAAAAGTTGATCAAATAAATTAAAAATGTTGTATTGTTCGATACATATACCTACCGAACTGAAAGCACTGTATCGAATGGTTCAATATCAATACGAGTATCGTTGCACCCCTAATATATATAAAAAAAAACACCCAGCACGCCCCTGCGGGCGGTTTATCCTTCAAGCTCGGGTCCTCTACCAGAGGCCTGGGAGCTTGAGGGTCCTGCGCAGTATCTTAGCTGTTCCCAGGACTGCGCTCTTCTGGACAGAGATCTCCGATGTTTTTCCCGGGATCTGCTGGAGCCACTCGCCTAGCTTGGGAGTCACCGCACCTAGTGCTCCGATTACCACGGGGACCACCGTTACCTTCACCCTCCACATCCTCTCGAGCTCTTCTCTGAGCCCTTGGTATTTCTCCAGCTTCTCGTGTTCCTTCTTCCTGATATTGCTGTCATTGGGAACCGCTACATCGATCACTACGGCCGTCTTCTTCTGTTTGTCTACCACCACTATGTCCGGTTGGTTAGCCACCACCATTTTGTCCGTCTGTATCTGGAAGTCCCACAGGATCTTAGCTCGGTCATTCTCCACCACCCTTGGGGGCATCTCCCATTTTGACCTCGGGACTTCTAGGTTATACTCGGCACAGATGTTCCTGTACACTATGCCGGCCACTTGGTTATGGCGTTCCATGTATGCCTTGCCTGCTAGCATCTTGCACCCTGCTGTTATGTGCTGGATTGTCTCTGGGGCATCTTTACACAGCCTGCACCTGGGGTCTTGCCTGGTGTGATAGACCCCAGCCTCTATGGATCTTGTACTCAGAGCTTGTTCTTGTGCTGCCATGATTAGTGCCTCTGTGCTGTCTTTCAGTCCAGCTTTGTCCAGCCACTGGTAGGATTTCTGGATATCAGCCACCTCCTCTATCTGCCGGTGGTACATACCGTGCAGGGGCCTGTTCTTCCATGATGGTTCCTCGTCTCCCTCCTCTTTCTTGGGTTTCTGCTGCCTGAGGTATTCACTGAGCACTCGGTCAGTTGGGGCCATCTTCCCAATGTATTCTTGGATGTTCCTTGTCTCATCCTGGACTGTGGTGCTGACACTCACCAGTCCCCGGCCCCCTTCCTTCCGCTTAGCGTACAGCCTCAGGGTGCTGGACTTGGGGTGAAACCCTCCATGCATGGTCAGGAGCTTTCTTGTCTTTATGTCAGTGGCTTCTATCTCCTCCTTTGGCCAGCTTATTACCCCAGCAGGGTACCTGATCACGGGCAGGGCGTATGTGTTGATGGCCCGGATCTTGTTCTTACCATTCAGCTGACTCCTCAGGACTTGCCTGACCCTCTGCAGGTACTTGGTGGTTGCAGCCTTTCTAGCGGCCTCTTCATGGTTCCCATTTGCCTGCGGGATCCCCAGGTACTTGTAACTGTCCTCTATGTCTGCAATGTTGCCTTCTGGTAGTTCAATCCCCTCAGTTCTGACTACCTTCCCTCTCTTTGTTACCATCCGACTACACTTCTCCAGTCCGAACGACATTCCAATGTCATTGCTGTATAGCCTGGTAGTGTGGATCAGTGAATCGATGTCTCGTTCACTCTTGGCATACAGCTTGATGTCATCCATGTACAGGAGGTGGCTGACAACTGCTCCGTTCCGTAGTCGGTATCCGTAGCCAGTCTTGTTAATGATCTCACTGAGGGGGTTCAGGCCTATGCAGAACAGCAGTGGGGACAGAGCATCTCCTTGGTAGATCCCGCACTTGATGGTAACTTGTGCTATGGGCTTGGAGTTGGCCTCTAGTGTTGTACGCCACATCCCCATTGAGTTCCTGATGAAGGCTCTTAGGGTCCCATTGATCTTGTACAATTCTAGGCATTCCAGTATCCAGCTGTGGGGCATTGAGTCATAGGCCTTCTTGTAATCAATCCAGGAAGTGCACAGGTTGGTCAGTCTGGTCTTGCAGTCTCGGCTGATTGTTCTGTCTACCAGTAGCTGGTGTTTTGCACCTCTGGTATTCTTGCCAATTCCTTTCTGTGTCCCGCTCATGTATTGACCCATGTGCCTGTTCATCTTAGCCGATATGATGCCTGACAGGAGCTTCCATGTAGTACTGAGGCAGGTTATTGGTCGGTAGTTGGAGGGGACCGGTCCCTTCTTGGGGTCCTTGGGGATCAGGACCGTCCGGCATTCAGTTAGCCATTCCGGGTGTCTTTCGTTAACTAGCAGCTGGTTCATTTGTGCTGCCAGACGCTCGTGGAGTGCAGTCAGCTTCTTCAGCCAGTAGGCGTGAACCATGTCGGGCCCTGGTGCTGTCCAACTCTTCATACTGGAGACCCTTTCTTGGATATCTGCTACTGTGATGGTTACTGGACCCTGTTCAGGGAGGTCGCTGTGGTCTGCCCTCAGATCCTCTAGCCACTGAGCATTGCCGTTATGGGTTGCATCCTTCTCCCATATGCTCTTCCAGTATTGCTCCGTCTCCAGCCTTGGTGGTGCTGTTCTCTTATTGTTCCCTTGCCACTGAGAGTACACCTTTGCTGGTTCTGTGGAGAACAGCTGGTTTATTCTCCTGCCTTCTATCTCTCTGGTGTACCTCCTCAAGCGGCTGGCCAAGGCTGTGAGTCTTTGCTTGGCAGTTTCCAAGGCCTCAGGTATGGACAACTTGCTGTATTTCTTATGCACCTTCTTTGTCGCACCTTTCTGCAACTCCGTTAGTTGGCTAACCTCCCTCCGTGCTACTTTGATCTTGCCCTCTAGCCTCCTTCTCCATGGAGGGTACTGCCCCTTGTGGCTGTTCAACTTGTAGCCAAGCATCTCACTGATCAGTGCTGCCGTATTGTAGATCAGCTTGTTAGTGTCGGTAATCGTGGTTGTAGGTATTGCCCGTAGTGCTGCATTAACATCATCGAGCAGACCTTCTGAGGGTACTTCACGTAATCTTGGTAACCGGCTACGGGGGATCCAGGTTTCAAGCTTGGCCATGATCCTATTTTTCAGGTCAGTTCCTCTCGCACTCAACGATCCTTCTCCTATCGCACTTGGGGCTATGTACCCAATCTCGGGTGGGGGTGATGATATCTCCCCCCTGACCTGGCGTCCTGACTCCTCCTTGCCGTAGCATTTGTGTTGTACCTCGTCAATCTCTAGCTGTGAGAGCAGTACCCTATATATATATATATATATATATATATATATATATATATATATATATATATATATATATACATATATATGTATATATATATATATATATATATATATATATATACATATATATGTATATATATATATATATATATATATATATATATATATATATACATATATATGTATATATATATATATATGTATATATATATTAGATTTATAGATGGCACCATCTATGGATATACAAAACCTGACAGAAGAGGAACATTGCAGCTTAAAAGTGTTTCACTTCAAAAATGACGTGAGAGTTTTCAAAGAAGAAAAAGGCAAAAACTGACTTCCTGACTTGAAGGAAAACAACACATTTATATATCATAGAGAAAGACATGAAACACAACATGTGAAAGAAGCGGATATGTGTTTGCAATGGACAGGAAATGTACTCATGTCAAACAACTGCTGTAGTCAAAGCTACAGGTACTGTTTGAGGTTAGTGTAACAGCGAAAGAAGCACAGAGAGATGAAAATCTGATCTTATCTGGTTTAAGTGCAGCTTCTATTTCTGCATTTATTATTATTCATACAAAACACTTTGTGATCGTCTTCATCACATCAGAGTCAGTGAGGATGGCATACTTTGCTCTGCATGACGGGGTTATTCTGTAAGTACATTTCTGTCGTTGTTTGAATGGCACCAATTTTGATAATTCATTCAGTCAAGTTTTAAGACATTCATTTGTTAATTTATTTTAATCTCCCAGTGTGTTCAAATTAATTTTCAGAGGCAAAAACACATTTAATTAGTTCCAGCAGTTTATGAGTGCAGGTGGAGAGGAGTTTGGTTTTACTGTTTAGATTATTTATGGATAATTATTATCTTTTATTCATATATATGTGCGCTTGGAGGTTTGTAAATATTTATTAAAATTATACATATGTGTAATAAAACGTACTGTCTGTCTGTTATTGCTCAGTTTAGTCTGCATATTACAGGCCTTTTCATAAAAATCTGACAAACATGGTCAGACCTTGTTAAGTCTTAATTTCTGTGTAAAAGGAAGGAAGCAGAGAGAAGAAGTTTTAAAAACTCTTGGTTTCCTTCCCAGTTCTGTGGTTATGTGGCTGAGTATAAACATGTGACAGCATGCTGTAGATTAGGTTAAGTTGTTATTTCTGTGTAAAAGGAAGGAAGCAGAGAGAAGAGTTGAAAAAAAAATAGTTTCCTTCACAGCTCTTTGGTATCTGCTGTGCTGCTGCTTCACTCTCTCTCTTTACAGAAAGTTGTAGAAGTTTTCAGACGTGTCACTGCTGGATGTGAGGATGGGAGCCACTTTGCTCTGTGAGCTGGGCCTATTCTGTGAGTTCATCACTGACTCCTATTGTTTGATTCATACTGATCCATAAACATGTTTTAGTAAGAAGAACAGAGCATCAATCATTTGTACCATTTCAGGTCATGTGATCAGAGGATTTTAGTGCACTGATTCAGATCAGAGTGAAGCTGGTTTAGTTTATCTAAGAAAAGTTTTTTTCTCCATCAGTGATAATTTGATGCATTTTGTATTGTAATATAAAATGTAACCAATCGTACTAGACACTGATAAGACTCTAAGCAATTTAAGGAGCTTGGTAAGAAAGCGACTGGAGTTTAAACCCTAATGGCATTTGTCCCTTAAGAAGATCATAAACTGACTATTTATTCTATTTATATGCCTCACACAATGAGGAACTGTGGAATGCCAGGACTGCCAAAATGAATTAATTATATACACCGTTAAATAATCAATTAAATGTGTCAGTAATTAATAACAATTTAAATTAATTAATTAAATACATATTTATGACATATTTAATTTGTTAATTATCAACACATTGAATTAAGTATGTGTTTATTTCACATTTTAATTAATTATTGACATGTTTAATTAATTATTTCATGATATATTTATTTATTTCATTCATTAAATGAATTAATCAAATACACGATTAAATAATATCGAGCGCCCAGTCTCACAGCAAAGTGTGTGATAGTACCTCTAAGGAGCTTGGAAAGAAAAGCGTCTGGACTTAAAGAAGTCCAGACGCTTTTCTTTCCAAGCTCCTTAGACTACGATGACCTGGATGACTGAGAAGCTTCACAGATGTGTGACAGACCCGCTCGACCCGCAGACAAAGCGTGGGTCCTAATACACAGCTGTCATAACCCCCCCCCCCCCCCCCGACTGCCACCTCTCGGAGGTTCAACAGAGACTTCATTTACTGACATTATATCTATCGAGTCTTTTTTTCCTGATGTTTGTATGTGCCATACTTGTTTCAGTCACAAGTAAATTAGTTTTTTTTTTTTTTTTTTTTAGTTCAGAGCTGCTGGTGCTTGTGTTTCCCTCACAGTGAATGACCTGGGTTAGAGATGACAAACACAATTTAAACCGAGAGTATTGGACACCTAGAAAACTACAGAGCACTTTATCAGCGGCTGATATCTGGTCACTGGCACACAGCTTTAAAACAAATGAACACTGGACTTAATTTACTCAGGTTCTGTCTGCTGGGTCATGTTTACTTCACTGTTTTATTTAACACTGAGCAAATCGGTTTGGCTCAGATTAAAGTTACGTTTCATAACTGCATAGTTTTACTGAAGTTTAATGTCACACTGGAGCACGTTATGTTAACCCAGGGTTAACAGTGTCGGTAGTATCAAACGTGCTGAGGCTGCCAGCCCCCTCCTCCCCCCCCCCCCCCCCCCCCCCCCACACACACACACACACACCCCAGTTGCCTCTAGAGACTCTGATTATGACCCTTCACTCGATATGTGACTAGGGTGTTAGCGCTGACACAGGCACTGGCCGCTTCCCTACATGTGAGGTCAAATACACGACCGCTGCCGGTTTTCTGTTGTGTGTGTGTTTTGTGTTTGCCTCTGTTAATAAAGCCCAAACCTTTGACACTGACTGGGGCTGTCTCTGATGTTACCTCCTTACATCCCTAGGCGATAACAGCCACATTTGAGTGTCTTTAGTTTGATAATGTCTGAAGTTTCTGTCTTTATTGTAGTGCTATGTACGCTCCTCTGCACTGGAGACGCTCAAGGTGACTGAGAGGTTTTCACTTTTATTTAATTTATTTGTTAAATATTCATCTTAAAATACTACATAAATCTTAATTACAGTTCACATGTGTTTTATATTTTTTATTATTCAGTATATGAACAGTGTATGAACGTACTGTCACAGATTGTGTCGTGCATAAATGTTTTTCAGGTTGTTAACTTTGTGGTTGTGTTGGATTTTAGATGCTGTGCTAACTATTGAACCCAGCTTGTCCAGTTTTTTCATTGGAGAGTTTGTTACCTTCAAATGTGACATGAATGAAGGAAAAGACACTGACTGGGAATACAAAACCAACAAGGATGGTCGAGAATTAATCCGCTACAGCACCATCAAAGAGTACACATTAGAAATTAAATATTCAAGTCACAGTGGTGAATATCAGTGCTGTGGTCGCATGAAGGGATCATATTATACAAAGATCAGTAACACTGTCTCTATAACTGTATTAGGTAAGTCCTCAATGACCAATAATGTGATGATTCATTTTGAAAATCATTTGAATCATAAAATTCTGACATTTAATGAATATTGTCACTGAAACTTGTTTTTTTCTGATACATTGACACTAGAAACTTTAACAAGAACTACTGTATTTTACTGGTTACTTTGCTCATAGTATACACAGTATTACAAAACTCACAGACTGTCATTTATTATTACTAAACGTGTGTATTTTAATGTATAACAAGAATAACTGTGGATTAAATTAGAAGCATCAAAGAAGAAGAAGCATCAAAAGCTTCATAAAATTTAGGGTGATGATGTTTCTGTTGTCTAAACCTGAAACCAGGCAGATCCCTCTGAACCCATCATTGTGTTTCCTTCAACAGTGAACTGTATTAGTTTACATCCAGTGTGACTTCTTCAGGCCTGAGATTGGACAAACATTTATACTGTATTTATTTAGAGATCTACAACCTGAATTACTGCAGCTCTGTCACCATGTTGAGACAGAAAAATGGCAAACATTTGAAATATCTTAAACTGCTAGGAAAGAAAAAAACAATATAATGAAAACATGTCTGTGAAGGTTCTCAGTCATCCAGGTCATCGTAGTCAAAGGAGCTTGGAAAGAAAAGCGTCTGGACTTTTTTAGGTTGCTTGAAGACATGTCACCTCTCATCCGAGAAGCTTCTTCAGTTCTAGGGTAAAATGTTGGAGAGTCCCAGATTTAAACCCCGTGGGAGTTTCCCCCCAAATGGCTTCTTTCACTCCTCTTTCAAACCATGACAGATGGTTTGTGAGCAACCATCTTTGAACAGAGGCGATGGTTTACGACACCAACTGTGTGCGATCTATAATCCAGTTTTGAGATCCCTTCCCAGACGCCTTAACGCCCACTCACATCCTGGGCCATCTGACCTCAGGAAATCACATGATAGGGTGGGGCCAGGTTTCACAATGAGCTCACCCAAAACCTTGGCTGAATGTGACCCACACCCGCTTTCACACCTTGGCTCATGTGATTAGGTAGAAGATCATCAGGGGTTCTTTGTCCCTCTTTGGGGGGAAACTCCCCCGGGGTTAAAATCTGGGACTCTCCACCATTTGACCTTAGAACTGAAGAAGCTTCTCGGATGAGAGGTGAAACGTCTTCAAGCAACTCAAAGAAGTCCAGACGTTTTTCTTTGCAAGCTCCTTAGAATATAATGAAAACATTTGGAGATTTTGTTTTGTTGGAATTTGAGTCAAATGAAAAAAAATCTTTTAAAATTTAGGATTTTTTAAATCTTTATAATGGATCAGGTGTACATTGTCCTCTCTTCTTTTTCATAACAGCATATAGACCCAGGGCCACACTGACAGCAGGAACCGCAATCATACCAGTAGGGGGCAGTGTGACACTGACCTGCTTTGTGCAGAGCTCTGATGGATGGAAATATGAGTGGTTCAGACGAACCCAAACAACCTTTGAAGTTCCAATAAGAGGTCAACAAAACAGAGATATCAGAGTATCTCAAGGAGGAATCTACCGCTGCAGAGGAACAAGAGGAAACCCAGTTTACTACACTGATAGAAGTGATGATGTCACTGTTACGATAACCTGTGAGTTCAGTCATTTAGTTTGAAATATACATTCACTCATGATTATCAAACATACAATGTTAAGTTTTCTGTGTTGATTTCATGTTTCTATTTGTATCTCAACTGTTAATATGTGTAAACAGTTTCCAATAAAGTTGTTGTAAAACAACAACCCAACTGGCCTCAGATATTCAGAGGTGAGACGATCACTCTGACATGTGAGGTGCAGGAAGGAGGTGAAACCACACAGTGGACACACAATAATGATGTGACATTCAGAGTTTCGGAGTCCAGCCGTGGAACCTTTCACCTGGTATAGTGACGGCAATACTACCCCGATGCTACATCACCTGAGGACAATAATTACAGAAATAAACAGAAATACAAATACTACTACTACTATTACTAATAATAATAATGATAATTTCCAACAAATAGCAGCAAATCTACAATTTTTATAAGAAAGAATAAGTCATTCTGGCCTGTGATCTCATAAAGCACTGCCATTTGTTAAAATAAAACAGACACATGACTGGGTTTAATACAAAGCCAATCAGATTTGGAGCTTTAGTGAAAATATTCAGGGTTGGAGCCACACCAGCTTGAGGGCAAAGCAGCAGATGGAGGAGAATCGAGGGAAGGAAGTCAAAAGAAAAACATCAAAATAATATTACTGTTGATATGACTACTATCCTCACCGCCACCATTCACCTACAGTAGGAGGCTAGCATACTGAGGTTGCCTTTGATGGTACAAAACATTTCATGAACATTGTTGTGTTTGTTGGGGAGAAAACTTACAAATCTACAGTACAGCACTTCAGAGTCACTGCTAGCAATCAAAGATTTATGTAAATTTGACAAGCTGAATGCATTCTGTACAGGAGACATTGCACGAGATTGACTGACAATGGTCTACAGGCAATCAGGACGCAGAACACAATGCGCTGAAAATAAAAAATAAAAATAAAAAAGCATGAAAGCTGCACAAAAAATATCCGCGAAACAGAGGGGCGCGAAAGTTGACCCGCGTTATAGCGGGGACCACTGTACCGTACACAATAGAATAGAATAAAATAAAATACTATAAACAATAGAATACAAATGCTATATACAACTGAGTAAAATACAATGTTGTCAGAGAAAGAGAATTGTACTTAGTGTTATTGCACATGTGTGGATGTGTGTGTTTGGTCAGCTGCAAAGTCTTTGTTGTGGAGTGTGACAGCAGCAGGAAGGAAACACCTACATCTGTCCCACATTGTGGGTGCCACAGCCTGCCACTGAAGGAGCTGCTCAGTGCTGTCAGAGTCTCCTGCATGTGGTGGTTATTAATGTTGGGAAGGTTACTTTTAAAATGTATTCCACTACAGATTACAGAATACATGCCCCAAAAATGTATTTCGTAACATATTCCGTTACGTTACTCAATGACAGTAACGTATTCTGAATACTTTGGATTACTTAATATATATTCATGCTGTTTACAACTACATGAATGTGATTTATTACTATTACTGAAGGTCTGCAGCTCCAAACCGTAGTAAAGGGACCTCTGGCTTATATGTCAGGTTCTGTGTCGGGCTCGTAGCCGAAAAATAGCTTTACTTTGTTGTCTGGGTCAAGTTTGCTAGCGAGAGACAGAGAGAGGCGTTGAAAGACTGCTCCAACGGAACTTATTGTTTCGGAGGAAAACACGAACACAGTGTACAGTCGAGTCTTAATAGCGTACTTACAACCGGGCTCGTCAGGCACTCTTCTTGGCTGCAGTGGTTATTATTATATTTACATGCTTCCAGCTCCCATTTCTGCTCGATGACAACTCGTACTTTTCCACTCTCCTTTTTCTCCCTCCTCCCCCTCACAGACACATAACGGGTATGGCAGTCCACTCTCCTTGCTGCACGGACTACACTGTCCATGAGGCTACATTCTTTAGGGCTATGCCTGTAACACTCTGCCTATTAGCTTAGCACAACAACAACAAAAAAAAGGTGCTCTGTCACCCAGGAAAGATAGTGATGTGTCGGTCGCGAACGAAGCAGCTCTTAGAGCCGACTCTTTGAAGTGAACGACGCGAGTCGTCTCCTTATCGCGAGCCGTGGTTTTTTTTTCTTTCTCTCACCCTCTCTCTCGCACTTTTTTTCCGCTTCACTCCGCACGCGAGCCTTGTGCTTTGCTGGGAAGTAGGGGGAGGGGCAGTAGTTACACTCCCAGTAGCACAGGAACAGAGCGGGAGGGAAAGAGAGCCAGGGACAATAACATCAAATTAGAAAGGCATAGCAATCATCCACAACTATTTTCAGTTGCAGATGATAAAGAAATCAGAATGTTTATTCATGCAGGCCTATATGACAGAGAATATGCATCTTCTTTTTGTTTTCATATTTTTATTTATATTTAATTGTGTTGTGGTTTGCAGTGTTTTGGAAAGGAAAAAGCGAAAATTTTAATAGTTAAAAGTTGAAATGTAAATAGTTGGTTTTTGTATTATATGATTTATTTATTACATTTTATGTGGAGTGAATAAATAAAAGTATACTTACGGTGGCCGTTAGAGACAGAGCACGTACAAACCCCGAAGCATGTAAAAATTCCAAAACACGTAAAAACTCAGAAGCACGTACAAAACACAACAGAAGTGCTCCACGATGCTAAGGGCAGTGTTGAGCTTTTGTTACCTAATGGCCACACAAGCCAAGAAGTACCAACGACCAGATTTGGTGTGTAAAAGTAAAAGGTAAATGAACATTTTTTTTAAATAATTTGAATATATTTGAGTGCTTGTGTATAAATATACAAACAATACACTTATGCTTTCAATTGTGTAATTTAAGTGATCTAGGTAGCTCTGTTTTGGAAGTTCAGTTAACGCCGAAAGAGTCGGCTCTTTTTAGTGAGCCGAAAGAACCAGTTCTCTAAAAAGAGTCGGAAATCCCATCACTACAGCGAGAGCGCATCACCCTGTAACCAAGGCAACCATAACCTTGCCGCTTGGAACAACACAACATAGCAGTCAAACAAAACCCAAACAGTCCTGACCCGTGACAATATGAAACAGGAAAAGACCGCCATGTAATCCATTTATTTCAACAAAGTAACTGTATTCTAAATACCACCTTTTTAAACGGTAACTGTAACAGAATATAGTTACTTATATTTTGTATTTTAAATACCTAACGGTGGTACATGTATTCCGTTACTCCCCAACACTGGTGGTTATTAATGCATCCTTAATTATGTAATGTCTGAACACGAGAGGCACAGTCACAAACCTAAGGGCTAAGGAATAACAAAGGGAACTAGAAATAGAAAAGGCAAAACCATGAAAAACCACTAAATAAAAGAATCTTAAAGAATCAAAAACCTAAACACAGAGTCAACAGACCATGACAAATTACTTTTTAAATACATCAAAGAAAATAAAAAAGTTTCACAGTGTCAATCTAAATTAGTTTACAGTTTATTGTTTATGTTCACCATTTCCATCTAGTTGTTTAAATTGTTTAGATTGAGTCATTTATTTGTTTTTTCTTTGTCTAATCTGAACTGCAGATAAACCAAAGGCCAAACTGAGAGCTGATAACACAGCTGTTCCAGTAGGGGGCAGTGTGACCCTGACCTGCTCTGTGAACCCATCATCATCATCTGGATGGAAATACTACTGGTACAGAGATGGAAATTACTCTGAAGCCCTGACCACACAAGATGCAGTTTTCCACTCAAATGGACAAATCAGTGTCTCACAGGAAGGACTCTACAGGTGCAGAGGAGGAAGAGGAAACCCAGTTTACTACACAGAGTACAGCCAAGAAGTTCAGATTAACAAAACCTGTGAGTTTGTTAGGACATTTTAAGAGACTCGGCTCGTGTTGATGTGTTCACTGTGGAGGGTCAAGTCATTTAAACACAGCAGGGGTTGACTCAGAATCTAGTCAAGGAAAACAGATGAACTGGATCTTTTATAAAGTTATGTTATGAAATATTAAACATAAAAAAGTTGATTAATAATTAATTTTTGTTTGTTGTTACAGTAACTGTGTTGGGAGCTGACAGCTCTTCGTCTCCTGTGTGGTTGATGGTTGGACTGGTTTGTGGAGTCTCTCTCATTATTATTCTCCTGCTCTTGTTGTATCGCTGCAGACAGTCCAAGTGTAAGAGCCTCTTCTTTTCATGCTGTATTAGAGAGTTTATTTACTACACACACTTTAATTATTCACACATATACATGTATTCTGATCGAACAATTCACATCACAAACATGTGTCATAACATTTGTCTCTTTCACAGGTTCCTGCTTCACCAGGTTGGTAAAATACTTTTTATTATTATTTTAAACAAACATCAGTTACTTTTGAGTTTATTGTGTTTATTTCCTGTTTCAGGTCGATCCAGTCTGAGAGTCACAGTCCGGGCTCCTCCACAAATCATGGATTCAACCAGAATGAAACTCATGTGTACGACTCTGTTCATCCTGGTCAGCACTTAAACCGATCTTATACACATCGAGGGCCGTTCAGAGTTTAGGGTAAGTTTGTCTGCTTCATATACAGAATGATGTTGTTATTGTACAGTATGGTATTGTCCATCTATATGTCACCAAACTAAACAGTTTCTCTCATGTTTTTACTCTCTCTCAGTAATTCTGCTGCCATGCAGGCTGGTTTATTCTTCACATTATTAAATGTCTTCAGCTCATAATATCTTTACATGTTGGAAATCCAACCCGTTCTCACTCCCAAAGCGTAACATTTTACGCTAGGTGACAAATCGTCACCATATTACGTTTTCGGCTACCCACCACGTTCCTAAATGACGACCTCGGAAAAAAGAGGACATATGAGAACCGTCTGGACTGAATCTACACATGTTCGCTCTTTTTCTTCAAATCGCTTAGAAACACGCTATTTAACATCATTAAAGACCTGGTTAAGGTCAGGAATAAGGTTATGGTTAGGGCTAGGGATAAGGTTAGGTTTAGGGCTGGAATACAGGGCTGGAACGTCTATTACCGCGGGAGTGTCATTAACTGGATTTCAGCCATAACCCGCCGCGTACCATAAGAACGCCGAAGGTCTCCTTTCGCGTTCCCCAGGAACGCCGCGGGACGTGACAAAACGTCGACATGTTACGCCTCGGGAGTGAGAACGCTCTGTGGAAATCACTTTGTCTTTTTGTGCTTGTCTTACAGGTCAGTGAGGAGAGCTGTAGCAGCAAAGCCAAGAAGAAGCTTTTTATGAAGCCACTCTTGCTCCTCTGCTGCCCAAATATCAGACATGCTCAGCTTTATGTACATTTACAATATTAAATCATAATATCATATACTTACTTATAGCAAAAAGTAAATGGAGGTATATTCATATTTGAGTTTTGTACGTTATAGTCAGGTATTTCTTATATTCATTCTTAAAACTTTTGTTAAAGACTTTTTCAAGAGCAGTGAGAAGAAAGTTTGAAACGTGATCTTTAGTATCTGATAGGACGACTCACATTAGGACGTAATGGTATGGGCAACAACAAATATCTTTATTGGTCTAAATTGATACAAATGATATGATCGGTACTGTATGAATTTAAATGCAATAAATATGTTTCATGTATTTTTTTTCTGTTTTTTTTCCTAATTTATAATTTTCTACCTGTATAGTTAGAAGGTAGAGAGTAAAGTTTTTTTACATTTGAATGTTTTATGTTGATTTTGGTTCAGTGTGTAAGATTATTCCCAAACTAACAACAAGAGGTTAACAGCAGCTTCCACTGCAGGAGACTGTAATGTTAAATTTAGTCTATAACATTTTCTGTTTTCCAAATGGTAATTCAAAATGACCCCATGAACCATAGTAATAGGTTTGTACTTCATGTAATACTTTATTTAAAAATCATTACATCATCATTTATAACATCAGACATTACTTAAGCATATTACATACATATTTTTAATAAAGAATAATATAGTTGCCCATGTTTATAAATTACACACTAAAGTGTAGTAATGGAGGAGAAAAGCTTTATGAGAGATTAAGTCAATATTTGCTTATACATCACTTATGCTCACTAGTATTTATGTTAAAGTGTTACTGAAGTCACAGATGTAGCCAAATCTGGGAAGCTGTTTTATTTACTGCTGAGCTGCACATGCGCAGAGCCTGCTGCAGGCTGTCTGTTGAATTCACAACGGCACCAGAGCGCCCTCTACTGACTCAATAAGACCTCAGCATTGCCAATATATTTAACCTGCCACACAGAGCAGAGCTGCCAGCATTTCTTTCCTCAGAAGAACAGGGGGGTGGCTGTAGCTCAGGAGGAAGAGCAGGTCATCTACTGATCAGTTCGATCCTTGGCTCCTCCAGTGTGCATGCCAAGTATCCTTGGGTAAGATACTAACCTAAGTTGCTCTCTGGTGCATCTATGCATGCTATGAATGAGTGTGATGTTAGTAAGCACGGGGTCTCGCAAAAGATCTAGCAAAAGTTTTGCGAGTGCTCACAAAAGTTAATCTTAGGTCATCTTAATTTTCTTTTTCTCTTTTTGTCCCTTGCGGGGCTCCGTAAATTTGCAGCTTTCATCAACCACTGCTAATCAAGTGGATGGAAGAGGTTTGAAGAGAAAAAAAATTTAACTTTATTTACCATGAGCCCACCCGCTGGTGGGCCCATGGTAAATAAAGTTAAGTGTCAGTGTGGATATACAGATATAGTTCCTTGTCCCATATTTCCCATGTCAGACTCTTAACACAGCTTCCAAGTAGAATCACAGGACTGTGTTTACAGCTGGTGGCCAATAGAGGCATTGATCCATTTAGAATTTATTGTATCTGTCATGGTCTCCCAGTCCACCTGGTCAATCAACACGTTGTTTCTCCTTACAAGTATAATGAACTCGATACTTTACTTTGTGTTTCTCTCCTGTACGCGCTGCTGCAATTTCACCAAAGAGGCAACCTGGCTGTCTTAAAGGTGATGAAAATTCATTCAGAACTAGTGACAATGATCATGTACCTTAATTATTAAAAAGTAATGGTACTAATATAAGTATCAGCGATACAGGCCCTGTATTTACTTGGTATCAGATTGATACCAAATCTTGTATTATTGAACACAACTAACAAATAGTGATGTTAAATTCATTATACTGTTATTATTTCAGCACCATGGACAGCACACAAGGTTTTCCCTGCATGAGCTGTGCTCTCTAACACGTGACTGTTTGTAGGGGTGGACAAATTTAGCACACATATCAACAACAACCCCAATCACAGGGCCCAGTACAATACTTCAGTCAGCGGGGCGTGATTGTGGATGCCGTGTAGGTGCAACCGCCTTCCCTGCACGGCACTGCAAGCCACAACCCCCATAGTCCTGAGAAGGCCACATGTGAGATGAGCAGAGCTACATGGCTGCAGCACTGTCCTTCAGTACAGCAAAGCGATATGGTCGGAGCAGCAGGAGAATCTCACTCACTGGGTTAACTGCCAGTCAGCCACAGAGAGAACCCACTAGCCACATGAACCCACAAGACTGTGGGCAAGACACCAGAGGTGTTCTGACTTTCATCCATGTTTCTCACACAGCAGGCTGGTGTTCTTGGCTTCTTGGACTTATGAGATGCAGATACTCTCTAAGCACAATTTACCACACTGCTGGGTGTTATATACACTAGTGTATTCAGCTTTGCTGTAATGTTTCGATTCTGAGTCTCACCATGGTGCACTTTGCTGTTGTTTAAGGGGTTTTGATATTATGAAGATTAAAGGCACAACTTTACAAATCTTCATACACACACACACACAGAAGAAAGAGGGGAGTGATGATGTTTCAGAATAATAGTAATTGACAAATGGCTACATATGACATGTCTAGTGGTTCAGGTCACCCTTTAATATCCCCCACCCCCCTCCGGACAGACTGTGATGACTGCATGTGTGGAAAAGACTGTTTTTGGTTTATTTTTATCTGCTGAAAATCAGACACCACAAAATTTCTGTCTGGGCCTCCAAGAAAAGAGGAAATGCAGCCTGTGGTTTCAGCCTGAAGTCTAACGTTCATCTTTCAACACAGCACAGTGGAAATGTGCAGGTATGACAATGTGTGAAAACAGGTTAAAAGTAGCTTTATTGTGGTGATGACACATGCTGGACTAAAGGATAAATAAAGCATGTGGGCATCAAGAGAAACGGTGAAAAGCTTGTTTCTCACGCTCATGTCTTTAAGAGTCTCTGCATGGACGTGCTGTAAATGCTCATTTATCTCTGAAATAAATAAAATCATCCATCACTCTCTCTGTCCACAACATCATATACAGACATGTTTTCTTCTTACTGCAACTTCCAAACAGGCCAGTTCCTCACAGTATAACACAAAACTCCAAAGTATAATCACTGCTTTGTAACCAGCAGAGGAGCCAGTAAATCATCTATACTTACTGATACTAATGTGTCTGTTTGGCTGCTGTTACAGAAATGGTTCCTACACCTGTGATGATGACGTCAGTGTTTGACTCCAAACTGTCTGCTGTGGGGCTGTGCTATTTGACCAAAATCTCATATCCTGATATTAGACATTTATCATCCTGACGACGATATAAATCCCAAAAATCTAACATTTTCTGTAAATTCTATGAATCTCAGGCAACTCAACTTGCATGAAGTGTTTCCAGCTGGGCGTCCTTTACCTGGAATGAGTGTTTTAACCGATGCATGAAACTATACATTTTTAGACATAAATTGTAACGGCCAATGTTTATTTTTTAGCACCTGACGGATCTTTTTTGCTTCTCATCCGTAAACTCTCTGCATACTTTTTCTACGTGAATCAATTTATTTTGAAAAGTCTTGAGCTTTATTGTGAAAGGTTCACGTGGAAAACAAACTGGCGGAGAGCGGAGCCACGCAATGGTTTTAACATCATTTTTGGTAACGACAACACTTAAAAACAGGCGCTTGTCTGTCCGTATATTAAATATAAGAGAAAGAGAGAACTTTAAGAAATGAATAAAGCCACTATAGTGGCCATTAAAACGATGAAAAAAATATTGCGTAATAGGAAACGATAGACGTTTTTATATCGTCATCCGATACATATCGTTATATTGAACAGCCCTATCCTGCTGGAATCTGCAGTATCACAGAGTCCCCAAGTTTTTAGGCTTTATTAGACGTCATATCTTGAAGCATTATAAACTCTTAAAATATTGATATGTACTGAAACACTCCACTTACTTCAAGGTATAAGCTACAAATAAGCGAAAAACAGGACGTTAAGTCTTAATGTATTTTTCCTTTCCCACAGAAAAGTGGAGGGATGGAGAAACACACATGCTGTTAAACAATATAAAACACTTGGATATCAACATGTTTGTGAGTGTGTGTAGATGATACTGCAACAAACCTTAATCATAACCTTTGTAAGAAAGTGTTTGACAGAATGAAGGATGGAGTTTGGCACTAGTCAGTGACAAAATACTTATGAGGCCCTGAAACGAGACCCAGGTTGTGGTTAAGCAAAGGGGCTGATCGATTGTCTGAAGCAGTTACAAGAGCACAAAGCTATTGACCTGACCTCATTCCACAGTCTATACCCAGGGGAAGCCACACCAAGTCTGTATGTTTTAATGAATGCTGAGCCTTTAAGACCAATTGTCTGTATGATCCAATTGGTCACCTATAACATCTCAAAGTTATAGCTGGCTTTAATCCTCAACCCGTTGATAGGCAGTCTAAACACCACATCCAGAACACCTTGGATTTTGTTGAGAGGGTACGAGATGTTATTATGAAGGTAGATAACACAATGGACTTGTGTTCCAGTCACTGGAGCAGTGGAGGTAGTTTGTAAGAGATTACTGGATAACCCCAACCTCAGCAACAGGACCACTCTCAGCACCGACCAAGTGTGTTTGCTCTTGGTACCGTGTCTTCATTCCACCTACTTCACATACAAGGGTCAGTACTTTTATGTGAAGCATTATAAACAGCACTGTTTATAATGTTGGGAAACCTGCAGTCAGCTGAGACTGAAGGAGTCACTTGGATGAGTGAGAAAAGTTTTTCTCACTGAAAACTACATCCAGATGATCAGAATCAACTTTTTGAGAATGAAGGATGGAGGCTGTGTTTGTGTGCTCTACCTGTGATTGATACTACAGACTGTATATTGGCAATGGCCATTGCCATGTGTTTTGATCGAGTGAAAACTGAGGTACACTGTAGGCTCATATAGAGGAGACTAACAGAGTAGCCAGAGTAGCTGGAGAGAACCCAGACAGGTGGAGGGAGAACATGCAATCTCCACACAAAAAGCCCAGCTGGTGGATTCAAACCCACAAACTTCTTTCTGTGAGGTAACAGTACGAACCACTGTACCTCTGTGCCACCCATTTGTCTTATTGTTTAATATCTGTGTAGGTTCTCAGTCATCCAGGTCATGGTTGTCTAAGGAGTTTGGAAAGAAAGTCACTAAACTTCCTTAAGTTTCTTGAAGACGTCTCACCTCTCATCTAAGAGGCTTCTTCACTTCTAAAAGCAAAGGGTGGAGAGTCCCGAGTGTTTAACCTTAGTGGGAGATTGTCCCTTAAGAGGGTTATACACCCATTTTTAATCATGTGTGTCAGGTGTGAAAAAAGATGTGCGTCATTATGGACCTAAACGTTTTTGGACTAACTCACTGTATGTTTGTCTGCTCAGACGAGTGGAAAATCCGAGCTGAGGGGGCATTCAATGAAAAAACATCCGACATCTGGGAACTCAGAATTTACATCTTTTATTACTTATTCAGAGATTACCACTGGAGATTTTGGGTGAGATCAGGGTGAGAGCTTGCCTCACCCTATCATGTGACATATTATGGTCAACTGAGGAAAGAAGGTAGGTGACTGACAGCCTCTGAGAATAAAACATAATTATGAGCTGGTAAATATGTCACCTGACCTGAAACAACAGAAGGTAAGAAGCAAACACAAGAAGCAAGCCTGCATGTTTGCAGTGGACAGGAAATGTGAACACGTCACACAACTGCTGTGGTCAAAGCTACAGGAGCTGTTTGAGGTTTGTATAAAAGGAAAGGAAGCACAGAGAGGCCACAGTCAGAAGAAACACTCTGCTCTTATCTGTATTAAATGCAGCTTCTCTTTTTATTATTGATGTAAAGTCAAAGTGTTTGAGATCAGCTGAGGATCAGAGTGCAGCAGGGCTGGATGTGAGGATGGGGCACTCTTTGCTCTGCATGACGGGGTTATTGTGTAAGTACATTTGTGACATTGTTTGAATGGCACTGATTAATGAAAGTGTTTCTCATGTGTGAGAATTAGAGTGTATCACTGGTTTGAAGTGTTTATGTGAGAGTTTGAACAAAGCATATTTGTGATGTTTATGATAGTTACAGACAAATGTTGGCTGGTTCCTTGGTTCAGTTTAGTCTGGAGTATCATGTTGGATACATCGCTGCTTGTTGCACTTGACTCACTGTTGTGTACAAGTTCATATATTCATATTGTTTTACAAATATATACAATTTTATAGGGTACTAAAAATGTTATAATATTTTTTTATGTTTCAAACTTGTTACTAAATTAATACAAATACTAAATGTGCACAGAAAGATTGTGATGAGCAGTAACTGCGTCATGTGAAAATGAATCTTTAAAAATACTTTTGTTCATTTTGACTTTGATTTTCTGTCAGTTTGATCCTGATGATGTTTAATCTTTACTTTAGTGCTCGATACTCTCTTCTACATTAATGCTGAAGGTGAGAAATGTTTCTTATTCTTTTCTTCACATTTATAAAATATGTATAATTTTGCTCCGATATTTCATATTTCATGCACCATTTGAAATCACATCATGTCTCTCTGTTTGTGCATCGTTTTATTTAAGGCACAAAATCAGTATATTAACAATGAAGTAAGTCAGATACTGTAATCACAATTTTCCTGGTTGCGATTTTGAATCAATAACATCATCATCATCAACAACAACAACAACAATAACAATAACAATAATAAAAAGTTAGAGGTTTAGGATTTTGCTGAAGAGGTGAGTTTCGAGAAGTTTTTTAAAGGATTCCAGTTACAGGGAATTACAGATCTCATATGGAAGAGAGTTCCCAAAGGTGGGGGGCGCTGCACTGAAGACTCTGTCCCAAAGGCATTGAGGCTTGTGTGAGGGACAGAGAGCAGACTCTTGGCTTAGGACCATAGCATCCAAGACTGTGTAGTTGCAGCAGGGGCCCGTTCTCCGTACGTCGCTTACTACATCCAAGATCAAATGACACATCCAAGACCAAACCATCGCGCTAACCGTGAGCTCGCTAATCCGGTTCCCCGAACACACCTGCTGTTGACAATCAGTACAGCTGGATGAAGTAATGTGAGATCACTGGGTGTCGTAAAAGGGGCTACGCATCGATAGTAGAAACATTGATCGGCAACCCTCTGATTGGTCGGCGAAAATGTCGAAGGAGCGCGCTCGGTATTTTTCGGCAGCAGAGCAAGAACTCTTGAGTGAGGGATTCCAGGAGTTTCAGAGTTTAATCAGAACGCAAGGGAACACTGCAAAGGCTGCAAAAGCAAGGAGAGGGGGCTGGCAGAAAGTTGCTGACAAATTAAACTCGTAAGTAATTTAATAATAACAATAATAATGGAGTGGATTGATATGGCGCTTGTCAAGGCACCCAAAGCGCTTTACAATGCCACTATTCAGTCGCTTCAGTTCCTGTTATTCTTCTGAAAGAAACAGAATGAATGTGTTGTTACAATGGTAATGCCAGGAGAGGCAGTATTAGTTCTGTGTTACATTAATGTGTAAGGAAGTGGAAGAAGTGTGTGTCCTGTAGGAGGCAGTAGGAAAATGGATGCTCATGTTCTGTACATGCCCTGAAAGTAAGGTTCAGTAAACCAGTGCAACGATACTCCGGTGTAAGGCTCAGTTATTGTATTTTTATTTTTTGAAGATGCAACAATTGCTTTTCGTCTCTTGGAAAGAGACCCTGGAATAATCTGGTTGTTTGTTCATAACAGCAACCAAGAAAAGGGCAGAGCACAAAAAGACAGGTGGTGGTCCTGCACCCCCTCGTCAACAAGTTGGTTAAGTAAATAATACCCTCACGGGAATATCGATATCTCTCTATGAGCACACTGTCGCGCTGAGCTAAAGGATCCTGTCTGTCCTGCAATATATGCTGAATTCTGAAAACTCTCCTTATCAATCTTGCACCTTCCGCAATGGGCTGCTCGCGTAAACGGACAGGACATGGCTGCGACAGACTTCCCAAATCCACCTTCGCTTTTATAGCCGTGGTCTCTCATCTTGATTACACGAAGTAATTTGCAATTACTACTCTGAAATATGAATTACATCTGTAATAATCACATACATGTAATAGAATGTTAATAGTACATTTCCCTTTTTCAGGAAATGACCTGTATGTATCTGTATGAAATCAATAGAATAGAATAGAATAGAATTCAACTTTATTGTCATTGCACATGCACAGGTACAGGGCAACGAAATGCAGTTTGCATCCATCCAGAAGTGCTTTAGTGATATAGATATATTACAATATATATTAGCAATAATATAGATATGTGAGTATATTACAGAAATGGGTCTATTATGGTATGTTATAATGTACACGGTATGAAGTATGTTGTGAATATTCTATAACTATAAGTATGTACAGGCTGTAGTGAGTACAAGCTATGTACAGATTATGAACAGGATATAAATATGAAAAACTATACAGAATATGAAATAAATAACTTTACAGAATCTGGGATATACAGCTATACAGAAATGGGAACTATGCAAGTTGTAAACAGTTGTAGGATTAAAAATTATCGAATGTACAGAATGATTATTTACACAGAGCTATACAGTAGTGCAGTTAAGATAAGTGAGGGTGTAGATAGTTTCTACAGAGGCTATATAAAGTGCTAGTGGTTGTGAGTGGTGGTTCAGTCCATGTTATTATTGTGTTTGAGGGTACAGTTGTCCATTGTGGGTGTGTGTATGTTCAGTCCATGAGTTTAACGTGGGTCAGATGTCAGGAGGCAGAGTTCAGGAGTCTGACAGCTGTGGGGAAGAAGCTGTTCCGGTACCTGGTGGTCTTAGTCCGGAGGCTCCTGTAGTGCCTCCCAGAGGGCAGGAGGGTGAAGAGTCCATGTGATGGGTGACTGGGGTCTTTGATGATTTTCCCAGCCCTTTTCAGACACCGCTTCCTGTAGATGTCTTTTATGGCAGGAAGTGGTGCTCCGGCGATGCGCTGGGCAGTTTTCACGACCCTCTGCAACGCCTTCCGGTCCGAGGCAGAGCAGTTCCCGTACCAGACTGTTATACAGTTGGTCAGGATGCTCTCGATGGTGCAACGATGGAAGTTCACCAGGATGTCTGAGGACAGGTGGTTCTTCCTCAGAGTCCTCAAGAAGAAGAGGCGCTGGTGAGCCTTCTTGACCAGCTTGGAGCAGTTGGTCGTCCAGGTGAGATCCTCGGAGATGTGGACTCCCAGGAACTTGAAGCTGCTCACACGCTCCACAGCCGTCCCCTTAATGTGGATGGGTGGATGTGGGTCAGCATTCCTCCTGTAGTCCACGATGAGCTCCTTGGTCTTCTCGGTGTTAAGCAGCAGGTTGTTTCTGTCGCACCACTCAGCCAGACGATCCACCTCCTCCCTGTAGGCAGCCTCATCGTTGTCACTGATGAGGCCAATCACCGTGGTGTCATCTGCAAACTTAATGATGGTGTTGGAACCATCAGCAGGTCTGCAGTCGTGGGTGAAGAGGGAGTAGAGGAAAGGGCTCATCACACAGCCTTGTGGTACACCGGTGTTCATTGTGATGGTAGATGAGCAGCGGTTATCCAGCCGGACATGTTGGGGGCGGTTGGTCAGGAAGTCCAGTAACCATTTGCAGATGAGGGAACTGATACCCAGGTCTGTCAGTTTCCTGGTGAGTTGTGAGGGGTGGATTGTATTGAATGCTGAACTGAAGTCTATAAACAGCATTCTGGCGTAGGTGTTGTTGTTGTCCAGGTGTGAGAGGACAGAGTGCATTGCGATGGAGACTGCATCCTCTGTGCTCCTGTTCCAGCGGTATGCGAATTGGTGGGGGTCCAGGGTGGGGGGGAGACAGGATTTGAAGTGTGCTAGGACCAGCTGCTCTAAGCACTTAGTGATGGATCAAGTGCTGCATTATCTTTAGTTACATTGATAATATTTATTTATGGTGAAACAGTGGTGGAATATCGCTGTTGCTTTCGTATACATGAAGCGGACATACCTGCGTGGCCGCGATCTAATCCTGTTTACATAAAGTAAACCTGCTCCCGAGCAGGTTTACGCTTACGGCTCTGTTGCTATGGCAGCAAGTCCCGGATGAGCTTCGGGGAACCGAACGATCCAAGATCACGCGAAATCGTCAACAATCAAATCCAGCTAACTTACTTAGCGAGGTACGAAGAACGGGCCCCAGGTCAGAGATACTAAGGTGCCAGGGTATTGAGGGATTTGTAAGTAAGCTCAGAACCTTGGGGCACACAGTGGTTAACTGGAGCAGAGATGGAGCTGAAGTCTCCCATGGTGACAAAGGCAAACTGTGCTCTGTTGGAGAGGTTTGACTGATAGCAAGAGAGCACGGTACCAGTGAGAAGATTATGATTGATTACGCAGGAAGGAAGGATGGTGTGAGGGCTGCAGAGAGGTCCAGGAGGATGAGGATAAGAACAGTCTCAGTGCTGTGTCGTGTTCTGAAGCCAGATTGGAAGAGTTCATAGAGCTCATGGTATGACATGTGTTGATGTGGTGGCCACTGCTCTTTCCAAGGATACACAGGCATGGGTACACCTGCACAGGAACACAACAGGGTCAGTCATAGAATAAAGTGATGCAGTCATCATTCAGGAAACTGCTGAGTTTATAAATTCAGAAGAAAAAAAGATTCTCCAAACAGATGAGGAGATTGATTTAGAAACCAGCGTTTATACCAGCTGTAAATGTGCACAGTTCACTGAATGATGTAAGTTCAGTAAATCTTCTTGATGCTATCTTCAGTTCATGCGTAGACACATTTGTGTATTTGAGGATGACTTTACTTGTTTCAAGAATTTTACATTTGAATATCTGCAGCCACTTCTCATGTTATTTGTGCTCCTTTCCCTGATACAGAAAATATTCAATCATGTGTTTCAGCTGTGAAGTGTTCAGGATAAGACATAAAAGGCAACTACAGGGGATTATCATGTTTAAACTACAGGCAAGTGTCTCGATTAGCTGAGACACTGTTAAGTAACTGAATCCTCATAATATTAATAAAAGAGTATGTTTAAAAAGGCCTCAAGAACTCCTGAAAACTGTGGTCATAAATGTAAAGATGAAAATGCAAAAATAACGGCTCAACGTTAATAAAATAAAACTTCCTGTTACAATTTAAAAGTGGACAGCTCACACGGACAAATAACAAACTTTGTGTGTTTATGTGTTGATCTCAGCCTCACAGATCTGTGGAGTCACTCTGTTGTTTTATCCAGAATATTTATATGGTTTAATTTCTTTCATGAAAACACATCTTATTATTTTCAAGTCCAAACATCACCAGGATGCAGTAAATCTTTTGACTCTTAACAGCAGCAATAAAAATCAGGACATCTTCAAATTGACTATATGCTTCCATCAATCTCTAACTTGATGTGTTTATGTGAACAGTTCCCAATAAGCCCACCGTGATCCTCGAACCACCCTTGACTCAGATATACAGCAGTGAGACAGTCACTGTCAGATGTGAGATTCAGGAAAGTGATGGAAGCCATTCGATGTTTCTAATGTCATCAGCCAAGTTAGAACCACCGTCAACATCTGAATACAGAATCAGCAGAGCTACAGAGTCTCACAGTGGAGAATACAAATGCTGCACTTTTACATTGTGCGGTGACATCATCACACTGACTGTATCATGTAAGTTGGACTCATTTCATTCAGTAATATTGTTCTCTGTTTTATCTGTTTTATCTTAGTAGCAAAATCAGTGAGAAACAGTTGTAAATGTGGTGATAAAAAAACACAGTTATCACCAGAGTGAAAAAACTTTGTAACATAAATATTAAACACAGATGTGATGAACTCAGTGTCTTCAATATGTGCATGTGTGTGGTTTTCACCACTGCAGCTCTGAATTATGACACAATTATTGTATTTGTTTGTTTTTAAAATTTATTTTAAGCTGAACAAACATGATCAATAAATACAGAATGAGCAGAGCAGCTGTTTGAAAATACAGATGCTGAAAAAAGAAAAGGCTGATCATCAACAGAGAAGAGTTCTGTTATCACATCACAGCCCTGGTTGGGGTCGGGGATAGCATACAGTATGAATAACATCTGTATGAATTATGATGACTGATAAATGCTGCTGACTGTGCACTGGTTATGCATCTTTTACATGTGATCATGATCCTTAAAACAAGTCGGATATTTAACAAAAAGGCAGATTAACAAAAAATCTTGATGCTAAGAGCATCCACGATCAACTGGCCTCAGATCAGCTAACAGTGTATAGTTCACCTGTCTCTGCATTTAGGAGTACAGTTTGGTGGCAGAGCGTAAAAACACTCTCACCTGATTCTTGATTCACTCTGATTTTCATCATGTTATATACATCCAGTGTTAGCTCCTGGCTCTCTAGCTGGCTAACAGTTAGCTGAGATACCTGTGCTGTCCTCATGTGTGCTGCTGCCAGTTGTTGATTCTCATCAAATTTGATTTGAAGACAGTTGTTTCCTTCCATCCATCCATTTTCTTAACACACAGTTGTGAGCTCTTAAGCACTTACTGAATTCAACATATTACAAACTTCTTTATTTTTCTTGAATTCTTACTTTTTCTTTTAAAACTTAATTCACTATAAAGACATTATTCCTGAAACAAGTGACAATCTGATGCTTTCTCTTTTCCTGTAACTTCAACAGCAAGTAAACCCAGAGCCACACTGACAGCACAAAGTTCAGTCATACCAGCAGGGGGCAGTGTGACACTGAGCTGCTCTGTGGAGGGCTCTGCTGGCTGGAAGTTTGACTGGTTCAGACGTGATTCAGAGTTTTCTGGAGCTCAGAAAATAGGAGCTGGAACATCAGAGCACACGATCAGTATTTCAGAAGAAGGCATCTATTACTGCAGAGGAGGGAGAGGAGATCCAGTTTTCTCCACAGAGGACAGTGCTGCAGTTACAATTCAGAAACAAGGTGAGGGTGAAATTTTGTTGTGAAATAAAACAAATTCACGTTTAAATTAAAGTCAGACTTAATATATTTAAATTTATTTTTGGTCCCACATGATTTGTTTCTGTTTAATGTTTATTTGTGTTTGTTGAACAGTTTTGGCTGCTGTGAAACTGCAGCACAGCTGGTCTCAGATATTCACTGGTGACACAATCACTCTCAGATGTGAGATTCAGGGAGGTGAAGGAAAGGTGTGGAAATATGAATGGACAGCACCCAACACAAACAGCCCTCCAACATCCAGTGAATACAGGATCAGCAGAGTTTCAGTGTCCCACAGTGGAGACTACAGATGTCGGGGTAGCAGTGACTATCTCTTAACAGGATGGAGTGATGCCTTCACACTGACAGTTTCATGTGAGTTGGACCATGATTCATGCTGACATTTCATGTTTTCATGTTTACATCTGTCTTTGTCACGATGAGTTGTGTGGCTGGACCCAAGTGCAGGACTCGGAGACAAAACATTAACTTAAATGGCAGCTTTATTTGCTGGTGCGACAAAACTGGGAATACATAAACAAAAAATGCCAAGGAACTAAAGAGCTAGGAATACTAGCGATAGAAATCAAAACCAAGAGAATCAAAACACATCATGAAATCAAGGATAACTAATACAAACAGGAAAACACTGAGTCCACATACTCAGGACCGTGACAGTCTTAACAGGAAAACTCCAACAATGATCCAGCTGTCTGCAGGCAGCTCAGGACAACAGTTTTTCTCACTGTGCAAACAGAAAGGAGAGACACCATGGAGGCTCTTAAAGTATCAGCAGTTTAACCATCATGTTGTGTTCCGGTCAAATGTTACCGAATTGAAAGTTTTATCGCTGGGAAATTTATTTAATTTGAGCAGATTGACCTAAAATTCCATAACTTTGTCCACAAAGAGGATTTCAGCAGACACTAAAAATCTGCATTACATGAGTTCCTGGTCAAAAATGTTCAATCATTAGAAATGGATGGAGGACACAACAAGACAATGCATATACACACACACACACACACACACACACACACACACACACACACACACACACACACACACACACACCTGTCCCCACCTGAAATTCAAGATGGGCTTTCAGCCGAAAATCTCATCAGGATGATTACAGGACCTACAAAATGTTCTGTATCCTTGAGGACATCAAATCTCCGTTTGAATGGTTTCTAACTGTCTATCAAAACCAAAGAGGTAAACTTGAGCAACTTGGAGAAGAAACAGATTTACAAAGCTATTTGGAAGGAGGTAACCCAGAAAGACACTAAAGCACTGTAACGTTGGGTTGTGTTTAGTGGTTGAGAGGAGGCGGCAAAAACACTTAGCAGGAGAGTCAAAAGAATACACACTCACACTGGCGTTGGGAATTCCACAGCATGTTCTTTAATAACCCTTCTCTTCGTCAACCATATAAGCCCGGTTGAACGGCTGCAGCTTAACAAACATAGCGTGCAGTGTTCATACAACCCATAACGTTGCAAACAAAGGTGTCTGGAGAGGTAAAACATAAAATCTGTCCGTCCTCATGCACTAGCGTGCAAGCACATGTCCACACAATCACAGAGAGCAGTGGTGCATACTGATGACAACATTAACCCTGGACTTGGGTTGTCTTAAAGAGACACCACACCATTGTGACTGTTACAGCATATATGGGTCTTTTGATTTTGAGTGATGTGTACAGATCCAGAAATTAATTTACCAGCAGTTTATGAGATGCAGAGTAGTGGGACAATTTTTCAGGCCATCATGTCACCAGAGAAGTTTTACATGTTGTTGCAGGTGATTAACTTTGACAACAGTGATACAAGACCACGGCGTTGTTGACAAGACAAATCTGCAGTGATCAGAAAGGTTTGGGACAAGTGTGGAGCAGCAGCCACTCATCCATATCCCAAGTCTAAACGTGACAGTGGATGTGCGTCCGGTTGCTTTAGGGGATGCTGCCCTTTCAAACAGTATATGCCAAACAAGCTTCTAAATATGGCATAAAGATTTGGGCAACATGTGATGCCAGGACAAATTATACCTGGAACATGCAGGTTTATACTGGGAAACCTGCAGACGGTGTTGCTGAAAAGAACCAAGTGAAGTATGTGGATCTGAAGATGATTGGAGGTCTCAGTGACATAAGATGATAATTTCTTCATCTCCTACGCTCTTGGTCAGGAGCTGTGTCAGAAGCAAGTTTAACTTTGGGATCGTTTCCTCTACAAACAAATGAAATATGCCTCATCAGTTTGACCAGCAACACCACAGGTGTCACTTTGTGACTGTATATACATTTTAAATGGTTTAAAAAACAAATGTTCTTGGTAACTTTGACCCAAATGAGTCTGTGATAAACAGCATATTATCTTTTATCTGGTTATTTATTATAGTCAAAATAACCTGAAAATGATGTTTTTCACAACTCAAAGGTGCATAAACTCAGATTAAGAGACAAACAGACCATAAATAACAGACGTTCAAAAACTGTAATGCTCACAAGAACTTAAGTTGATAAAAAGACCAAACACAACAAGTGGTGATAATAAATCTGTTATTATAGTTTTATGTTTTTATAATTTTTATGATGATCTCAATGGAACGGCCATTTTTGACAGAACAAATTGTTTAACAGAAAATGAACACAACATGAGGGTTAAAGAGGAACGTACAGAGATGACAGTTTGATAAGAGAATCATAAATCAGTGAAATATTTAGTTTGTTAAATAGTCCAATGTGTCACATGCAGGGAAACTAATTTCTTTTTGTGTTTGTAGATAAATTACTCTGTGAATGTTTAAAGTGTGATCTGTACTGTAAGAAACGTATTCGTGGTGACGATTTAATGTTTTACCTATTTTGTTTCTTCAGCAGCAAGTAAACCCAGAGCCACACTGACAGCACAAAGTTCAATCATACCAGCAGGGGGCAGTGTGACACTGAGCTGCTCTGTGGAGGGCTCTGCTGGCTGGAAGTTTGACTGGTTCAGACGTGATTCAGTCTCTTCTAAAGCTCAGCTCATGAGAGGAAATGAAGCAAACAGAGTTATTAGTGTCTCACAAGGAGGTCTGTACCACTGCAGAGGAGGGAGAGGAGATCCAGTTTACTACACAGAGGACAGCAGTGACGTCACAGTTCAGGAAACACGTGAGTTTACTTTTTTTTTTATTTCTGCCAAGCTGAGAGATCATAATGTGATCTTTGATAACAGTTTTATCTAACACCTGTGAGTTTTTTAACCTTGAGATGAGGCAAACTCTGAGTTTTCTGTTCATTAAGATTATTTGTGAAGGTGGGAAATAGAAAAATAGATTTATTCAGTCTTATTTTTGATCTTTATATTTCTATTTGTCTCTAAGTGAAATCGAATTCTAACAGCACATTTGTTATTATTATTGTATGATTCAGTAAAAGCACTAGATGTTACAATCCCTGACAATGCATTTCTTTAAATGGAGAAAATCTTGGGGGATGGCTGTTATGAGGAAAAGCAGCCCAGAAACTTTACCAGTAGCACACATCGTTGTATGCCTCAACCTTCGGTCTTTTACCCAGGCTAACCTGACATTTTTCCTTGATTAGGTTTAGGGATTAGAGATCTGATCTGATTTTAAAATTTGGGACACATCGTCAGTAGTGGACCTTGGATTCATCGGGTGTTTCGGCCATTATCACTAGACACCCTCATCCAAGGAGGCTCTTCCAGCGTTGATCAGGCCCTGGATTGTGTCAGTGGTTTATGTCAAAATTGTAATTTCTCTTCTTCTTTCTGCTGTTTAGTTTTCTACAGTTTATTTTATTCTATCTACTCACTGCAACTGAGAAATACTTACCTCTTTAGCATTTATGGAGCCTCATTTCTTCAAAGGGACAGAAAAGGTGATAGAGAGAAGTAAGACAAGTAAGATAAGATAGGAGAGAGCAGAGAGGAGAACTGGAAGGGGGGGCGCCCGATCTGGCTTCCCACACCTCCCTACCGGATCGGGCTGTACGCTCGACCTCCCCACTGCCTCCCAGAAAAGGGAAGAAGAGCGGAATATTTTCTTTTCTCACGTGGCTAGGTGACTACCTTAGCTGCCCAAGTGATGTCAGCCCTTTTTAGCCATAACAAGTGACTGGTCCTCTCAGCAGTGTTAGCTAATTCTCTTATAGCCTGCTGTTGTGCCTGTCCTCTGATACCAACCTCTCTAAACAGCTTTGCTGTTGTTCTGGCAACAAAGCCCCTGCACCCCACTTCCACCGGGTGCACTTTGATCTTCGAGCCTCTGTCCTCTGCCTCAGCTGCCAAGTTGGCATACTGCAGCTTCTTACGCTTGAATCCTTCCTCAGTTGCTTCCTCCCATGGTACCATCAGCTCAATGACGTACACAAGTTTTTGGGAGTTAGACCAAAGGACGAGGTCTGGTCGCAGAGTAGCTGCTACAATCTCTGTGGGAAAAATTAGCCTCTGACAAATGTTGATGAAAGCCGACGCTCCTCTTGGTTCATGAAAGAATAGAATAGAAATCATGATATTTTTCTGTTCATCATATGTTTCTATTTGTCTCCTAACTGGATATTTTTCTGTGAACAGTTCCCAGTAAGACCACTGTGACCCTTCAGCCATCCTGGACTCAGATATACAGCGGTGAGACAGTCACTGTCAGATGTGAGATTCAGGGAGGTGAAGGAGCTCAGTGGACGTATGAATGGAGAGCAGCCAAGTCAAACACACCTCCAACATCCAATGAATACAGAATCATCAGAGCTACTAAGTCTGACAGTGGAGGACACAGCTGCCGGGGCAGAAGGGACTATTTCTTATCAGAGTGGAGTGATATCATCACACTGACTGTATCATGTAAGATCTTTCATCCAGAGTATCTAAATAAGGAAAAAGCACTTCTTGTCACGGTCCTGGGTCTCCTGACCCAGCGTTTTTAGTTCTTTGTGATGTTTGTATTATTGTACTTGTGTGATTTATTCTATGGTTTCTAGTTTCGATCCCTTGCCCTTCATGTTTCTCTGTGTCCCCTCTGTTCTGTGTAGTCTGTGTCTGCATGTTTGAGTTCCCCTCTGTGTCTTTCGGTTCTTAGAGTCCTCTGCCTTATGGTTTATGTCTCTGTGTTTCTTAGTTGCTGTCTCCACTGTGTCGAGTTCGCGTCTCTGTGTGAGCCTTCCTGTTTTACTTTGAAGGTCCGTGTCTTATGTGAATGTGTCCTGCTTTGCTTGTCTCGTCAGTCCTGATTTCTCCCAGCTGTGCCCTCCTTCTGTGTCTCATTCCCCTCGTTACTCCCCAGTGTATTTAAACCCTGTGTTTCTCTGAGTCAGTGTTGTGTTGTCCCTCATGCTGTGTGGATCTCCCTGTGTCTCTCTGTGAGTTTAGTTTGCTTTGTATGACTTTCTCCTGCCAGCGAATAAAGCTGAGTTCTTTGTGTTTAAACTTCGTGCCTGAGTGCCTGCCTTTTGGGTCCAACTCCTGCCTGCCGCACAGCGATTCATGACACTTCTCCTTTCTTACTAGAGATGGAACGATACCACTTTTTTATGTGCGATACCGATATCATAAATTTGGATATCTGCCGATACACTATATCGGATTCTTATCGGTATTTTTTTTTTAATCAATACTTTTTTTTTAATATCTTGCTGCATTTTGTATAAGTTCATACTCAAGTTAAAAAAAAACCAAAATACTAAAGCTATTCTGTTATACCTGTATGGAAAAAAATACACTGCACCCAAAATATTTAAGAGTTTAGCAACACTGATCAATCTAATAAACTTAAACCTACACATTCCTCCCTATTCTGGTATTTTAAAGAGTACTTTGCGGAAATATTAAGCAACCTAACTAATAGGGTTGCCAACTCCCAGCAAAAAACAAATGGGGAACCACCCCCCAGCCTCCGCCTCCCGATGATTAATCGACGTAATCAACTTTAATTTAATGCACGTGTTTAAAAAAAAACAATCAATTATTTTTCCACAATAATTAAATAGATTCAACATCTTTCTTCAACAGAATTGCAGACTGCACAGATGGAAAAAGTAGTATAGCTTACTAGGGTATATTAGACTTAATAGTTACTATATATAGTAATGGACTTCTATACATTTTACATCAGATTAACACTTTGGGTGTAAGATTCAGATCATTATTTATTAAAAGCTAGACATTTTAAATGAGAATATGTCTTTGTGCCCCCTTTTCCCTGTTCATGCCCTATCAGCCCCCCTGGCTAAACTTTGCTAGATCCGCCCCTGCACAGTTACCAGCCGTCAGCTACGTAGAAAAAGATCCTCGAGTAGAAAGTAATATTAAATAAATCCTAACAACAGCTTATCAAGCTTAAACGTGCTGCTGTTGTTCAGCCGCCGGTTTCCTCTTTCTGGTGCAAAGTGGGCCAAAAACAAACAAGAGAGACGGACTCGCCACAGAAAAGCCGATCAGCTGATCATTAAGCAGTTTCATGATTGAAGTAGCAGCAGGAGAGGGAAGGGGAGAAAAGAGGCAGTTGCTCCATATATCGGTTGTTAAGCTTAACGCGGGAACGCTTTACAAACATTCAGAGATGAACTTACACACCTGCTTTACTTCTCTGGGATAACTTCCTCGGAGATGAAATGCCGGTTTGGTAGCGAGGCTCCAAATGTTCAATCAGACTGCTGACAGGTCTTGCACACCATATGATGCATACATGCTCCACCGTGCTAAGGTTATGAGCTGAGTTACCCCATGTCGCAAGTTTTGTGAGGTGCTTTCGTGATATTTAAAGGATCGGATTACATTTTTTATTTCTCTCCGATATCCGATCCAGTAATTTAGGTCAGTATCGGATCGATACCGATACCTGATATCAGATCGGTCCATCTCTATTTCTTACAGCTTTATAACTGTCTTTCATGTTGGTCAGTAAAATGTTTAGTTTTTATTTCAACAACAAAAACCTGAACAGCAGCTTTTTATTCACAGTGAAGAGAACAAAACATATGAGAGTAACTTCTCTGCTGTGCAGCTCTAATACATGAAAGATGAAATGCAGAACAAATGCTGAATCTGTCTCAGCTGCTCCACCACATCCACTAAGAAACATTAAATCCACTGGTCAAAGGAGCTTGCAAAGAAAAGCGTCTGGACTTCTTTAAGTTGCTTGAAGACGTTTCACCTCTCATCCGAGAAGCTTCTTCAGTTCTAAGGTCAAATGGTGGAGAGTCCCAGATATAAACCTAGTGGGAGTATCCCCCCACAGAGGGACAAAAGGACCCCCTGATGATCCTCTAATCACCTGAGCCAAGGTGTGAAATTGGGTGTGGGACCCAATCAGCCAGAGTTTCGGGTGTGTTCATTGTGAAACCTGGCCCCACCTTGTCATGTGAATTCCTGAGGTCAGATGGCCCAGGATGTGAGTGGGCGTTAAGGCGTCTGGGAAGGGATCTCAAAACTGGATTATAGATGGCAGAGAGTTGGTGTCGTAAACCCCCGCCTCTGTTCAAAGATGGTCGCTCACAGTGGACATAGATGGCTTCTTTCACTCCTCTTTCAAACCATCTGTCCTCTCTGTCCAAAATGTGAACATTGGCATCCTCGAAAGAGTGTCCTTTATCCTTAAGATGCAGATGGACTGCTGAGTCTTGTCCTGTGGAGGTGGCTCTTCTGTGTTGTGCCATGCGCTTGTGAAGTGGCTGTTTGGTCTCTCCAATGTAGAGGTCTGGGCATTCCTCGCTGCACTGTACAGCATACACCACGTTGTTAAGTTTGTGTTTTGGCGTTTTGTCTTTCGGGTGAACCAGTTTCTGTCTGAGTGTGTTGCTGGGTCTGAAATACACTGGCCATCTGACCTCAGGAATTCGCATGACAAGGTGGGGCCAGGTTTCACAATGAACACACCCGAAACTCTGGCTGATTGGGTCCCACACCTAATTTCACACCTTGGCTCAGGCGATTAGAGGATCATCAGGGGGTCCTTTTGTCCCTCTGTGGGGGGAAACTCCCACTAGGTTTATATCTGGGACTCTCCACCATTTGACCTTAGAACTGAAGAAGCTTCTCGGATGAGAGGTGAAACGTCTTCAAGCAACTTAAAGAAGTCCAGACGCTTTTCTTTGCAAGCTCCTTTGACTACGATGACCTGGATGACTGAGAACCTTCACAGACATTAAATCCACTGATTGTTCCTCATGTGTGTTTTTAACTTAGAAATGCAGCAAATTAAATATGAAAGATTAGTGTTGTGTTTGTGTGATAGTTGTACAGTTTGTTGCAGCTTCACCATTAAAGTTATGTGATATTTATTATTTCCATATTTCCACCAAGTTATTTCAACTGGTTTGATTCAGTCATTGACTTTTGTTCTTTTTCTAAACTGAACTGCAGATAAACCAAAGGCCAAACTGAGAGCTGATAACACAGCTGTTCCAGTAGGGGGCAGTGTGACCCTGACCTGCTCTGTGAACCCATCATCATCATCTGGCTGGAAATACTACTGGTACAGAGATGAGAAATCCTCTGAAGCCCTGACCACACAAGATGCAGTTTTCCACTCAAATGGACAAATCAGTGTCTCACAGGAAGGACTCTACAGGTGCAGAGGAGGAAGAGGAAACCCAGTTTACTACACAGAGGACAGCCAGTCAGTCAGGATTGGGAAAACTGGTGAGTTTAACATAAATTCAGATAAATTCATGATTAAGGAGGAAGATGAAGAACAAATGTATTAACATTTTTGACATTCATATGGTGGAGTGATATCATCCCAGTGACTCTATCATGTAAGAATTTTTATCCAGTTTATCTGGATAAATTCTCTCAAGCTTTTAATCAGTCAATATGTACTGTTGGCCTTCCAACAAACAAAAAGCCCAAACGTTTTTTTTTTTTCTGAATTAAATTTGAGGGGAAATTTTGCTTTAAAACCATGAATGAAAGACTCACTTGTTGAAATCCAAATATTACAAATTTGTAAAGGTTTTATTTTTTCTTGTAAATTTTTGTTGTTCTTGTTATACAAAGTTTTTCCTGAAGCAAGTGACAATCTGATGTTCATCTTTTCCTGTAACTTCAACAGCAATTAAACCCAGAGCCACACTGACAGCACAAAGTTCAGTCATACCAGCAGGGGGCAGTGTGACACTGAGCTGCTCTGTGGAGGGCTCTGCTGGCTGGAAGTTTGACTGGTTCAGACGTGATTCACAGTTTTCTGGAGCTCAGAAAATAGGAGCTGGAACATCAGAGCACACGATCAGTATTTCAGAAGGAGGCATCTATTACTGCAGAGGAGGGAGAGGAGATCCAGTTTTCTCCACAGAGGACAGTGCTGCAGTTACAATTCAGAAACAAGGTGAGGGTTAAGTTTTTTTGTGAAATAAAACAAATTCAAGATTTTATAACACTTTATAACTATATTTTTTAAATGTATTTTGTTTGCTGTTGATTAGTTTTAAAAAAATTGTGTTTATTTGTTTGTTGAACAGTTTTGGCTGCTGTGAAACTGCAGCACAGCTGGTCTCAGATATTCACTGGTGACACAATCACTCTCAGTTGTGAGATTCAGGGAGGTGAAGGAAAGGTGTGGAAATATGAATGGACAGCACCCAACACAAACAGCCATCCAACATCCAGTGAATACAGGATCAGCAGAGTTTCAGTGTCCCACAGTGGAGACTACAGATGTCGGGGTAGCAGTGACTATCTCTTAACAGGATGGAGTGATGCCTTCAGACTGACAGTTTCATGTGAGTTGGACCATGATTCATGCTGACATTTCATGTTTTCATGTTTACATCTGTCTTAACAGGAGCACTTATTGTAAATTGAACACTAGTGTATCACAGTGCAGTAAATTACACCATACACAATGTAAAATACACCATAGCAACCCTCTCTTAGTAAGCCAAAATTATAAAAAATAATAATATAATAAAATGGCAGGTTTTAGTATCAGTTCAGTTATAGGAACAACCAGCAGCACTAATACAGCCTTGTTGCAGGCCTGTACTGATGCTGGAGAACGTAGCAATGTAATAAGATCTCCAAACCGCAGTCTCTTCAGTCAAAGAGCAAAAAAAAATTAAACCTCAGTACATGGTGAAAATGTGCAACACTCACCAGATTAGTCCAGCTAACAGGTTGTCTTCAGTTCCTTGAGAAGCACAAAGATGATGAAGGTGCGTGATCTCCACGTGGTCCACAGGTATTTGTTTTCCTTTCCCACGTTGGCAGAGGTACTCTGAGCGACTCAGGCACTCGGAGTGACTATCGGGAGTTCGTCTGTCATTATCCAGTCCGGTAACGATCCTCTGCAACTTCTTGCTAACTTTTTACAACAAAGTTAGGAAAACAGCAGTCTACAGTAGTCCTTATTAGCAGCTGGGTTAGCGTCACTCTAACTAAAAAATTACAGCGGCTGCAGAAAACAAAATGCAGTCCTGCAGCTTCACACTGAAACATTACTGTGTCTTACCAATTTGCTTACAGGCACAAACTGTGATTTTTCTTGATGAAAAGTCTAAACTCACTTTATGGAAATACATCAAAACATCAAAACAACACGTATTTCCAACAATAGCTGCAGCTACTTAGTTGTAATATTACTCTTATACTATTTTATTTCTTATACTAATTTTTTTGTAATATTTCTATAATAATATAAAAATTTGATTATTTCCATATTTCCACCAAGTTATTTCAACTGGTTTGATTCAGTCATTGACTTTTGTTCTTTTTCTAAACTGAACTGCAGATAAACCAAAGGCCAAACTGAGAGCTGATAACACAGCTGTTCCAGTAGGGGGCAGTGTGACCCTGACCTGCTCTGTGAGCCCATCATCATCATCTGGATGGAAATACTACTGGTACAGAGATGAAAAATCCTCTGAAGCCCTGACCACACAAGATGCAGTTTTCCACTCAAATGGACAAATCAGTGTCTCACAGGAAGGACTCTACAGGTGCAGAGGAGGAAGAGGAAACCCAGCTTACTACACAGAGGACAGCCAGTCAGTCAGGATTGGGAAAACTGGTCAGTTTAACATGAGGTCAGATAAATTCCTGATTAAGGAGGAAGATGAAGAAAAAAAAAACTTCAACATTTTTGACATTCACGTGTTTTTATTGTACTTTCTTGAACAGTAACAGCCTCAAACAGGCCTGTTGTGACTCTGTATCCAAACTGGTCTGAGATATACAGAGGAGAGACGATCACTGTCCGATGTGAGATCCACGGAGGAGACACTGAGTGGGATTATGAGTGGGAAACAAACAGCATGATAAAAGCTCCAAATCAAAATGAATACAGGATTAGATCTGCTTCATCATCCAACAGTGGAAACTATCGCTGTAAGGGCAGAATGAAAAGTTCACAGCATGAAACAACAGAGTGGAGTGATTCAGTCACACTGACAGTTTCTGACAGTAAGTAGAGTCATAGTTCATTTAACCTGGAAATAGAAACAGTTTGTAAAAATATGTTTTTATTAGTACATGTTGAGATGTTTGACATGTTTAGATAGTCTCACTCTTAAAGTTCATCGTAAATATTTGTGAGTCAACATTTTAGTGACATTGAATCCAGAGTTAAGAGACGAAAGATTGAGAGAAAATCTTTGTTGAACAGATGAACCCCGTCCTTTCCTCACTGTGTCTCCATCATGGCTGAGTCCTGGAGCCTCAGTAACTCTGAACTGTGAGGTTGAACATCCGTCTGCAGGATGGAGCTTCTACTGGTATAAAGCTGTTCCTGATCTATCAGAGAAATCCTCCAGTTATGAGCTGCTACCTGATGGCAGTGGGACTGCACAGGACTCCTACATCATTCATGGACAGACACACACAGCAGGATATGTGTGCAGAGCTGGAAGAGGAGACCCAGAGTATCACACTGATCACAGTCGACCAAAGTTTGTTTGGTCTGCAGGTCAGTTTGAGGATTTTTAATCTTGATGTTGATGATTTGAAAGTCTGTAAATCTGGCTGCATAACTATCAGGACTCTTGTGAACCAAACAAAAGTCAAACGTATATTTCCACTGTGATATGTTGATCCTAACATCTGTGAGCTTTGTGTCTTCACTGCATGTTGTTTCCAGATGTTCATTCAGCAGCGTCTCTCACAGTGAGTCCTGACAGAGTGCAACACTTCACCTCTGACTCTGTCTCACTGACCTGTGAGGGAAACTTCACTGAGTGGAGAGTGAGGAAGTTCTCTGAGGACGGCCGACTCTCTGACTGTAGGAGAATGACTGGATCCACATGTGACATCAACACATCAAAGTCAGATACTGCAGTGTACTGGTGTGAGTCTGGATCAGGAGAGTTCAGCAGTGCAGTCAACATCACTGTACAGAGTATGTTATTATACATTTACTACTTGGATTTGGATGATTTAAACATCACATGAACTTTTGTCCCAGCTTTGCTGTATGTGAAGTCATTTTATCTGGAGAAAAATAGCAGTTTTTAAATACACAAGATCAGATCTTCATGATGAAAAACATTTGTACAATCTGTTCTTATTATTGTCTGTCAGCTCTTTCTAAAAGTGTGCACCAGCTGATGTGACTGAACCAATTGTGTGTGATTGTGTCACAGATGATGGTAATGGTCCTATCCTGGTGAGTCCTGTTCATCCTGTGACTGAGGGAGCTTCTGTTAGTCTGAGCTGCAGTTTGAGAACACATAAAATACTTTCCAATGTGTTTTTCTATCACAATGACAAACTTATTCAAAATGATCCCCGAGGGGAGCTGAAGATCTCTGCAGTGTCAAAGTCTGATGAAGGTTTCTACAAGTGTCAGTACTCAGGAAGAGAGTCAGCACAGAGCTGGATGTCAGTTAAAGGTGAGCAGGATCAAAACATCTGATGGATTTTTATAAACCAATGACTGAGAAGGAACGTTATATTGTCTGATTTAAGTCTCAAAGTCACTCGGCTCCATTTTATAAAAGTATTTTTTTTTTATAAAATTCTAATTTATTAATAATTAATTGCTATTTGTTGTTACAGTAACTGTGTCAGGAGCTGACAGCTCTTCGTCTCCTGTGTGGTTGATTGTTGGACTGGTTTGTGGAGTCTCTCTCATTATTATTCTCCTGCTCTTGTTGTATCGCTGCAGACAGTCCAAGTGTAAGAGCCTCTTTTCTGTTATTATTATTGTTATTATTAGTATTAGTATTGATATTGACATTTCATTGAGTATCTGTCACGGTTAGTAAACTAAAACACAACTTTATCACAGAACTTAGAAAATTATCCAAATAAAAAAAACTAGGAAAACAAATTTCTACAAATCTTATTAAAACAAACTTTGATGAAGGATGTGACAGTAAAGGAAGATTGAGACAGTCTATAAAACACAATATAATGAGATGATGGGAAACAGGTGGGAACACAGTGATAACTAATGCCCCTTTTCCATTAGTACATTGGTGGACAACTCCAGGCTTCGAGGACCGGTGTCCCTGCAGGTTTTAGATGTGTCCTTGAACCAACACAGCTGATTTAAAAATTAGGTCCTCAACATGTCCTGAAGTTCTCCAGAGGTAACAAACTAATAATGTGATTCAGGTGTGTTGACCCAAGGTGAGATCTAAAACCTGCAGGACACCGGCCCTCGGGGCCTGGAATTGCCACCCCTGCATTAGTACCTACTTGGATCAACTCACAACTATTCGAATCGTATTGACTGGTTTTCTATTACAGTCAAGTACCACCTAATGTGTGTGGTCGTCCTAATAGCAACGTGGCTGAGCATCCTGTGACGTAATTAGGATGCGTCAAACACACTACAATGAAGGTGGACGTTGAGGCGATGATATACCTGCTGCTCAGTCTGTGAATTTTCGTCACACTCTGGGACCACGGTGTTGCTTTTGTAGCTGTTTTCCTCATTGCTGGGTTTCAAAAATGGCTGTTTTGATTTTCATCAATGTAATACTCTCATAAGTCATTGAGTGACGCCACTGAGCAGTCAATCAGTGGGATGCAGGCTGTTGACGTCACATTTTGGGACCGCCTCGGGTCGCCTGGAACTCCGGCTGAGTAAATACTGAAAAAGTACCTGGTAACAGGAACTATGACCTGATGGAAAACCCTGAAAACCATGGTGACCTGACCTGAGTAGTTACTAATGGAAAAGAGGTTAACAGAATGACTATGGAGGATGTAAAACTAGACCCACGATACAGACGAGAACAGAGTCCAAAATAAAACAGGAAATGAGTGACACTGAGACCTGGAGTAAGACACACGAGCTTGACGCAGACAGTAAACAAAACATGGAGACCAGAGAGAAAGAACAGAGTGAGAACACAAGGGGATAAACAACCTCTCATTAACCAAATAGACAGATAACTGTAATGTAAACATAACATCATACGAGAAAACGAGAATGTCAACAATACAAAATACAGAACTATGAAACTAAGAATGATCAAAAATAGAAAACCAGAGAAACCAAAACATCAAACCCCGGGTCAACCATTCAGGGACCTTGAAGGAAGCACAGGCAGGAAGTTACCTGCTACACATTGTTACCTGTTGCACCTCCAGTGTTGGGAAGGTTACTTTTAAAATGTATTCCATTACAGAATACAGAATACATGCCCCAAAATGTATTCTGTAACGTATTCCGTTACGTTACTGTCATGGTCCTGCGACCATGACTCAGTGACTTTATGTTTATGTACTTATTGTTATTACTTTCATTATTATTCATGGCTGTTTTGGGATGGTTTGTGTTTGGGATTTTAGACACTGGGTTCTGGGTTTGTGCTCCCTCTGTTGGTCCCTGGTGTTAGTGTTCCCCTGTCTCGTCAGGTTAATCAGGTCCAGCTGTTTCCCCCATCTGTGTGTGATTTCCCAGTGTCTCTTTGTATATTTATAGCGTGTGATTTCCTCTGCTCCTGGTCGCGTCGTCTGTGTTCCTACCTGTGTTCATCCTCTGTGTTACCCTGCGTACTCTGCATCTACCCTGTGAAATCCTCTGCGTGCTCTCCCTGCTGTTCTCCCTTCGTGTTCAGGTTTGCCACTCCTTTGTGTAGTTTCACCCAGTTTAGTTCATCCGTAGTTCTGTTTTGCCATCTCCTCTTTATGTTTGTTATTATCAATAAATCACCCTCACACCTGAATGAGTGCTGCGCTTTGAGTCCTCCTTCCACTCTCCACACGGCCGCTGCCCCGGACCGTGACAGTTACTCAATGACAGTAACGTATTCTGAATACTTTGGATTACTTAATATATTATCATGCTTTTTACAACAACGTGAATGTACTATTGCTGTGTGATTTATTACTATTACTGAAGGTGCGCGACTCCGAACTGTAGTAAAGGGACCTCTGACTAATACGGCGGGGTCCCTGTCGGCTCGTAGCCAAAAAATAGCTTTACTTTGTTGTCTGGGTCAACTTTTCTTGCGAGAGACAGAAAGAGGCGTTGAAAGGCTGCTCCAACGGAACTTATTGTTTTCGGAGGAAAACACGAACACGGTGTACAGTCGAGTCTTAATAGCTTACTTACAACTGGGCTCGTCAGGCACTCTTCTTGGCTGAAGTGGTTATTATTATATTTACATGCTTCCAGCTCCCGTTTTTCCTCGATGACAACTCGTACCTTTCCACTCCCCTTTTTCTCCCTCCTCGCGCTCACAGACACATAACGTGTATGGCAGTCCATTCTCCCTGCAACACGGACTACACTGCCCATGATGCTACATTCTTTAGAGCTATGCTTGTAGCATTCTGCCTGTTAGCTTAGCACAACAACAACAACAACGAAAAGGCGCTCTCTCTCTCTTTTTTTTTTTTTTTTCTTTTCTTTTTTTGTCCCGTTTGGATCTATAGCCATCAGAATTGTTGTCTTGAGGCCAAGAAAGATGCCAAGCGGATTTATTTTACCAAGTGGATCATCATGGCCTTGCCATATTGGTCCATTTGATTGACCTTTATTATAATTATGAATTTATTTTATTTTTAGTTGCAAACGGGACAGACATGACTGGGGGATAGGACAGGGGGAAAGAATGAAAGAAAGAGGGGGAGAGAAAGAAAGAAAACCAAAGGGGAGAAGAGACGGTGAGAAGGGGGGGAAGAGAGAAAAAAACAAACAAACAAAAAAAAACAAAACAAAAAAAAAACTCCTGGGTCACCTGTATGGAGAAAAAAAACAGAGGAGACAGCAAACAACAAAGAGCAACATAATAATAGAAAAAAAAACAGCACCATCACAATAAACTAGCCAGCCATTGATATCAATAGTTACTAAATAATAAACGATATTGTGCAACACGCAAGATAGACAGCACACAGTGTGCTTTGAGGCAGCAGCCAAGAAAGCTGTAGTCCGCGTCTGTGAATACCCATGTGTACACCTGTGTGCATACCTGTGTGGATCAGCATGCTTGCATTCCAAAGGTTTCTCCATGTAATGATCTGCTAGGGAGTGTGGGGAGCCACAGCCCTGTCCTTTATGGTATCAAGCAGGTATGGAGGAGATCAAAACTCCAGACATCCAGAGGCCCCCAGAACACAAGAGACCAAGGAAGACCCACAGAGGGGCAGCTGCGCCACTGTCCCAGTAAGAGCTAAGGAGAGTCCCAGATGAGGGCTCATTCAGCAGCCGCGGAGCAGAAGCCAGGGGGAGTTGCAGTGACGCGCCCATGAGCTCCGCCGGCAGCCAGCTGTGCCTGAGTGACCGAGCCCCAGGCCGAGAGGCCGGGGGCACCCCACCTCCGAAATGGCCCGAGCGAGCCCCAATAAGCGGCCGCCAAGGAGTGAGCCGGTGTGTACCCGGACGCCCACCCCCAGATACAAAGAACAACCAACGCACGACACCTGAGGGAGTCCGCCACCGGTAGGGGAAGTGGTGGTGGGTGGAGATAGGCCTCCAAACCTTGGAGGGCCCGAGATGTCCCCAGAGAGGTGGCGTCTGATACCCAACCTGACATATAGACACAAACATACAGGCACACACATCCATTCCCACCCTCATGCTCTCATATGCACTTCACACTCAACCGACGTGGAGACAGACATAAAGAGACGCTGTATACACGATCACACTCCCCAAGCGTACTCTACAAACCGGGTCTAGGTACCCTTGCCCCTGGAGGGGGGAACCGCACCCAGACCCAGGTGGTGTTACCCTTTTCCCTGCGGTGGGGAGAGGCAGACCGCCCCGACTCCGCAGCAGCAGGGAGGCCCCACACCCCAGACCGCAGCCGGACGGCCAACTCCTCCTAGCCCCCCCGCTCCAGCAGGCCGCAGAGAATGGGGGTGAGAGAAGACTCCAAACCTCCCTCCACCCGCTCATAGTAGTGTTGATGCATGTGTGTTCTAAGGTGCAATTAAAACCCAGGAGGGCATGGAGCTACCTGCCAAGGAGCAGCAGGTAAGCGCATAGTTCCTCCTGCTAGCCCTCAATGTCTACGTGCATAGCTGGACTGGCCATCGGGCATACCGGGCATTTGCCCGGTGGGCCGCTGGTGATTTTTTGTTTTTATGGGCCGATCGATTTTTTTTTTTTGGAAGGGTATAAATAATGAAAGGTGTTGGATTGGCCAATTGGTCATGATCGACTCTGGGCTGGACCAATTACAGCTGAGGAGGTCGGATGCACCCGCCCCCTTGTTTAGCAATCTTATAGACGAACTAAAGAAAATGGAGAACAAAAAAGGAAAGGAGGTGCAGAAAAAATTAGGGGCAAAAAGAAACAAGCCCTTCAGGCAGACGCTGCCAAATGTGTAAAAATAACTGAATTGTTTGGCGGTGGCTATGACAGAGCTTCCACAGATTTAGCAACATCAGCAAGTGGCGGAGGCCAGCAGGTGGATAAGGGAAAGGGGAGGCAGGAGGAAGAGAGACCGAGGTGGCCGCCGGTCATAGTGGCAAGTGAACTGAACTTTAGGTAAGAGGTTATGACCTGCTGTCTATCTGTGTCAGATATAAACCAAGTTTAGTTGGAGTTTGTTTTCGTTGTGCTGACTTTTTACAGTCGCTTAGAATAACTGGTACTGCGTACTAGCTAGCATGACGGCGTTTATATACTGCTGGGCGGGTGCTATGAAGTTACTGATAGTAAATTGTATTTTATGCTTAAGGTTAGTTTCTCAAACTCCTCACAATCTTAACAAATTGTGCCAATCCTTACATGTTGCATCAGGCTGATTTATCATCAAAAGTGGAGAAGTCCGTGACAGGAGACAGAAGAGCAGCAGAGAGAGATGGAGAGATGACTTTATGTCATCCATGAGGGATGCATTTGACATATGTTTCACATATTATAGCCCAACAAGTTACTCATAGCAATTTAAATACGAGCAATCAATTTTTGGCAAATACCGGAAATCACTTTTTGGCACAACACCGGCTATTTCAGTTAATAATACAACAGCTTCTTGCCATTTTTTGTGTTTCTTTTTATAGCTGTGTAACTGAGTTCAATTGAAAGCCTGCATGCGCTAGTACCTGTTTGCCACAAGTTCCCAGAATCCTTTGCGGTTTCTGAATGACGTCACATTTTTGGTGGGCCGGTCTCTAGTCAAAATGCCCGGGCCGATTTTTTGTCCCAGTCCAGCCCTGTCTACGTGTATTTAAAATTGAGAGGTGGGCAATGATTCTTGGGGTGAGGTGTACACCCTGATGGTAACTTGGACTCCGTGTATTGTGCCCACCCCCAAGATCCTATATGTATGTGTAATGAGGGTGTGAGTAATGTGAATGTCTAAGTTGTGGGATCGCCCAGGAAACACACAGTCGCAGAGAGAGAGAGAGAGAGCGTCGCCCTGTAACCATGGCAACCGTAACGCTGCCGCCTGGAACAACAGAACGTAGCTGTCAAACAAAACCCAATCAGTCCTGACCCGCGACAAAATGAAACAGGAAAGTACCGCAGTGTAATCCATTTATTTCAACAAAGTAACTGTATTCTAAATACCACCTTTTTAAACGGTAACTGTAACGGAATACAGTTACTCATATTTTGTATTTTAAATACGTAACGGCGGTACATGTATTCCATTACTCCCCAACACTGTGTACCTCCAACAGTTACATCATGGTAGCTGAAGGGTCATCAGCTGGGAGCCACCCTTCATTGATGTTTTGCTCCATTAATCATGGAACATCTTGTGGTGGTGGAGCAATGGGTGGAGGTCTCCCTACTGTCCCTGCAGCTGACCCTAGGACGCTTGTCTTCCCCACAGCTGGTCTTTCCAGATCTCCATTAACTTTCACATGTCTTAGATTCAGTTTGTGCTCAGTTTTTATTAAAATCTAGTTGCACAAACATCTAAATAACTGACTGACTACATGCACAAAAGATCAGAAACAAACAGGATTTTACAACCTGATTGTATCTTTAACTCGACTGAAAGAATCCACAAATGTTATTGTTTCATATCAGAACAACACAAACAGTAACACCATGATGGGTTCATGCTCTGAAAATATCTGATAGTCCTGTTGTTGATTTAAACACAACTAATGAAACTCTGTAAAAGGTTTTTCTGTTTTTTCATTTATCTTTGAAAAATGTGTCATGTTGGTTTTCATGTGTGAGGCACTGAAACACTGGTGCAGTACATCATGTGAAAAGCACAGAGCAGCTAGAGATGAAACAGTCTTTTAATTTAAGGAAACTGGCACCATGTCATTGGTTTACAATTGTGTAACTAAAATATGAACATTTCAGGTGCAGATAAACCCCCAGATGTCATTTACTCTAATATTGAACTGGAAAACTTTGGAAATAAGTGTGAGTATACAAAACATATAGAATGTAGAAGAAAAGCCTGGAAAGTTTTTGAAAAGTTTAAAAATATATTAAATGTTTTTCTTTTGTGGATTCGATCATCTTCACAGGGAAGCATCATAAACCAGAGCAGAGTGCTGTTTACTCTGAGGTGAAGACGGGAGCTGCAGGTACAGTCACAACAGTCTCATTCAGTGTTTGTACTTGAACGTGTCATCACATCATTATATTGCAGGTAATTATCGGTCAACATGGAGTTTAGTTATTCACTTACTAATCAGTGTTTCAGCTTTACTGAATCACAGCATCCACAGATTCTGACCCAGACCTCAATCACAAAACACACACATGCAAAGCTGAAGTGTCACAGGCAACAAATGATTTTTACTTAGATTTCTTTCACTGTAGTTGTAAAAAGTTTAAAGTCCATATGTATTCAACATGTTTGTATCATATCTGTGCTGAACAAATGTGTCCTGAGCTCTGACGTCTCTTTTAGAGGACAGTCTGATGTATGCTGAGGTCAAACAGCCCAAAAAAGAAAAAGCCAAGAAAAACAAAGGTGAGCAAAGTCTGCCATCATCTCCACTGAATATTGTTCATCATGTTTATCTGCTCTTACAATGTAAATCTGTTTATTTTAATATTTATATTTATGTATTCACACTTTGTCAGCTATTTAAAATCTTCTTTTTTATCTTTGCATCAGTGGAGACGTCAAGTTTCCTCCTGGTTAATGATATTATTGTTTTCAATGATCTTCTCGTCATTCACAGGAACATCAAGTCCTGCAGCTGATGCAGCAGTTTATTCTGAAGTCACATCAGGAAGCTCTCTCAGTAATTCTGCTGCCATGCAGGCTGATTTATTCTTCACATTATTAAATGTCTTCAGCTCATAATATCTTTACATGTTGGAAATCACTTTGTCTTTTTGTGCTTGTCTTACAGGTCAGTGAGGAGAGCTGTAGCAGCAAAGCCAAGAAGAAGCTTTTTATGAAGCCACTCTTGCTCCTCTGCTGCCCAAATATCAGACATGCTCAGCTTTATGTGCAGTTACAATATTACATCATAATATCATATAGAGTTAGTACTCTCTTATAGCATAAAGCATACTGTGTTCTATATAGTCAGCTGTTTTTATATTCTTAAAGCTTTCTGTATATAAAACTTAACTGAATGTTTCCTGTTTCAACATCAGTGAGAACAAAGTGTGAAATATGTGATCTTTAGTAGCTGATAGCACGACTTTAAGTCAGCAGTGTTACATTAAAAAGTACTGTTATGGGCAGCAACACATACTTTTACTGTATTTGTTTAAAAATCTACATTATTTAAATAAATGATCTGATCAGTACTGTGTGAATTTGAATGTAATGAATGTATTTCTTGATTTCTTTTCTTTTTTGTTTTGGGGGTTTTTGCTTTATCTTAAACATTTTTATTCATTTTCATGCATTTATAGTTAGATTGAATCTGAATTGCTCAACTTGAATAAAAGCTTCTAAAACTGAACTATATTTTTAACATTTAAAACAGATTTGAAGGATGGGTCGGGTGTATCCTTCGTGGCCCAACCTATCCCAAAATTCATAGCGCGGCCCAGCCAATTCCAGTTTCCAAGAATGGCGGCAGCTACTTAGTTTTAATATTACTCTTATTACTCTTTCTGGGTTACAAAATAAACTTTTAAGATATTTTCAGCTGAGAATGTAGCTGTGTGCACTTCAAATATCTGCTCTGTTTATCAAGACATCACATATTGGCAAAAGTGCTCCTTTTTGTTACCCACCAGCTCGATAGCTAGCCGGGGTTTCAAGGCTCACAAGAGCCGGCGAGAACACTGAACTCCCCGGCACATCATTTTCAGATCCCTGCGGTCTTTGGCTACTCAGGTTAAACATGATCTAAGTCACTTAGATGACTTAAAAAAATATATTTTTTTGGCTTTTCTCAGTGTTTTATTTGTTCCTGAGTAAATCGGTTTGGCTGAGATTAAAGTTATAGTTTTTACACAGCTGAATAAACATCACACAAAACTGATTAAAAAGAGTGAGATGGTAGAATTTACTCCAGTGTCCTGTTATATTTTAGATAGCAAGGAGCAGACGGCTGAGTTTATTATTAAACTTTACTGAGACAATCTGCAAATTTCATTAAAGTTTAATAAACTATCATCTAGTCTTTATTTTTAGTTAGCACATATCTTAAACACGTAATGCTGTAAGCTAATGATAGTTATATAAGAGCAGATGCTGCTGGTGCAATAAGCTGCACGTTTTACGATCCAATGGATGCATGATCTGATTAGTCAACTATCAAAATAAGCATTTGTGGCAGCCTTAGTCTGAAGTCATAAAACAAGAATTGTGTATATTTTTTGATGGGTGTATTTTAAAACTGGAAACATGACGATAGAGAACAACCTCTTTGTTCTTCTGAGTGGTCTGTCGTCCTTACACGTGTGTAACAAACTGTTTATTCTGCTGTTTGTCTTTTTATCAGAGGAAACTGAAACATCTCATGATTTCTGGCTGTGCCTGTGGGTTGAGCCACAAATCTTCTGTTCAGCAGATTTGATGTTTTCAGCAAACTTCACACAGCAGAGGAAACAAGGAATTCAAAGAGCACCGTGGGAATTTCATAAGCAGCTGTTTTCCTGATTGTTGATTTGTGATTTGCTCATTTAGTGCTTCTGTGTTCAGTTTGTTTGCTACCTGATGTGTTACTACAATATTTTAAGTTATTTATTGCAAGTATTCATTATCAAAAATACATTAAGTCATCGTTTAAGGACGTTTTGTGTAGTACTTTAGTACAAAATATAATCACTGGGTTGTGTTTGGAGTTGGTTGCCAACAGAGGGAGTCATTTTATTATGACTTCATCTGCTTGGCTGGATGTTAAATATTAGAAGATAAAAGTTGAAGACTTTGACTTCAGAGTCTATTATTTGCCATGTCATGTTGCAATAAATAAATACAATACACACAGTTTTCTGTGTCTATAAAAAACAAAGTGTGATGAGCCTTAAAAGTGAAAGAGGATGAATTATTTCTTCTGAGCAGCCTTCAGTGCTTTTGTCACTTGGTGGAAATGATTTTAGTATCACACTCTGTGTTAGTTAGTACACTTTTGCAACATATGTATTTTGTTTGTATGCTTTTATTTTGAAAAGTAGTTTTGTTACTTCCTAACCTCATCCTCTGAACGCAATGAGGTAAACTTAAACTTAGAGCAAAGAGGACATAAAGGAAGTCGCGGCAGGAGGCCGTGGAGCTGTTTCTTTGGAACCAGTGTCAGACCTGGAGGAGGAGCCAGACCCAGTAACAGGTGATATACAACTGATAGACGACAGAGTATATCTTTACCATATTATTCTGATTTATTTTACGGCTGTTGTCACTTCATGCATAGTATTCTCTTTCATTGCTAGTTTGCTCTGTGTGATTTTATTTTTCATTGCATGGCTTGTTTTTATTGTTTTATTTAGGAAGAGTTCATCTTTTAGTTGGCTTTAAAATACAGGAATTAACTGTAAATAAATAGAATTTTATTAACTACTGCTCTGTATGCCTTTACTGCTACCCCTTTAAGCTGCTCTAGTCTTCTGTATCTCTTTTTACACCTACATGTGTGTAAATGACTGTTGGTGGTTACTTTCTATCCTCTCAGAGGCTTTTTTTTATCCACTGAAAGGCCTCGTGGTTTGTGACCACCTAGAAAAGAGGAAATGCAGCCTGTGGTTTCAGCCTGAAGTCTTCTGTGTTACAGATATGCTGTTTTATGTTATCAGCTCATAGCAGAGAATTAACAGGGAATTCACACAAAGGTCACAGTGGGAATTTCACTTTGTTCTCTGTGTGCATGACACATGTTTATATTTGCTCCCTGTACCCGAATAACAGTAATAATTTTCTCTGGTACATTTAAGTATGGATGACAGTGTGTGACAGCAGATTAAAAATGGTGTCACTGCAGTGATGACACATACTAAACTAAAGGGAAAAAATGACGTGCTGTGAAACCATGAAAATAAATTTCTCACACTGCCTTCATACAGCTGCCTTCAACTGTCACCACAAAACAGGCGTTTCAAAACTTTTGCTCCAGGTTTTTGGTATTTTTAGGTTCATCTCAAAGTATCACGTCTACCCTGTGAATGTTAATAACTGTTAATAAGTTCACTACATCACCACCATCACTCCTATTAATGGAGCCCACTCATCCCCAGACTCTGAATCCTCTATGGAAGGCTTTTCAATCAGATCTTTGAAGTATTCCTTCTACTGCTTACAATATCCTTGGTTGACATCAGTGCTCCAGGTGTACTATAAACTTTTTACTCTCCTACCACAACTGAGTTTTAGTTTCAGCTGCAGCCAGGGTTGCAGTATGCTTGGCCTGCCTGTACCTGTTAGCCTCCTCCAAGGTGCCACAAGCTAATAAAGCCTGAGAGTTTGACGTCTTCAACTTGATGGCTGTCTTTACCTCTCAAGTCTACCATCTGGAATACCACCACGACAGGCACCAACAACCTTGCAGCAGCAGCTCTGTGCAGCTGCCTCAGTAATAGAGCAGAAGAACACGATGCAGTCAGATCCCCAGCCTCCTTCAGAATCCTGATCCAACTCACCACCAGGTGGCGATCATCTCAGCTTCTTGCTTCATCTGAGAGTCCAGAACATAGGGCTGCAGATCTGATCATATGATTACAAAAGTGATCATCCTTCGATCTAGGGTGTCCTGGTGACATGTGCTCCTCAGGATCAAAGTTGGTGTTCATTATGGTCAAACTGTGATTAGCACATTAGTCTAATAACAAAACATCGGACAGGTTCAGCTGATGCAGAAGGTGAGATGATTCTCACATTATGGACATGTGGCAAAAAGCAAAAAGCTGGTCCGGTGCTGATTTTTGCTGTCAGCTGTTACCCGTTTAGCTCTGGGGCAATGATGCATCAGCTTCATGTATCCTTGAAGTCAACCCACCATGTGTCATTACACAAGGGAGGCACTTAAAGTCGAGCAAGGTGGACCAGAGAATAGGGCTGTACCTGACTTACTTCTACTTAAAAAAAACCAATATTTATTTATTTATTTTTGTTTTGCTTTATTTTCTTTCTGATACAGCTTACCGTGGTTGTGCCAAGTAGATTTCATCACAAAGTTTTGAAGACATCCCACAATCAGAGCATTTGGGTGTTCATAAGGCTTACAGTTATATTCAGAACTATTTCCTTTGGCCTTGACTGAAGAAAGATGTATCTGATAACATTACAACATGTCACATGTGTCAACCAGGCTAAAAAGCTGTCTCCTATTCCAGGGATTTAAACGTTGTTGTCACGATGCAGACTCAGGCGCAGACCAGGGAAGGGAAAGGTCTGGGAAAGAGCTGCACAAAAAATCTTCAGTAAGAGATGAACTGACGGAAACAACTCACAGATTCCGATTTTCAGGCTACTGAGCAACTGACGCTGATAGCTCAACGATCCAGCGACGAGTAGCACAGTGCTGCCTATTTAAGTAGGGCTCGGGATTACGAAGATAGGCAGCAGGTGTGGAAATGGCAGGTGCGTGGACCAGGGGCAGGAGCCTGTAATGTGCACCCCCTCTGGTAGGAGAGAGAGAGAGAGAGAGAGCAAAACAACAAAAACACATGTTGCCTAATACGTATCAGCTGGTGAGGCACAGGGACCATGACAGTTCTGCTGTCCATGTGCCCATTTCCACAGTGTGGAAAGAATGATGGTTTTTTGAAAAAGGGAAATGTGTAAAAAAAACCCTTTCATGTTCCACCTGTGCTGCTCCATCTGCTGCTCTGTGAGTTCCACCTGTTGACATTCTTTTGGGAACTCTGCCATTGATCAGTATCCATTGCTGCCAACTACGTAGAGGCTTATGTAGTTCCTGGGGTTGGTTGGGTTCTGTCATCATGAAGTTCATTAAAAAATGTTTCATGAATATTTGCTCTGACTGAACTTTTGAAGGCTGGACCAGTGTGAAGTTTGTCTCATTTTAAGCTTTAGATGATAAAACTTTCCTGTTCTATTCTGTTTTCTCTTCTGGTCCTAGAAGCACAATATTTGAAAGTGGAATCAGCTCTGTTTCACCAAACTTGTGATACTTGTATTTTCAAACTGAACTTCAGCCCACCTGTGTTACCTTCATGGCCCACGAGGGGGCCCTGACCCACACTTTGGGAATTACTGGAGCTGACAAGGTGGTAACTCAGAATACAGTAGTTTATTTGTAAAACATGTATGAAAATAACATGTTTGTCAGAATCAGTGGTGTGAAGCATGTGTGGCAGAGCTGAGAGAGATTCTCTGTTTGTTTCGATACAATGTGATGGTAAAATAATGTTTGCCTGCTGGCTTTCACAGAGGTGTTATATCTGTCACTGTGAGTCAGCACTGAGCTGCCGAGCTCGCTTCAGTAACACAATGATGACTTAACTATCTTTTTCTTCTGCTGCAGAATTAAAATGAGGAAGAACAATTTAAGCTAAATATGCGTGTTGCCTTCCAGAAAACATGTTTTATCTCTGACAGCTGGCAGCAGAGAGAGCAAAATGCAAAGGTTTAAAAACTCAGTTTTTTGTCTTTGCTGGTTGTCATCTCTTGTAGGAATGAATTGTTATTGATTATCCACTTCCTCTTTCCTCTCTCAGTTATGTTAAAAGCATCTTGCTAACTATGTAATATGTTATGTATGTCTATGTATGTCATATATGTGGGCATATGGCAGCACGGTGGTTAGCACTGTTGCCTCACAGTAAGAAGATCCTGACTTCAATTCCACCATCAGGCCGGGGTCTTTCTGTGTGGAGTTTGCATGTTTTCCCCATGTTTGCGTGGGCTCTCCTCGGGTTCTCCGGCTTCCTCCCACAGTCTAAAGACATGCGTTCTGTGGGGATAGGTTGATTGAAAAATCTAAATTGCCCATTTAGATTGTGAATGTGCGACTGGTTGTCTGTCCCTGTGTGTTACCCCTGCAACAGACTGGTGACCTGTTCAGGGTGTTCCCCACCTGGGATAGGCTCCAGTACCCCCAGCGACCCTGAAAAGGATAAGCGGAAGCGAATGGATGGACACATGTATTTAGTTACCAAGTATATTTTAGATTGTACAAGATGTGCATTCAGATTATTTTTTTAAAGTTTCACAGTGTGATATTATATATATGGCCAAAAGTATTCACTCACATCCAGATCACTGAATTCAGCTGTTCCAGCTTCTTAAATTCTAAAACCAAATGGTGGAGTCCTGGGTATTTACACCCTAATGCAGGTTGTTGCTTAACAGGGTCGTTGGCCCACTATTAATCATGTGACTCAAGTTGTGAAAAAAGGCGTGGATCACTATCGCCAGAGGTTTTGGGTAAACCATAAAATTGTGTGACCTTGCCTCAGAATTTCATGTGAGCTATCGTCACCTAATGCAAGATGTGCCTGGGCATATGGGAAAGGGATCTCAAAACTAGATTGTAGGTGGCAGATGGTTGGTGTCATAAGCCATCCTCTCTGTTCAAAGATGGTCGTTCACAGTGACATAGATGTCCTGTTTCAAACGATCTGTCTCTTCTGTCCAAAATGTGAAGATTGGCGTCCTCATTGGCATCGTTCATCTGACCTTGAAGTGAACTACTTTTGGTATCAGAGGCTATGTCTACACTTCGACCTGTTGTTATTTCTGTCTGCTATTTATTTACTTTCTGGCTCTTTGAAAGGTCGCGCCAAAATGGACTAACATTCATCGTTTTAAAAAGTCTCAGTTTACGCCGACCACACTGTGCCGCGAAAACTGCGTGTTTCAAATTTATCCACTTTGGAGAGCGTTTTCAATTTTCCTTGATTGAAAAGGCCGTCTCAGTGTGGACGGAAGGCCAAAAGTGAGAGAAAAAGTTGTTTTTGTGTTCCATCCCCATCCAGGAGAGCATCCTTGACGGCGTTTTCAGTCAAGGTCAGCTGAGCTTTTTGAAAACGCTCTCCAAAGCGGATACATTTAAAAATGTCGTTTTCACGACGCAGTGTGGTAGCTTTTATTCAAATTCTTTAATTCTCACTTGCTCTTGCAACTTTGTACTTTTGTGTTACTCGCAGCAACAACTCCACCTCATTGTTAGTCCATTTAAAAAACTCTGTGCTTTTCCTCTGTGCTGGGCCTCAGTTTGCCGCGGCGTTTCAAAGAGCTGGAAAGTAAATAAGTGGGAGACAGAAATGTCTTGCTTTTCACGCATGCGCAGTACTGGAACGTAAGTGTTTTTGGCCGTTTCAATGTAGATGAACAACTCAGTGAAAACGCATGAAAACAATAGTGTGGACGTGGAGCGTTTTCAGACAAAAACGCCGTTTTTAAATTTATCCAGGCTAGTGTGGACGTAGCCTTAGTGTGGACATGGCCAAAGTGAATTTACTGTCTGCTCACTGCTCTAGTGAGTATGTGGCAGCTATTACACCTCTTTATGTGTAAACGGGGAACAGGAAGTTCAGTCAAATAAAACTGTTTAACACAATAAAGCAATGCATGCTTGTTGCTGTGCTTTGTATAATTGCTCAGTATGCATCATTCACTCAAGTTACTGCTGCTACAGGACTTAAAACCAAAGTTAAACATCAACTTTAAAAATAAATAAACTTTAATTAATGTAACAGTGCTGGAGCCATTAGGATGGCTGTAGCTGAGGAGGCAGAGCAGCTAGAATCTTCTTATAATCAGAAGGGTTGAGGTTCACTTCCTTCAAGTCAGAACAACTTTGAGTTTAGTAACAGAACAGGTTTGAATAGAAAACAAAAATGGAACCACACAAGAAGCAAGCTGATCTGTTCTGAATATACAGGAACTGCTGCAGTCGAAGCTACAACTGCTGTTTGAGCTCAGTGTGAAAAGGAAGGAAGCAGAAAGAGTCAGAAGAAGAAGTTACACTCGTATCTATATAAATAACAACATCTCTTTCTTCTGCTTAATTTTTAGTACAAAGTAAAACAGTTAAAGCAGCAGAGCTGGATGTGAGGATGAGGCGCTCTTTGCTCTGCGTGCTGGAGTTATTCTGTAAGTACATCACTGACTTTCTCTGTTTGCATGTTACTGATTAAAGAAACTATTTAAATATCACGAGGAGGTGAAAAGGTTTGTCTAAGAATGTGATTGGTGCTGACTTGGCTTGTTTTAACACTGTGTGGGATACACTGCTGTTTTACATTTAAAGTCTATACTTTATGAGCTCAGAAACTGATTTGAGGATGAACATCAACTGAAAATGCACATTTTTCAAAGAGTTGGATGATGTTTCAATCTTGATTTCAGGGCTCAGCACACTCTTCTATGGAAATGCTGAAGGTAAGATTTTGCTCTTTTTTCTTTTCTTCCTGTTTATAAAATCTGAACAGTATCGATCTGTATCTGTCATGATCCTGGATTTTGGACCAAGCATTTCAGTTTTGGACTCTCAGCGATTGTTTGATGTTCTCTGTTTCACTTGGTTTGTTGTAGTTTTTCAGTTTTTAGTTGTTCTAATATTAAAATTTTTCTTAGTTTATGTTTTCATTCATATTCTGTGTGTATAGTTATCTTTTCAGTTATTCTTCAAGCTTGTTTCCCATCCTGCTGTGTTCCCTGAGTCTAGTCTGTGTTTCTCTTAGATCTCCTGTGCTTAGTCAGACTTGTCTTCATGTTTGTTTACTCTTTGTCTGGGTCAAGTTTGTGTCTTAGTCTCTGCTTCAGTGTTTATGCTTCCTGTTTTATTTTGACAGTCCCTTGTCCCATGTCTTGTTTTCAGGTGTTTCTTCACTTTGTCTTGTCTCCCTGATTTAGTTCCCTGATTACTACATGTTAGAGCCAATCTAAAGAAAATATTAGTTTAGTTTAGTTTAATGTGTTGGGTAAGAAAACATTAGATCACATGTGTGGTAGCAGGTTAGAATGAGCCAGGACGGCAATGGAAATGTGGACTGAAGCAGCAAATCGTTTTTTGACCGTGACATCGTTTGTTTGTATGTACGAGTCAGAAATAAATCTGGACATCTCACATTAAGAAGTGGAAAAATTATGTTTTCAAAGCTTGGGAGAGAAATTCGCCACTACACTACATGTGTGTACTTCAGCCTTTGTCGTGATTTGTCTCATAGGTATTTTCCCTGTTTGTTCTGTATTTCTTGGTTAGTATCCGAGTTTTTTGCACTCAGCCCTCTCTGGGTTTTCGGTTTTCATGTGAAGTTTCATCAGTAAAGCTGTTTTGAGTTTAGTTCTGCTTCCACTGAACTAACTGTGGTTAGAAATGGCTGTTATTCTAAAACAATTCATGATTTATTTTATTTTTTTTTGGTAAAACTCATTGAGTAAAAGCTTAAAGTCTGCACTTCAGTCACATTAATTATTTGATTTACTGTGGTGGTGAACAGATGCAGAACTACAAATCTAGTAAAACATAATGGCCTTTTTAAAATTCTCACTAAACCTGCAGTGACAATAGTTCTCTTGTTTTGGGGGGATTTTTATTTTTTTTTTGTATTTCTAACTTACAGTACAGGACAAGCCCGTACTAACAGAAGACAGTACAACCGTACCAGCAGGGGACAGTGTGACACTGACCTGTGATGTGAAGGACTCTGCTGACTTAAAATATGAGTGGTTCAGACAAACGTCATCTGAAGAAAAGTCCATAATAACTGGTGAATCGGGCAGAACGATCTCTGTGTCTGAAGGAGGCACGTACACCTGCAGGGCTGAAGGGAAAAATATCATCATTACAGAAAGTGACTCAGTCACAATTCAGAAAACTGGTGAGTTTAAACATTTCACTTGAACTAAAACATTTTTTCTGTTATTATTATTATTGTTTTTGTTGTTGTATTTGAGGTATTTTTAAAGACAAATCAGCATTTATTCACATAATTATGATAAAACCTGCTGCTGGAAACAACTTTTTGCATTATCTTTTTTTTGTTCCCTGTTTTGTTGTTGTTGTTTCTTTTTTTAACAATATTTGTTGAACAGTCTTGGCTGCTGTGAAACTGCAGCCCATGTGAGTTTATCTACAATTCAAACTGAAGTTTCCTGTTTTCATTTATACGTCTGTTTAAACAGGACATCAAGAAACAATTATCTTCCCACCAACAGTTAAAACCCTCTAAAAACTCTAACAATGATCCAGCTGTTTCCAGGCAGCTTACTATTTTATATTTGGTGTTTTTGGCCAATTGTTTGTTGTTGTTGTTTATTAAAATCTTTGTAAAATCAGTAACCTGAAAGTTGCAAGACCCTTTACCCTTTGTTTTATTAAAGCTATCAAACCACATTTCACAGTGAGCAGGTGGAGCAAAGAAAAAAGATCATTCAGGTTCATATTTTTATGAAAGAAATTGTTTTGTTTTTCAGTTTGGTTTTGACTGTTGGAAAATACATTTGTTGACATCTTTTACAACACTGAGACTTTGTATTTTGAGAGTTTAACAGAGTTGTTATGAAACGACAGATAAATGAGCACGCAATAAAAAAGATCATTCATGTAAACTAAGGTTGGGCGAGTATTTATCGAGCATCGACGACAGGCTGAGGCTGACACTGGTCGTTTTTACAAGAGCGATTTATTTATCTGCCCATGAGTAAGTTTGCTAATAATGTTGGTTAAAGCTAAGAGAAGCAGTCAACAGGAGAAAAAAATAACAGGGCTGTTTTAACAGCAGCATCTTCCAGCTGCAAGCAAATGCACTCTCGTCAGTGTGCCCAAATGCAGCAGCCACTTTGTATTTTTTTGGCAACTAGTTCCTCCATGTTTAGATTTCTTCTGTGTTCTAAATGCACAAATCAGTCCGTGCATGATTAATTGCTCAGCCCATCAAAAAGTCACCTGTGTGTATTTATCGCTTATTGTTACTTACTGGACTGATGAATGTTGTTTGGAAAAATATATGGCTGAAAAAGCAGTTAAATAAATTTCCCCTTTTTTTCTTCATTCTCATCAAACATGCATTGACATTAATTTTATTGGTTTGTCGTATGTCCGACTTACAGTACAGGACAAGCCCGTACTAACAGCAGACAGTACAACTATACCAGCAGGGGGCAGTGTGACACTGACCTGTGATGTGAAGGAATCTGCTGACTTAAAATATGAGTGGTTCAGACAAACGTCATCTGAAGAAAAGTCCATAATAACTGATGAATCAGGCAGAACGATCTCTGTGTCTGAAGGAGGCACGTACACCTGCAGGGCTGAAGGGAAAATTATCATCATTACAGAAAGTGACTCAGTCACAGTTCAGAAAACTGGTGAGTTTAAACATTTCACTTGAACTAAAAAAAAATTCTGTTATTATTATTATTGTTTTTGTTGTATTTGAGGTATTTTTAAAGACAAATCAGCATTTATTCACATAATTATGATAAAACCTGCTGCTGGAAACAACTTGTTGTATTATCTTTTTTTTGTTCCCTGTTTTGTTTTTGTTGTTTCTTTTTTTAACAATATTTGTTGAACAGTCTTAGCTGCTGTGAAACTGCAGCCCATGTGAGTTTATCTACAATTCAAACTGAAGTTTCCTGTTTTCATTTATACGTCTGTTTAAACAGAACATCAGGAAACAATTATCTTAATTAATTTCAATTAAGACCCTCTAAAACCTCTAACAATGATCCAGCTGTTTCCAGGCAGCTTACTATTTTATATTTGGTGTTTTTGGCCAATTGTTTGTTGTTGTTGTTTATTAAAATTTTTGTAAAATCAGTAACCTGAAAGTTGCAAGACCCTTTACCCTTTGTTTTATTAAAGCTATCAAACCACATTTCACAGTGAGCAGGTGGAGCAAAGAAAAAAGATCATTCATGTAAACTAAGTGTCAACAAATGCTTTAAATATGTTTTATGCTCGTTTTAGTTCTTCTGATTTTAGCGAGGATATTTTGGAACTGAAACGGAAACTGAGAGATACTCAGCACTTTATTATTGAACTCAGCGATGTTAAAAAGGCCTTTCATACAGTCAATGTGAACAAGAGCCAGGGTCCTGATAATATTAGTGGCCGCCTAATTAAATCTTGTGCTGATGAACTCAGTCCTATATTTCAGGTTATTTTTAACAAATCCTTGCAAACACAACATGTGCCCTCTCTTTGGAAAGAAGCAGTCGTGGTTCCTGTCCCTAAATCTAGTCGTCCAAAAATTCTAAACGACTTCAGGCCTGTTGCCCTCACTTCAGTTGTAATGAAAGTCTTTGAAAAAATCATCAGAAATGTGATTATGAAAGAGACTGAAGGTCAGCTGGATCCAATGCAGTTTGCATATAGGCCCAACAGAGGAGTGGAGGACGCACTTTTGACTTTACTAAATCTAATTCTTAAACATGTAGAGAGTAAAGGGACTTTTGCAAGACTTCTTTTCATTGATTTTTCTTCGGCTTTTAATACAATACAGCCCCATATTTTAATTAAAAGACTTTTAGAACAGTTTGAAATCAGGAAAAACCTGGTGGGCTGGATTTTAGATTTTCTAACTGACAGGTCACAAAGAGTGAGAATAAATGGGGTTCTGTCTGACCCAGTGTTCTCCTCAAGGGTGCGTTCTATCGCCCTTATTATTCACTCTCTATACAAATATGTGTCAGGGCAGACATGAAAACAGGGTCATTATTAAATATGCAGATGACTCTGTTATTGTCAGCTTACTGAAAGAGGGTGAAATTAACCACGGTCCAGTCATTGATGACTTTGTTCAGTGTGTGAGGAGTCTTATCTCCAGCTGAACATATCTAAAACAAAAGATATGGTGATTGATTTTAGGAAACAACAAAATGGGCACAGAGTCACTTTAATTAAAGGTCAGAAAATAGAGCAAGTACAATCATATAAATATCTTGGGACCATAATAAATGAAAAACTGAACTTTGATCAAAATTGCAAATCAGTTTGTAAAAAGGGTCACCAGCACCTTTATTGCCTTAGGAAACTTGTTCATTTCCACATTGACCAAAAAAATTTAACTTTGTTTTATCGTTCTTTTATTGAGTCAGTTTTATCCTTTTGTTTGGTGGCATGGTTTGGTCAGACCTCTGTCACAGAGAAAAACTCTCTAAATCAGATAGTGAGATGGTCCAGTCGTCTGATAGGTGAGCCACAGTCTTGTTTAGCCTCCCTGTACTCTAAGTGTAGCCGCTATGACTGGTGGACCTACATCTTCACCACCACGTCTGTATGTACAAGCAGAAAGGGGAGTGAGCGGATCAGCGCTCAGAAACTAAGCTGGCTTCAAACACCATTTATTTCCATAAAAAAAAAAAAAAAAAAAAAAAAGCCAGAGTCACAAATACAAGATAAAATTCCCCGTATACAATAAAAATAGTGTTGCAACCTGCTAAAAACCCTGCCGGCAGAAATAACTATACACTATTAAAACAAGGCTAAAACATGTTTTCAATATACTAAAATTACCCTCCCATAGTCCCATAATTCCACAGTCCAGCCACACATGGGCGAGTGGTCCTTATATAAAAGGAGACAGGAGAGGAACTTCTCTTCCAGTATGATAAAACTCGTCAGCAGTAGACCAGGGAGGAGGCTCCTATCACAGACCTGTCTCCTCCTGACAGCGCGTCGCCGCACAGTCCCGCCCCACTCCACACCTGAACACGGCATCCCTCGTCTCACCGTCAGATGCAGGCAGAAGGGCATCCCTGCCCTGTTGTGAATTGCGGCCATCGCCACCCACTTTTGCTGTTCCTGCCGTTGGGACTGGATCGCCGAACGACTCGCGGCACCCCACAGTCAGGCAGCAGTTCCTTCCACACACGTGCAGGCTTGCACGCGTTCCTTTTTCTCCTGCTCACCTTTCGTGCGTCACTCCTCTTTTTGTCTCTGCGCTCGCTATCCCCTTTAACAGGTCAACCTGGCGGCTGATAGGCCACCTTGGGGAACGCCCCCACCTCACAGGTGCCTACAATTGTCTGTTTAGTCCACAGTGGATTAAAGGAACATGGTACAACATTAACACACATAATATAAATATGAGGATAAAACCATGCCGTATAAATATAAATAAACAAACATGCAATATAAATATCACAATAAAATCATGCAAATAAAATCAACACTATGTACCAATACACAGATTGATAAAACATAAAAACACAAATTTCCACTGTGTGACATAAGCAGGTACAGAGGATGGCTTTATCAATCCTTAAAAATGGTTCCCATCCTCTAAGGGGTGAATTTCAGCTTCCTCCCTCAGGACGGAGGTTTCTATTTCCGAGATGCAGGACAAAGCGTTATAAAAATAGCTTTGTCCCCGTTGCTGTCACTGAATTAAATAAGAACTGTTTTTGATTCGAAATATTAAAGTATGTGTCACAGTGAGTTTTATATATTTACTAGGTATGTGTGTTTTTAAAGGGATGTCAAATGCTGTCATTTTTCTGTAAAGCAAATTTACCTTGCCTTTGGGTATAAATAAAGTTACCTTACCTTACGGTTCTGGGTCCGTTGGACCCAGTATTTTGAGTTTATCATGCTTGGTTTATTTTTGCATTATGGATTGTTTTCTGATGTTCTGGTGCTTTGTTTATTATTATCATTATGGATCTGTTTCTGTTATTCTTGGTGAGGGATCAGTTCTTAGGTTTTGGGTTCTCATGTGTATTGCAGTTTCTGTTCAGTGTCTAGTCTGTCTCTCAGTGTCATGTCTGCATCTGGTTTAGTACTTCTTGTTTCCTGTCTTATTGTGAAAGTCTTTGTCTTATGTTAGTGTGTGCAGCTTAGCTCCCCCGTCTCGTTAGCCCTGATCTCCCCCAGCTGTGTCTCCCTTCTGTGGCCCATTCCCTCATTACTACCCTGTGTATTTAAGCCCTGTGTTTTCCCATGCTCGGTGTTGCGTCGTACCCTCAGATTATGCCTGTGTGTTCCTGTTCTCCGGTTTCAGTGGTCACTTCATGTTTTGTTTTCGTACCAGCAATAAAGCTGAGGTTTTTGGGTTTCACGTTAGTGTCTGAGTTCTGCGTTTGGATCCTCCTCTCCGCCTGCGCGCACACAGAACCCTGACACTAAGGTTGGGCGAGTATTTATCGACCATCGACGACAGGCTGAGGCTGACACTGGTCGTTTTTACAAGAGCGATTTATTTATCTGCCCATGAGTAAGTTTGCTAATAATGTTGGTTAAAGCTAAGAGAAGCAGTCAACAGGAGAAAAAACTAACAGGGCTGTTTTAACAGCATCTTCTTCCAGCTGCAAGCAAATGCACTCTCGTCAGAGTGCCCAAATGCAGCAGCCACTTTGTATTTTTTTGGCAACTAGTTCCTCCATGTTTAGACTTCTTCTGTGTTCTAAATGCACAAATCAGTCCGTGCATGATTAATTGCTCAGCCCATCAAAAAGTCACCTGTGTGTATTTATCGCCTATTGTTACTTACTGGACTGATGAATGTTGGTTGAAAAAATATATGGCCGAAAAAGCCATTAAATAAATTTCCCCCTTTTTTTTTTTTTCCGTCATTCTCCTCAAACATGCATTGACATTAATTTTCTTGGTTTGTCGTATGTCCGACTTGCAGTACATGACAAGCCCGTACTAACAGCAGACAGTACAACTATACCAGCAGGGGGCAGTGTGACACTGACCTGTGATGTGAAGGAATCTGCTGACTTAAAATATGAGTGGTTCAGACAAACGTCATCTGAAGAAAAGTCCATAATAACTGATGAATCAGGCAGAACGATCTCTGTGTCTGAAGGAGGCACGTACACCTGCAGGGCTGAAGGGAAAATTATCATCATTACAGAAAGTGACTCAGTCACGGTTCAGAAAACTGGTGAGTTTGAACATTTCACTTGAACTAAAAAAAAAAAATTCTGTTATTATTATTATTATTATTATTATTGTTTTTGTTGTATTTGAGGTATTTTTAAAGACAAATCAGCATTTATTCACATAATTATGATAAAACCTGCTGCTGGAAACAACTTTTTGTATTATCTTTTTTTTGTTCCCTGTTTTGTTGTTGTTGTTTCTTTTTTTAACAATATTTGTTTGTTGAACAGTTTTGGCTGCTGTGAAGCTGCAGCACAGCTGGTCTCAGATATTCACTGGTGAGACAATCACTCTCAGATGTGAGATTCAGGGAGGTGAAGGAAAGGTGTGGAAATATGAATGGACAGCACCCAACACAAACAGCCCTCCAACATCCAGTGAATACAGGATCAGCAGAGTTTCAGTGTCCCACAGTGGAGACTACAGATGTCGGGGTAGCAGTGACTATCTCTTAACAGGATGGAGTGATGCCTTCAGACTGACAGTTTCATGTGAGTTGGACCATGATTCATGCTGACATTTCATGTTTACATCTGTCTACTACTCTTTGGTGTTCATTCAAAACTGAACTGGTATTTGAAGTTTGAATATTTATTCTGTTGTTAATTAATTCATTTTGTTATTGTTATTTTCCCCGAAGTAAATGATAACATGATGTATGTTTTCCTGTAACTTCAACAGCAAGTAAACCCAGAGCCACACTGACAGCACAAAGTTCAGTCATACCAGCAGGGGGCAGTGTGACACTGAGCTGCTCTGTGGAGGGCTCTGCTGGCTGGAAGTTTGACTGGTTCAGACGTGATTCAGTCTCTTCTAAAGCTCAGCTCATGAGAGGAAATGAAGCAAACAGAGTTATTAGTGTCTCACAAGGAGGTCTGTACCACTGCAGAGGAGGGAGAGGAGATCCAGTTTACTACACAGAGGACAGCAGTGTCGTCACACTTAAAGAAACTCGTGAGTTTAAGCACCCCATTTAGAGTAAAAAATAAAGTCTAAAGTTTAAAATCCAGACTCATTATGAGATAGTTCCGTCTTATTATTATCATGATTGCAGATTTTTAATGCAAAATAATTATTTTTAAAATAAAATACTTAAAAATCTCTGTTACTGAAAACCAATCAAGTGTCCTGCAGAGTAATCAGCGATGATAATGATGTTATTGATCTGAACAGGAAATTTTATATAACTCTCAAGGCTGCAACAGCAGTAGTGTGGAAGGTGAGAGAAAGGACCGAAGAGCAGGCACTGAAAATGACTTATTGGGAGAGAGCTGTATTTACAGTCGTGAGATACAAACAGAAGCAGTGCCGGGACAAAAGAAATGCCTAAACTGGGAAAACTAAAAATCATACAAAATGGCCTGCATGTGTATAGCACTTTACTCAGTCCCTAAGGACCCCAAAGCGCTTTACACGACATTCAGTCATTCACCCATTCACACACTGGCAATAGCAAGCTACTTTGTAGCCACAGCCACCCTGGGGCGCACTGACAGAGGCGAGGCTGCCGGACACTGGCGCCACCGGGCCCTCTGACCACCACCAGTAGGCAAACACGGGGTTAGTATCTTGATATTTGGCATGCAGCCAGCCTGGGATCGAACCACCGACCTTCTGGTTAGTGACTGACCTTCTCTGCCATCTGAGCTACAGCCACCCCATACAAAGAAACAAAAAACCCGGGACATAAACCCAGTACATGACCCATAAAGACCTGAGATATGGAACAGGGAGCCTTGAATGCAGAAAGACAGGTGGATAACAGACACACAAACCAGCAAGAAACAGAGGAAAACACTGATCTTAAATACACTGGCAGTAATGAGGGAGTGAGAAACAGGAAGGAAGCACAGCTGGGAATAATTAGAGATAATGAGGCAAGTGGAAAGCAAAACTAGACACACTGCACACAGGACGGGCTATCAAAAAAACCCAAAAACATGTAGCATGACATTCATAAAGATGCAGAATAGACACTGAGACATGAAACACAGGGAAGACGTAGAGACAGAGAAACAAGACAAGCATTTAACACATGGAGACAAAAGGAAAACAAGGATACAGAACAAAACCTTCACTAGAGACATGACAGCAAGAACACAGCGAAAGGCAAAGAACAGAACAAGAAACCAGAAACTATAAATACGAATAATCCCAGAAAACAATAATTCAAAGAATATAACTTAAACCAAAAAACAAACAGTGGGTCACCAGAGCCAGGGCTGTGACAACAGCACATTCATTTCAGGTTGCCAAATCTGCTTTCTTTAAGATTTAAAATTTAATATAGTTTAAACTTTGACGTTGACATGTTTTTATAGAAGTCATTTTGCTTTGACATTTCCAATCAGCTCACAGAGAAACCAACACACAGTCAACTACAGCTTATCAAAATGTCAAAGTACTCGAGCACTACGGCTGCAACTGTTCATCGAGTAATTCTCATAAAACGATTATAAAAAAGCTTTCAGTTTTTTGCTTTGATGCTTCGTTTAACAAACAGCTCTGTAGCGTTCAGTCGTCACCATGTGAACTCGAGTGTTTCACCCACATTTGCATCTATAAATAGACCTGCAATAGAAACATATTAAGAAGCACGCCTGTTGATAACAAATATGACAACACTGAACGCATGCAGACCCAGTTTTCCAACAAAAACAATCATAAAAAACAGCAGCAGTGATGATGATGCTGACACAGTTTAACATGCAGTCAGTCTGCACAGATGGAGCAAAGAGGTGGAGCTGTTACAGAGACGGTGAGCTCAAGCTGAGTGAAAGAAAATGTGTTTCTAGTGTGTAAAACAGGAGCGCTGTCCCTGTCTTCACCATTAAAACCTTTCCTGGGAAAAAGCTCAGAAGTCCTTCATCAAACCTCCTTCATCACCTGATCAATGAACTCTGACTTGAGGAAAAGTGAACTTTTTAGCTGCTCCATCCACGGCTGTTTGTTTTACACAGGAAAAAAAGAATCTGCATTAAAGATGCAGAAGTCACATTAAAATATGCAGATGAACTGTTAACTTGCCTGGTGTCATGTTTAAATCAGGCAGCTTACAGAAAGCTCACAGCAGCTCTCCAACATTTTATACCAGTGATAACTGCAACAAGAAGGGAGGAGTCTAAAGGGGGGCGTGGGGTGTACCATGACCATATTTATTCCAAGGCTTTCATTACATTATTTTTCCAATTTAAAATAAAGTAATACAAAATATTAATACAAATGCTGTAATATTTAAAATTATAAATATAAAGGTTTTTTGCAGGCCAAAATAAATATTCATGGGCCAGTAAAACTCAGACACTGACCTGGGGCTGTTAGGTTTGAAACTGAATTATTATTAACATTTGCATCATCAGAACCTCGTTTACATCAATGCAAGAATTTGCCTGAAAGGACAGAGTAAACCTCATTACGCTGACTTTTTATCATTGCAACCAACACGTTGTCTGCACACTGAAATTAATTCTAACACTAATCATTCAAATAATTATGATAATACGCTGCTGCTGGAAACAGTGATGTCTTTGTTTTTCTCAGTTCGTAACAGGATCACAGTGAAACTGCAGCACAGCTGGTCTCAGATATTCACTGGTGAGACAATCACTCTCAGATGTGAGATTCAGGGAGGTGAAGGAAAGGTGTGGAAATATGAATGGACAGCACCCAACACAAACAGCCCTCCAACATCCAGTGAATACAGGATCAGCAGAGTTTCAGTGTCCCACAGTGGAGACTACAGATGTCGGGGTAGCAGTGACTATCTCTTAACAGGATGGAGTGATGCAATCAGACTGACAGTTTCATGTGAGTTGGACCATGATTCATGCTGACATTTCATGTTTACATCTGTCTACTACTCTTTGGTGTTCATTCAAAACTGAACTGATATTTGAAGTTTGAATATTTATTTTGTTATTAATTAATTAATTTTGTTATTGTTATTTTCCCTGAACTAAATCATAATATGATGTATTTTTTTTCCTGTATCTTCAACAGCAACAGCAAGTAAACCCAGAGCCACACTGACAGCACAAAGTTCAGTCATACCAGCAGGGGGCAGTGTGACACTGAGCTGCTCTGTGGAGGGCTCTGCTGGCTGGAAGTTTGACTGGTTCAGACGTGATTCAGTCTCTTCTAAAGCTCAGCTCATGAGAGGAAATGAAGCAAACAGAGTTATTAGTGTCTCACAAGGAGGTCTGTACCACTGCAGAGGAGGGAGAGGAGATCCAGTTTACTACACAGAGGACAGCAGTGACGTCACAGTTACAGAAACTCGTGAGATAAATAATTTTATTGCTGCCAAACTGAGAGATGTTATGTTGTGTTCTGTGCTAACAATTTCATTCAACAACTGTGAGTTTATTAACCCTGACATGAGAGACAACTCCTGACAAATAGAAGAATTTATTCCGTCTTATTTTTTTATCTTTATGTTTCTATTTGTCTCTAACTGGATATTTTTCTGTGAACAGTTCCCAGTAAGCCCACTGTGACCCTGCATCCATCCTGGACTCAGATATACAGCGGTGAGACAGTCACTGTCAGATGTGAGATTCAGGGAGGTGAAGGAGCTCAGTGGACGTATGAATGGAGAGCAGCCAAGTTAAACACACCTCCAACATCCAATGAATACAGAATCATCAGAGCTACTGAGTCTGACAGTGGAGGATACAGCTGCCGGGGCAGAAGGGACTATTTCTTCTCAGAGTGGAGTGATATCATCACACTGACTGTGTCATGTAAGATCTTTCATCCAGAGTATCTAAATAAGGAAAAAGCACTTCTTCTTTCTTACAGCTTTATAACTGTCTTTCATGTTGGTCAGTAAAATGTTTAGTTTTTATTCCAACAACAAAAACCTGAACAGCAGCTTTTTATTCACAGTGAAGAGAACAAAACATATGAGAGTAACTTCTCTGCTGTGCAGCTCTAATACATGAAAGATGAAATGCAGAACAAATGCTGAATCTGTCTCAGCTGCTCCACCACATCCACTAAGAAACATTAAATCCACTGATTGTTCCTCATGTGTGTTTTTAACTTAGAAATGCAGCAAATTAAATATGAAAGATTAGTGTTGTGTTTGTGTGATAGTTGTACAGTTTGTTGCAGCTTCACCATTAAAGTTATGTGATATTTATTATTGACATATTTCCACCAAGTTATTTCAACTGGTTTGATTCAGTCATTGACTTTTGTTCTTTTTCTAAACTGAACTGCAGATAAACCAAAGGCCAAACTGAGAGCTGATAACACAGCTGTTCCAGTAGGGGGCAGTGTGACCCTGACCTGCTCTGTGAACCCATCATCATCATCATCTGGATGGAAATACTACTGGTACAGAGATGAGAAATCCTCTGAAGCCCTGACCACACAAGATGCAGTTTTCCACTCAAATGGACAAATCAGTGTCTCGCAGGAAGGACTCTACAGGTGCAGAGGAGGAAGAGGAAACCCAGTTTACTACACAAAGGACAGCCAGTCAGTCAGGATTGGGAAAACTGGTGAGTTCAAAGTTAATGAACCCCAAATCACTACCTGATGAAAAGTATCTGATGGAAATTGACCCCTTTTCTCATTCACTTGTTCATTTCCTGAATACAGTCCCAATCAGACCTGTTGTGACTCTGTATCCAAACTGGTCTGAGATATACAGAGGAGAGACGATCACTGTCAGATGTGAGATCCATGGAGGAGACACTGAGTGGGATTATGAGTGGGAAACAAACAGCAGGATAAAAGCTCCAAATCAAAATGAATACAGGATTAGATCTGCTTCATCATCCAACAGTGGAAACTATCGCTGTAAGGGCAGAATGAAAAGTTCACAGCATAAAACAACAGAGTGGAGTGATTCAGTCACACTGACAGTTTCTGACAGTAAGTAGAGTCATAGTTCATTTAACCTGGAAATAGAAACGGTTTGTAAAAATGTGTTTTTATTAGTACATGTTGAGATATTTGACATGTTTAGATAGTCTCACTCTTAAAGTTCATCATAAATATTTGTGAGTCAACATTTTAGTGACATTGAATTCAGAGTTAAGAGACGAAACATTGAGAGAAAATCTTTGTTGAACAGATGAACCCCGTCCTGTCCTCACTGTGTCTCCATCATGGCTGAGTCCTGGAGCCTCAGTAACTCTGAACTGTGAGGTTAAACATCCGTCTGCAGGATGGAGCTTCTACTGGTATAAAGCTGTTCGAAATCTATCAGAGAAATCCTCCAGTTATGAGCTGCTACCTGATGGCAGTGGGACTGCACAGGACTCCTACATCATTCATGGACAGACACATACAGCAGGATATGTGTGCAGAGCTGGAAGAGGAGACCCAGAGTATCACACTGATCACAGTCGACCAAAGTTTGTCTGGTCTGCAGGTCAGCTTGATTCTATTGTAACCAGTGCAGCTGTTGTTTACCTCCAAAGGAGAATTGAATCTTTTCATTTCTGATTGTGATTAAAGTCTTTATTTAAAACTTGTTTAATGTTTAGCTCAGTGAAATAAGTAGGCGACCCTATATGCCGTATGGCTAGGCAGCAGTCCGACCTGTGTCCCTTTGCTGCTTGTCTTCCCCCTTCACTCTCCCTGCTTTCCTGTCTCTCTACACTGTCACTATCAAAAAAAAGTAAGAAGCTTTGTGTTTATTAATTGAAATTATTTTCACTTAGATAAAAGTGCATGTACAGATAAAACAGCCAAAAATACAAAATTTTAAAAAGAAAAGATCAAGAGAGAATGCTAACTAGTTAACGGCTCTGACAAAGATGAGGAAAACCCTGACAGATAAGGAGATAGGTAATCGTTGCCATTAAAAAAAAAAAAAAAAAAAAATCCTAACATCTGTGAGCTTTGTGTCTTCACTGCATGTTGTTTCCAGATGTTCATTCAGCAGCGTCTCTCACAGTGAGTCCTGACAGAGTGCAACACTTTACCTCTGACTCTGTCTCACTGACCTGTGAGGGAAACTTCACTGAGTGGAGAGTGAGGAAGTTCTCTGAGGACGGCCGACTCTCTGACTGTAGGAGAATGACTGGATCCACATGTAACATCCACACATCAAAGTCAGATACTGCAGTGTACTGGTGTGAGTCTGGATCAGGAGAGTTCAGCAGTGCAGTCAACATCACTGTACAGAGTATGTTATTATACATTTACTTCTTGGTTGTTAATGATTTAGACGTCACATGAACTTTTGTCCCACCTTTGCTGTATGTGAAGTCATTTCATGTGGGAAAAATAAAACACATACAGCAGTTTTTAAATACACAAGATCAGATCTTTATGATGAAAAACATCTGTACAATCTGTTCTTATTATTGTTTGTCAGCTTTTTCTAAAAGTGTGCAGCAGCTGATGTGACTGAAACAATTGTGTGTGATTGTGTCACAGATGATGGTAATGGTCCTATCCTGGTGAGTCCTGTTCATCCTGTGACTGAGGGAGCTTCAGTTAGTCTGAGCTGCAGTTTGAGAACACAAAAAATACTTTCCAATGTGTTTTTCTATCACAATGACAAACGTATTCAAAATGATCCCCGAGGGGAGCTGAAGATCTCTGCAGTGTCAAAGTCTGATGAAGGTTTCTACAAGTGTCAGTACTCAGGAAGAGAGTCAGCACAGAGCTGGATGTCAGTTAAAGGTGAGCAGGATCAAAACATTTGAGTTTTATAAACCAATGACTGAGAAGGAACATTAGATTGTCTGATTTAATTCTTAAAGTCACTTGGCTCTATTTTATAAATGTATTTATTCATAAGATTATAATTTATTAATTAATTTCTGTTTTTTGTTACGTGACTATGTCAGGAGCTGACAGCTCTTCATCTCCTGTGTGGTTGATGGTTGGACTGGTTTGTGGAGTCTCTCTCATTATTATTCTCCTGCTCTTGTTGTATCGCTGCAGGCAGTCCAAGTGTAAGAGCCTCTTTTCTGTTTTTATTATTATAATTATTATTATTATTAGTAGTAGTAGTCATAGTATTAGTAGTAGTAGTATTGACATTGACATTTCATTGAGTATTTGTCACAGTTACTAAACTAAAACACAACTTTATCACAGAACTTAGATAGTTATCCAAATAAAACAAAAACAAAAACTAAGAAACCAAATTTCTACAAATCTTATTAAAACAAACTATGATGAAGGATGTGACAGTAAAGGAAGATTGAGGCAGTCTATAAAACACAGGATAATGAGATGATGGGAAACAGGTGGGAACACAGTGATAACTAATGCCCCTTTTCCATTAGTACCTACTCGGATCAACTCACAACTATTCAAATCGTATTGATTGGTTTTCTATTACAATCAAGTATAGGGATGGGTATCGTGGGTATCAAACAGGTACTTTTGAAACGGTGCCGGTGCTCAAACGGTGCTCAAACCGGTGCTTAAAGAATGGAGAACACAAAATTGGTCCAAAAACCTCTCATGTTCAGCTGTTTTTTGTAAAAAGATAACAATGTTAGCCTTTTCTGCAGCTATGGGGCATATATGGTATCACTCTTGGCTGGAAGCAGTGCTTAAACGATGGAAAAAACACAAACTTTGTCCTAAACCTCTCGTGTTTAACTGTTTTCCACTTTTTCTTTGGTCATTTTAGCCTTTTTGGCCAGGGTGAAGGGAGTATCTGCCATCAAACAAGAAGACAGCCGCATGTAGCTATGATGATGTTTGCTAGTTCACCTTACATGCATTAATGTAATAACGTGGTTAGCCTACTCAACGTAAATTACACACGAACAACATTAAGCTACTCACGCAGAGAAGAACGGCTGCTGCTGCATCATCATCCTCATCATTTCTGCTACACTGGCAGGGCTAGGGGCCAGGACTCTCCTCTTCGTGTTTTTGGGGGATGTTGCATAACAGGCAACCCACCCCCAGTAGGTGTGCCCGGTGTGAGGTCTCGCAGCAAGCTATCAAATACGGCGCATTTCTAGGCTTTTAAAAAAAACGCTATGCGTCGCCAGGTGTTTCATCGGATTTGAGGTGTTACCTCCTTTGACAGTATCACCTTAAAGCACTTGTTGCAGGCTGCTGAGTTTGCATATTTTGCTGTGAAGTACAGCCAGACTTTTGACCGCTTCGCCTTGGACATTTTTAATCTGTAGCTCTGCTCTAAAAGAACGTACGTACCTGGGCCCGCCTACTATCCTCGGAAAGGTAAAATGATTGGCTAGAAGTGTATCACAGCTCAGGAAAAAAAAAGCACCGAAATAAAGCACCGAAATGTGCGCTGCTTTTCGGTCTGGTTACTACCGTTTATGTCAGAACCGGTGCCATCATGGCACCGGACACCGGTACCCATCCCTAATCAAGTACCACCTAATGTGTGTGGTCGTCCTAATAGCAACGTGGCTGAGCATCCTATGACGTAATTAGTATGCGTCACACACACTACAATGAAGGTGGACGTTGAGGCGATGATAAACCTGCTGCTCAGTCTGCGAATTTTCATCAGACTCTGGGACCATGATGTTGCTTTTGCAGCTGTTTTCCTCATTGTTGGGTTTCAAAAATGGCTCTTTTTATTTTCATCAACATAATACTCTCATAAGTCATCAAGTGATGCCACTGACCAGCCAATCAGTGGGATGCAGGCTGATGACGTCATATTTTGGGATCGCCTCGGATTGCTTGGAACTCCGGCTGAGTAAATACTGAAAAAGTATCTGGTAACAGGAACTATGACCTGATGGAAAACCCTGAAAACCATGGTGACCTGACCTGAGTAGTTACTAATGGAAAAGAGGTTAACAGAATGACTATGGGGGGTGTAAAACTAGACACACGATACAGACGAGAACAGAGACCAAAATAAAACAGGAAATGACTGACACTGAGACCTGGAGTAAGACACACGAGCTTGACGCAGACAGTAGACAAAACATGAAAACCAAAGAGAAAGAATAGAGTGAGAACACAAGGGGATAAACAACCTCTCATTAACCAAATAGACAGATAACTATAATGTAAACATAACATCATACGAGAAAACGAGAATGTCAACAATACAAAATACAGAACTATGAAACTAAGAATGATCAAAAACTAGAAAACCAGAGAAACCAAAACATCAAAACCCGGGTCAACCAGAGAAACCAAAACATCAAAACCCGGGTCAACCAGAGAAACCAAAACATCAAAACCCGGGTCAACCATTCAGGGACCTTGAAGGAAGCACGGGCAGGAAGTTACCTGCTACACATTGTTACCTGTTGCACCTCCAACGGTTACATCATGGTAGCTGAAGGGTCATCAGCTGGGAGCCACCCTTCATTGATGTTTTGCTCCATTAATCATGGAACATCTTGTGGTGGTGGAGCAACGGGTGGAGGTCTCCCTACTGTCCCCACAGCTGACCCTAGGACACTTGTCTTCCCCACATCTGGTCTTTCCCGATCTCCATTAACCTTTACATGACGTAGGTTCAGTTTGTCCTCAGCAGTTTTTTGAAGAACATTTATCAAAATTCAGTTGGACAAACATCTAAATAACCAACTGACTACATGCACAAAAGAATTTAAGGTAACTGGTACGTTGTCATTGGTTTACAATTGTGTAACAAAAATATGACATTTTAGGTGCAGATAAACCCCGAGATGTCATTTACTCTAATATTGAACTGGAAAACTTTGGAAATAAGTGTGAGTACACAAAACATATAGAATGTAGAAAAAATGTTTTTGAAATGTTTAAAAACGTATTAATTATTTTTCTTTTGTGGATTCGATCATCTTAATAGGGAAGCATCATAAACCAGAGCAGAGTGCTGTTTATGCTAATGTGAAGACGGGAGCTGCAGGTACAGTCACAAGTCTCATTCAGTGTTTGTACTTGAATGTGTATATACAGGGTGGGCCATTTATATGGATACACCGTAATAAAACGGGAATGGTTGGTGATATTAAAGTCCTGTTTGTGGCACATTAGTATATGTGAGGGGGCAAACTCCTCAAGATGGGTGGTGACCATGGTGGCCATTTAGAAGTCGGCCATCTTGGATACAACTTTTGTTTTTTCAATAGGAAGAGGGCCATGTGACACATCAGACTTATTGGTAATGTCACAAGAAAAACAATGGTGTGCTTGGTTTCAACGTAACTTTATTCTGTCATGAGTTATTTACAAGTTTCTGACCACTTTTAAAATGTGTTCAATGTGCTGCCCATTGTGTTGGATTGTCAATGCAACCCTCTTCTCCCACTCGTCACACACTAATAGCAACACCGCAGGAGAAATGCCCAGTATCTGTAGTTTCAGGTGCTGCACATCTTATATCTTCACACCATAGTCAATTGCCTTCAGATGACCCCAAAGATAAAAGTCTAAGGGGGTCAGATCGGGAGACCTTGGGGGCCATTCAACTGGCCCACGACGACCAATCCACTTTCCAGGAAACTGTTAATCTAGGAATGCTCGGACCTGGCACCCATAATTTGGTGGTGCACGATCTTGCTGGAGAAACTCAGGGAACGTGCCAGCTTCAGTGCATAAAGAGGGACACACATCATCATGTAGCAATTTCAAATATCCAGTGGCCTTGAGGTTTCCACTGATGAAGAATGGACCCACTATCGTTGTACCCCATATACCACACCAAACCATCACTTTTGTTGTTCCAACAGTCTTGGAGGGATCCATCCAATGTGGGTTAGTGTCAGACCAATAGCGGTGGTTTTGTTTGTTAACTTCACCATTCACATAAAAGTTTGCCTCATCACTGAACAAAATCTTCTGCGTGAACTGAGGTTAGCTGGAGTTTGTAAGGGTGGCATTTGTGAGTAGCTAATATCCGCCGAAGGGATGTTCGACTAATGCCACTCTCCAGTGACATGCGGCGAGTGCTACGCTGTGGGCTCTTGCTGAATGAAGCTAGGACAGCCACTGATGTTCCTTCATTAGTGACAGTTTTCTTGCGTCCACATTTTGGCAAATCCAAAACTGAACCAGTTTCACAAAACTGAGCAAGCAGTTTGCTAACTGTAGCATGGGAGATGGGTGGTCTCGTAGGGTGTCGCATTGAAATCTGCTGCAATGACCCGGTTACTGCGTTCACCAGATATCAACACAATTTCGATCCGCTCCTCACGTGTTAACCTCCTCGACATGTCAATGGCTGTGAACAAAGAGAAACTTGTAAATAACTCATGAAAGAATAAAGTTACGTTGAAACCACGCACACCATTGTTTTTCTTGTTACATTACCAATAAGTTTGATGTGTCACATGGCCCTCTTCCTATTGAAAAAACAAAAGTTGCATCCAAGATGGCCGACTTCTAAATGGCCACCATGGTCACCACCCATCTTGCCCCCTCACATATAATAATGTGCCACAAACAGGACTTTAATATCACCAACCATTCCCGTTTTATTACAGTGTATCCATATAAATGGCCCACCCTGTGTGTGTATATATATATGTGTGTATATACACTCAACAAAAATATAAACGCAACACCTTTGTTACCGCTCCCATTCCCCATGGGATGGACGTAGAGACCTAAAATTCATTCCAGATACACAATATAACCATCCCTCCCAAACAGTGGTCACAAATCAGTCCAAATGTGTGGTAGTGGGCACATCTGCCATATTGAGATAATCCATCCCACCTCACAGGTGTGCCACATCAGGATGCTGATCTGACATCATGAGTAGTGCACAGGTGTACCTCAGACTGCCCACAACAAAAGGCCACCCTGGAATGTGCAGTTTTGTCTCACAGCAAAATGCCACAGATGCCACAAGCAATGAGGGAGCGTGCAACTGGCATGCTGACAGCAGGAATGTCAACCAGATCTGTCGCCCGTGCATTGAATGTTCATTTCTCAACCATAAGCCGTCTCCACAGGCGTTTCAGAGAATATGGCAGCACATCCAACCGGCCTCACAACCGCAGACCTCGTGTAACCACACCAGCCCAGGACCTCCACATCCAGCAGGTTCACCTCCAAGATCGTCTGAGACCAGCCACCCAGACAGCTGCTGGAACAATTGGTTTGCACAACCAAACAATTTCTGCAAAAACTGTCAGAAACCGTCTCAGGGACGCTCAACTGCATGCCCGTCGTCCTCATCGGGTCTTGACCTGACTCCAGCTCGTCGCCGTAACAGACTTGTGTGGGCAAATGCTCACATTCGATGGCGTCTGGCACGTTGGAGAGGTGTGCGCTTCACGGATGAATCAGGGTTCACATTGTTCAGGGCAGATGGCAGATGAGAATGTCCCAGTTCTTGCATGGCCAGCATACTCACCGGACATGTCACCCATTGAGCATGTTCGGGATGTGCTTGACCGGCGTATACGACAGCGTGTACCAGTTCCCATGAATATCCAACAACCTCGCACAGCCATTGAAGTGGAGTGGACCAACATTCCACAGGCCACAATTGACAATCTGATAGACTCCATGCGACGATGTGTTGCACTGCATGAGGCAAATGGTGGTCACACCAGATACTGACCGGTTCTGGGTCCCCAGACCCCCAATAGCGCAAAAAACTGCACATTCCAGGGTGGCCTTTTGTTGTGGGCAGTCTGAGGTACACCTGTGCACTACTCATGATGTCAGATCAGCATCCTGATGTGGCACACCTGTGAGGTGGGATGGATTATCTCAATATGGCAGATGTGCCCACTACCACACATTTGGACTGATTTGTGACCACTGTTTGGGAGGGATGGTTATATTGTGTATCTGGAATGAATTTTAGGTCTCTACGTCCATCCCATGGGGAATGGGAGCAGTAACAAAGGTGTTGCGTTTATATTTTTGTTGAGTGTATATATGTATGTGTGTGTGTGTGTGTGTGTGTATATATATATATATATATATATATATATATATATATATATATATATATATATATATATATATATATATATATATATATATGTATATATATATGTATATATATATGTATATATATATATATATATATATATATATATATATGTATATATATATATATATATATGTATATGTATATATATATGTATATATATATGTATATATATATATATATATATATATATATATATGTATATATATATATATATATATATATGTATATATATATATATATATATATATGTATGTATATATATATATATATATATGTATGTATATATATATATATATATATATGTATGTATATATATATATATGTATATATATATATATATATATATGTATATATATATATATATATATATGTATGTATATATATATATATATATATATATATGTATATATATATATATATATATATATATATATGTATGTATATATATATATATATATATGTATATATATAAGATACTGTCCAAGATTACGTGAAGTACCCTCAGAAGGTCTGCTAGATGATGTTAATGCAGCACTACGGACAATACCTACAACCACGATTACCGACACTAACAAGCTGATCTACAATACGGCAGCAGTGATCAGTGAGACGCTTGGCTACAAGTTGAACAGCCACAAGGGGCAGTACCCTCCATGGAGAAGGAGGCTAGAGGGCAAGATCAAAGTAGCACGGAGGGAGGTTAGCCAACTAACGGAGTTGCAGAAAGGTGCGACAAAGAAGGTGCATAAGAAATACAGCAAGCTGTCCATACCTGAGGCCTTGGAAACTGCCAAGCAAAGACTCACAGCCTTGGCCAGCCGCTTGAGGAGGTACACCAGAGAGATAGAAGGCAGGAGAATAAACCAGCTGTTCTCCACAGAACCAGCAAAGGTGTACTCTCAGTGGCAAGGGAACAATAAGAGAACAGCACCACCAAGGCTGGAGACGGAGCAATACTGGAAGAGCATATGGGAGAAGGATGCAACCCATAACGGCAATGCTCAGTGGCTAGTGGATCTGAGGGCAGACCACAGCGACCTCCCTGAACAGGGTCCAGTAACCATCACAGTGGCAGATATCCAAGAAAGGGTCTCCAGTATGAAGAGTTGGACAGCACCAGGGCCCGACATGGTTCACGCCTACTGGCTAAAGAAGCTGACTGCACTCCACGAGCGTCTGGCAGCACAAATGAACCAGCTGCTAGTTAACGAGAGACACCCGGAATGGCTAACCGAAGGTCGGACGGTCCTGATCCCCAAGGACCCCAAGAAGGGACCGGTCCCCTCCAACTACCGACCAATAACCTGCCTCAGTACTACATGGAAGCTCCTGTCAGGCATCATATCGGCTAAGATGAACAGGCACATGGGTCAATACATGAGCGGGACACAGAAAGGAATTGGCAAAAATACCAGAGGCGCAAAACACCAGCTACTGGTAGACAGAACAGTCAGCCGAGACTGCAAGACCAGACTGACCAACCTGTGCACTGCCTGGATTGATTACAAGAAGGCCTATGACTCAATGCCCCACAGCTGGATACTGGAATGCCTAGAATTGTACAAGATCAATGGGACCCTAAGAGCCTTCATCAAGAACTCAATGGGGATGTGGCGCACAACACTAGAGGCCAACTCCAAGCCCATAGCACAAGTCACCATCAAGTGCGGGATCTACCAAGGGGATGCTCTGTCCCCACTGCTGTTCTGCATAGGCCTGAACCCCCTCAGTGAGATCATTAACAAGACTGGCTACGGATACCGACTACGGAACGGAGCAGTTGTCAGCCACCTCCTGTACATGGATGACATCAAGCTGTATGCCAAGAGTGAACGAGACATCGATTCACTGATCCACACTACCAGGCTATACAGCAATGACATTGGAATGTTGTTCGGACTGGAGAAGTGTAGTCGGATGGTAACAAAGAGAGGGAAGGTAGTCAGAACTGAGGGGATTGAACTACCAGAAGGCAACATTGCAGACATAGAGGACAGTTACAAGTACCTGGGGATCCCGCAGGCGAATGGGAACCATGAAGAGGGCGCTAGAAAGGCTGCAACCACCAAGTACCTGCAGAGGGTCAGGCAAGTCCTGAGGAGTCAGCTGAATGGTAAGAACAAGATCCGGGCCATCAACACGTACGCCCTGCCCGTGATCAGGTACCCTGCTGGGGTAATAGGCTGGCCAAAGGAGGAGATAGAAGCCACTGACATAAAGACAAGAAAGCTCCTTACCATGCATGGAGGGTTTCACCCCAAGTCCAGCACCCTGAGGCTGTACGCTAAGCGGAAGGAAGGGGGCCGGGGACTGGTGAGTGTCAGCACCACAGTCCAGGATGAGACAACGAACATCCAAGAATACATTGGGAAGATGGCCCCAACTGACCGAGTGCTCAGTGAATACCTCAGGCAGCAGAAACCCAAGAAAGAGGAGGGAGACGAGGAACCATCATGGAAGGACAGGCCCCTGCACGGTATGTACCACCGGCAGATAGAGGAGGTGGCTGATATCCAGAAATCCTACCAGTGGCTGGACAAAGCTGGACTGAAAGACAGCACAGAGGCACTAATCATGGCAGCACAAGAACAAGCTCTGAGTACAAGATCCATAGAGGCTGGGGTCTATCACACCAGGCAAGACCCCAGGTGCAGGCTGTGTAAAGATGCCCCAGAGACAATCCAGCACATAACAGCAGGGTGCAAGATGCTAGCAGGCAAGGCATACGTGGAACGCCATAACCAGGTGGCCGGCATAGTGTACAGGAACATCTGTGCCAAGTATAACCTGGAAGTCCCGAGGTCAAAATGGGAGATGCCCCCAAGGGTGGTGGAGAATGACCGAGCTAAGATCCTGTGGGACTTCCAGATACAGACGGACAAAATGGTGGTGGCTAACCAACCGGACATAGTGGTGGTAGACAAACAGAAGAAGAAGGCCATAGTGATCGATGTAGCGGTTCCGAATGACAGCAATATCAGGAAGAAGGAACACAAGAAGCTGGAGAAATACCAAGGGCTCAGAGAAGAGCTCGAGAGGATGTGGAGGGTGAAGGTAACGGTGGTCCCTGTGGTAATCGGAGCACTAGGTGCGGTGACTCCCAAGCTAGGCGAGTGGCTCCAGCAGATCCCGGGAATAACATCGGAGATCTCTGTCCAGAAGAGCGCAGTCCTGGGAACAGCTAAGATACTGCGCAGGACCCTCAAGCTCCCAGGCCTCTGGTAGAGGACCCGAGCTTGAAGGATAAACCGCCCGCAGGGGCGTGCTGGGTGTTTTTATATGTATATATATATATATATATATATATATATATACATACTAGGGGTGCAACGATACTCGTATCGATATTGAACCGTTCGATACAGTGCTTTCGGTTCGGTACGCATATGTATCGAACAATACAAAATTTTTTATTTATTTTATCAACTTTCCTTCTGACGATGCTGTCTGTGTTGAGTGCTCAGTGGATCTGCGCTCGACAGTGCAGCCTAGGCGGAGTAGTCGAACGCAGATTCACTGAGCGCAGGGCAAGCTAGCGAGACAGAAGTTAAGCTCTCCTTGCAACATGGCAAATTGAACCTCCCCCACCCTCATTCAGATGTGGCGTTTGGAACTATTTTGGTCTTCATGTGACGTATGACCCTGAAGGTAAGCGCGTCATGGACTAAAGTAAAACAGTATGTTGGATGTGCCACGCAATGCTCAATTACATGGGTGGGAAGTAGTGTGTTAGCGCAGTTAGCTCGTTAACGTGTTGGCCGTCCAGCCCCAGGCAAAAGACAAGTGGAAGCAGACAAAAACAACAAGCAGGCATACTACAAACTTTACCCGAGTCATTTAGACAGCCGTTAGCACATAATTCTCCTTATGGGGACCTAATATGTTGAATATAGCCCAGAAGAAGCATATAGTATAGCTTTTATTTTGGAAAGAGCCATTTCTCTGTAATAAACTCTCTTTTCCAAAGATGAGTGATTCCTCAATCAGATACAGGACTCGCAATATCGCTAGCCCGACGTCCCGGGGCTAGCGATTTTTCCAGTCGGGCTACCAAAATCTACCTCTGCCCTGCCCGTCGGGCTATCGTAGGAAGGAAAAATATATATCAATGCTTTTGCATTCTTTCGGAAATGTAGCTGGGTAATTATGTCATTGGCATCAGTGAGCCACCGTCAATATGTGACATATTGAAATCGCGTTTGAATTTGCGCTTGTTTTTTGCTTTCACTTTGCAATCGGGCGAACTGTGTATAGAGAGCGTCAGCACTGATTGGTGAGTGACGATAATTTGCGCACCAATTCCTCTGACATCGTCTTATCAATCTCCCGCAGCAAGCTTAAACATGTGAGAGGTTGATCGCACAGAGAATCGCTGAGCGTTATGTGAGTGCGTGTGTAAAAGCAGCAGGATATATATTTTAGTTCTGCTGAGCCAAATAAGACAGGTCAGGGTGAAGAAGTGACACCCAAAGAAAAGCTTACCACAAAACGGAAAAGTTATGACAAATCAGACTATAAGGCAAAAAGAAAGTGCATCTTTATGGCTTAATGGACAAAAGAATTTCTGTGGCTGCAATATGACAAGCTATATAACCAGGGGTGCACATAAGTGGTCCGCAGGTGCGCATTCGCTGTCAAAATAAAAAACGCGCACAAGATAAGAAGTTAATATTATATAATTATACAATATTATACTTTAATGTATAATATTGTAAAGGAAACAAAGCAGGAAACCTAACACCAATTAAAAAATTGCTCTCTTTTTTATTCGGGCTACTTAAATTTATTTTGGGCTACCAAAAACTGAAGAGTCCCTGCCCGAAGGGCTACCAGGGATTTTGAAATTTTGCGAGCCCTGAGATATATTTATTTGTTTTATTACTTTTTTGTTTCAGCAACAAAAAATTTAAAAACTGTACTTTTGAGTTAAAATATATATTTATAATTTTAATAAATGACAAATTAAAAAGGCATGAACATTTTTTTTGTATCGAAAAGATATCAAACCGTGACACCAAAGTATCGAACCGAACCGTGAATTTTGTGTATCGTTGCACCCCTAATACATACATATATACATATATATATACACATATATACATACACACACACACACACACACATACATACATACACACACACACACACACACACACACACACACACACACACACACACACACACACACATATATATATATATATATATATTAGGGGTGCAACGATACACAAAATTCACGGTTCGGTTCGATACTTTGGTGTCACGGTTCGATATTTTTTCGATACAAAAAAAATGTTCATGCCTTTTTAATTTGTCATTTATTAAAATTATAAATATATATTTTAACTCAAAAGTACAGTTTTTAAATTTAACCCTAACCCTTGTGCGTGTTTTTTATTTTGACAGCGAATGCGCACCTGCGGACCACTTATGTGCACCCCTGGTTATTTAGCTCATCATATCGCAGCCACAGAAATTATTTTGTCCATGAAACCATAAAGATGCACTTTCTTTTTGCCTTATAGTCTGATTTGTCATAACTTTTCCGTTTTGTGGTAAGCTTTTCTTTGGCTGTCACTTCTTCACCCTGACCTGTCTTATTTGGCTCAGCAGAACTAAAATATATATCCTGCTGCTTTTACACACGCACTCACATAACGCTCAGCGATTCTCTGTGCGATCAACCTCTCACATGTTTAAGCTTGCTGCGGGAGATTGATAAGACGATGTCAGAGGAATTGGTGCGCAAATTATCATCACTCACCAATCAGTGCTGTCGCTCTCTATACACAGTTCGCGCGATTGCAAAGTGAAAGCAAAAAACAAGTGCAAATTCAAACGCGATTTCAATATGCCACATATTGACAGTGGCTCACCGATGCCAATGACATAATTACCCAGCTACATTTCCGAAAGAATGCAAAAGCATTGATATATATTTTTCCTTCCTACGATAGCCCGACGGGCAGGGCAGAGATAGATTTTGGTAGCCCGACTGGAAAAATCGCTAGCCCCGGGACGTCGGGCTAGCGATATTGCGAGCCCTGTATCTGATTGAGGAATCACTCATCTTTGGAAAAGAGAGTTTATTACAGAGAAATGGCTCTTTCCAAAATAAAAGCTATACTATACACTTCTTCTGGGCTATATTCTCAGCAGCATATTAAACATATCAGGTCCCCATAAGGAGAATCATGTGCTAACGGCTGTCTAAATGACTCGGGTAAAGTTTGTAGCATGCATGCTTGTCGTTTTTGTCTGCTTCCACTTGTCTTTGCACTAGGATGATGTAAATGTTCAGTCATATTCGTTGTGTTCCCACTAGTGCTTTCAGGTTAATGTCGTTGAAATGACCTTAACGCCACAACACGGCAAATCTCCGTTAACGAGCTACCCCTGATCGCCCCGTGCATGGGGCTAGACGGCCAACACGTTAACGAGCTAACTGCGCTAACACACTAGTTCCCACCCATGTAATTAAGCATTGCGTGGCACATCCAACATACTGTTTTACTTTTGTCCATGACGCGCTTACCTTCAGGGTCATACGTCACATGAAAACCAAAATAATTCCAAAACGCCAGATCTGAATGAGGGTGGGGGAGGTTCAATTTGCCATGTTGCAAGGAGAGCTTAACTTCTGTCTCGCTAGCTTGCCCTGCGCTCTTCCTTCTGATGATGCTGTCTGTGTTGAGCGCTCAGTGGATCTGCGCTCGACAGTGCAGCCTAGGCGGAGTAGTCGAACGCAGATTCACTGAGCGCTCAACACAGACAGCATCGTCAGAAGGAAAGTTGATAAAATAAATTACAAATTTTGTATTGTTTGATACATATGCGTACAGAACCGAAAGCACTGTATCGAACAGTTCAATATCGATACAAATATCGTTGCACCCCTAATATATATATATATATATATATATATATAACACCCAGCACGCCCCTGCGGGCGGTTTATCCTTCAAGCTCGGGTCCTCTACCAGAGGCCTGGGAGCTTGAGGGTCCTGCGCAGTATCTTAGCTGTTCCCAGGACTGCGCTCTTCTGGACAGAGATCTCCGATGTTATTCCCGGGATCTGCTGGAGCCACTCGCCTAGCTTGGGAGTCACCGCACCTAGTGCTCCGATTACCACAGGGACCACCGTTACCTTCACCCTCCACATCCTCTCGAGCTCTTCTCTGAGCCCTTGGTATTTCTCCAGCTTCTCGTGTTCCTTCTTCCTGATATTGCTGTCATTCGGAACCGCTACATCGATCACTATGGCCTTCTTCTTCTGTTTGTCTACCACCACTATGTCCGGTTGGTTAGCCACCACCATTTTGTCCGTCTGTATCTGGAAGTCCCACAGGATCTTAGCTCGGTCATTCTCCACCACCCTTGGGGGCATCTCCCATTTTGACCTCGGGACTTCCAGGTTATACTCGGCACAGATGTTCCTGTACACTATGCCGGCCACCTGGTTATGGCGTTCCATGTATGCCTTGCCTGCTAGCATCTTGCACCCTGCTGTTATGTGCTGGATTGTCTCTGGGGCATCTTTACACAGCCTGCACCTGGGGTCTTGCCTGGTGTGATAGACCCCAGCCTCTGTGGATCTTGTACTCAGAGCTTGTTCTTGTGCTGCCATGATTAGTGCCTCTGTGCTGTCTTTCAGTCCAGCTTTGTCCAGCCACTGGTAGGATTTCTGGATATCAGCCACCTCCTCTATCTGCCGGTGGTACATACCGTGCAGGGGCCTGTCCTTCCATGATGGTTCCTCGTCTCCCTCCTCTTTCTTGGGTTTCTGCTGCCTGAGGTATTCACTGAGCACTCGGTCAGTTGGGGCCATCTTCCCAATGTATTCTTGGATGTTCGTTGTCTCATCCTGGACTGTGGTGCTGACACTCACCAGTCCCCGGCCCCCTTCCTTCCGCTTAGCGTACAGCCTCAGGGTGCTGGACTTGGGGTGAAACCCTCCATGCATGGTAAGGAGCTTTCTTGTCTTTATGTCAGTGGCTTCTATCTCCTCCTTTGGCCAGCCTATTACCCCAGCAGGGTACCTGATCACGGGCAGGGCGTACGTGTTGATGGCCCGGATCTTGTTCTTACCATTCAGCTGACTCCTCAGGACTTGCCTGACCCTCTGCAGGTACTTGGTGGTTGCAGCCTTTCTAGCGCCCTCTTCATGGTTCCCATTCGCCTGCGGGATCCCCAGGTACTTGTAACTGTCCTCTATGTCTGCAATGTTGCCTTCTGGTAGTTCAATCCCCTCAGTTCTGACTACCTTCCCTCTCTTTGTTACCATCCGACTACACTTCTCCAGTCCGAACGACATTCCAATGTCATTGCTGTATAGCCTGGTAGTGTGGATCAGTGAATCGATGTCTCGTTCACTCTTGGCATACAGCTTGATGTCATCCATGTACAGGAGGTGGCTGACAACTGCTCCGTTCCGTAGTCGGTATCCGTAGCCAGTCTTGTTAATGATCTCACTGAGGGGGTTCAGGCCTATGCAGAACAGCAGTGGGGACAGAGCATCTCCTTGGTAGATCCCGCACTTGATGGTGACTTGTGCTATGGGCTTGGAGTTGGCCTCTAGTGTTGTGCGCCACATCCCCATTGAGTTCCTGATGAAGGCTCTTAGGGTCCCATTGATCTTGTACAATTCTAGGCATTCCAGTATCCAGCTGTGGGGCATTGAGTCATAGGCCTTCTTGTAATCAATCCAGGCAGTGCACAGGTTGGTCAGTCAGGTCTTGCAGTCTCGGCTGACTGTTCTGTCTACCAGTAGCTGGTGTTTTGCGCCTCTGGTATTTTTGCCAATTCCTTTCTGTGTCCCGCTCATGTATTGACCCATGTGCCTGTTCATCTTAGCCGATATGATGCCTGACAGGAGCTTCCATGTAGTACTGAGGCAGGTTATTGGTCGGTAGTTGGAGGGGACCGGTCCCTTCTTGGGGTCCTTGGGGATCAGGACCGTCCGACCTTCGGTTAGCCATTCCGGGTGTCTCTCGTTAACTAGCAGCTGGTTCATTTGTGCTGCCAGACGCTCGTGGAGTGCAGTCAGCTTCTTTAGCCAGTAGGCGTGAACCATGTCGGGCCCTGGTGCTGTCCAACTCTTCATACTGGAGACCCTTTCTTGGATATCTGCCACTGTGATGGTTACTGGACCCTGTTCAGGGAGGTCGCTGTGGTCTGCCCTCAGATCCACTAGCCACTGAGCATTGCCGTTATGGGTTGCGTCCTTCTCCCATATGCTCTTCCAGTATTGCTCCGTCTCCAGCATTGGTGGTGCTGTTCTCTTATTATTATTGTTCCCTTGCCACTGAGAGTACACCTTTGCTGGTTCTGTGGAGAACAGCTGGTTTATTCTCCTGCCTTCTATCTCTCTGGTGTACCTCCTCAAGCGGCTGGCCAAGGCTGTGAGTCTTTGCTTGGCAGTTTCCAAGGCCTCAGGTATGGACAGCTTGCTGTATTTCTTATGCATATATATATATATATATATATATATATACATACTAGGGTGGGTTTTTATAATCGATTCATCGATTAAAATCGATTCTGGCTTGGATAACGTAAAATCGATTCATTAAAATCCCGAATCGATTTTTTTAATATAAATTTATTTTGCCCGAAATGCCAGAATCTCTGGTGACATCTCACAAAATTTCAAGAACCACCAAACAGTTAAGACAGTAAATGAGAGCAGGTACACGGATTCTGCACATAGACTTAAACACACAGCGTGACCCGCGGATCAGAATCAGTTAGATGTCGCTTTTCTCAGGTCGGGGCTGAAAGCCGACAGCTCGCTGATTCTGATCTGTCGGCGGGTCCGCGCTTTGTGTTTACGCCCTTTATGAGCCGATTCTAAAGCTGTTAGTTTGATCTCTCTCCAAACAATACTGACCGAACCAGCAGCAAAAGAAGATCCAAACGCTTCACATAAACATCGTCATGAATTCACTCTGACTTTTACTGTTTTGCTTCCACCGCGATGCACATCTCTCTGTCTCTCTCTCGAACAGTTTCCCTTTCTTCATTATTCGCTTGCTTGTTACGCACAAGTCTACTGTTGTTTACAGCGCTGTCAGCCGCTGGTTTTTTCCCTTTTACATTCTTCCGAAAAGAAAACCTAATTTCTGCTGTTCAATACTGAACAAATTTAAACTGTTTTTTTTTTTTTTTTTGCCTGTCCCGTTTGGCTCTTTTGCCATCAGAATTATTGTCTAAAGGCAAAGAAAGATGCCCAACGGATTTACTTTACCAAATTGACCATCCCAGCCTTGCCATAATGGTCCATTTGATTCACCTTTTATTGTTTATTTTATTTTCACTTGCTGAATACGGGACAGACTTGACTGGAGGAAAGAAGGGGAGAAAGAAAGAGGGAAAGAGAAACAGCTGAGAAGAGGGACAGGGGAGAAGGGCAAAAAACAAAAACCAACAGAATGGGCAGGAAAAAAAAAAGAAAGAAAAAAAAAATGCATATATCGATCACCTGGATCACCTGTTGAGAAAGAAAAAAAGAAAACAAGCAGAAGAGAACAAGAGTAATAGAATAAACAACATCACAATGATATATGGGAATATGACAGTAACAAATTTAAACTTTTTAAAATTATTCAAAATGCAAAACGCTTAACCGTGTCTCTAATAAAACCGCTGTAACGTCAGAGGTAATGTTCATATGTTGATTAATGGTTTTCTTTCGTTTGTGATGTACTGCAGAATATTTTTTATAAAATCCCAGGCCAGGAAAATCACCTTCATGTTTTTCTGTGTTTTATCTTCAGCTGCTTTGACACAAAGGCATCTGCTTACACCTTTGATAAAGTCTTGCGTGTGTCAGCTTCCTTTTTATTGATACAAAAATATGTAAATGTACTGATCTGAATTATAATATTTCTGACTGTCAAAATTTCCCAGATTTAAATCGAATCGAATTAAATCGAATTAAATCGAATCGTGGATCGAATCGATTCGGGACCTTGTGAATCGGAATTGAATCGATTCTAGAAATCAGTGACGATACCCAGCCCTAATACATATATATATATATATATATATATATATATATAATATATTATTTTTTTTTTTTCCTTTGTGGATTTCATTATCGTGACAGGGAGGCTTTGTAGAGCGGAGGAGAGTGCCATTTACTCCGATGTAAAGATGGGAGCTGCAGGTAAGGTCACAACAGTCTCATCCAGTGATCTGGTCGTTGCATGTAGTAGTACTGATCACTAGAGTTGAATCTTGCGCACATGTGGAAATTCATATCCAAAAAACAAGAAGTCTACTTTGTTTAAAATATGTTATTTTTATTACATCTAAAGTATGATTTTAGAAATGGTTTCCAGCTGTTTCTTAGAGATATTCCCCCATATTTTTTGGGGTTTTTTTTTTGTTTTGTTAGTTTGCGTGTTTTAGGGGAGACCAGGTATGGTTGTAACACATTTTGCTCCAGCACCCATAACACAATTAATTTTTGTGCTAGAGGTCACAAACCTTTACACAAATTACCCATTTTTTCCCTATAAATGTCAACCATTCAAAGCCCTGCAAGAATACCACAGACCTTGTGTGTTAATGTTAAATACATGGTGTTCCTTTGTTATCACCTACTCCACAATCAGGGTGGGTTGTAACACATGCTGGGGAGAAGTGTAAGTCGACACCAGAGAATGTGCTTCAAAAAAGTGATGTATTGGAATAAAAGAACAGTTTTTGTCTCTATTTCTCTGTGACTGACCATATCTCAAACACACCCTGGCATGTGCAGCTGTGTACATTAGTTTAGTAGAGCAAACTTTCATAATACAACAGACACTTAGTAAAAAGTTAGTACAATGCAAGTCTGTGTGGTGGAGTGTGGTCTGAGCATGAGAGAAGAAGAGGCAACTGCACAGCAAAGACACATAATAACTCCAGCTTTGTGTCTTTTTAATTTCAGCTAAGGTATGGAACAAATCGCTTCCTTTTCAGCTCAATACAAAACGCGTAATATTTTCTTTGAATACGGGACGAAACTCCGTCATGCTAGCTAGTACACAGTACGAGTTATTGTAACTGACTGTAAAAAGTAAGCATAACGAAAATAAACTACACCTGAACTTGGTTTACATCTGACCCAGATAGACTGCAGGTCATAACTTCTTACCTGAAGTTCAGTTCACCTGACAATGGGACCGGTGGCCGCCTCCAGTCTCTCCTCCTCCTGCCTCCCATTTCCCTCATCCACCTGCTGGCCTCTGTGGAAGCTCCACCATAGCCACCACCAAACAACTGACTTATTTTTACACATCTGCCAGCATCTGATTATACCATTTAAAAAAAAACCCAACAACAAAAAACCCATAAAGACGGAAAATGACCATCGGCCCGCCGGGCAAATGCCCGGTATGCCCGATGGCCAGTCTAGCTATGGTGCTATCATCATACTCATGTATCCAGTATTTTTACAGTAGCTGCCAGGGCCAGAAAAGGAGACTGGTAGCTGTGCATGGGTCAAATTTGCTACAAAAAACAAAACAAAAAAACTTTTGTATGTCACAAGCAGTTTGTTCTCAATAAAATCTGCATACACTTGCAACCATGACAAGCACCATGTGAAATCAGGGATGGAAGTGGGTAAAAACTGAAATCATCATATGACTCCTATCTCATCCCTGAGATAGATAGGATGAGATTAGTGGCGTTACAACTCTCCCCATGTTACAACCATACCCAGTCTCCTCTACATGAACTTATCTATATCTTTAAATATAAAGCACATTGTATGTCTTTTGTCTAAGACAGCTAAGCATACATAAAGACAACAGTTGATTTTCATTTCAGTTTCAGTCAACCTCTTGTCCCTTCAGTGAATAGCTACATATCATATTTCTGCTGAATAAATATCACTTCTCTTTTAGAGGACAGTCTGATGTATGCTGAGATCAACCACCACAAAAAACAAAAAGCCAAGAAAAACAAAGGTGAGCAAAGTCTGCCATCATCTCCACTGAGTAATGTTCAGTCTGTTTCTTATCTTAAAGATGTAAATCTTCCTATGTTACAATTTCTATTCACAGTTTACATAATTTAATAAAAGCTTATTTTTTATCTTTTTTAATTGATATAATCTTTTTTATATGAATTGTTCATCTAAGTACAAGTACATTGATTTTTTTTTAATATAAAATATATCTTATAGATTACTGTTGTAGCAGTGTAGCAGTAGCAGTGCATAAATAATCACATTAGGAAGCACTTTTATTAGTAGTAATAGTAATAATAATAAGAAGACGAAGAATCAATTCCATTCTCTGTTTCAGCACAAGTAAAATCAGGTGCATTCATATCTAATGACTAATCAGTTTTTAAAATTTAATTTGTTTTAATTATTAATTTATTTTATATTTCAAGGCGTCTATATAAAACTTTGATTTGATTTCTCTTCCATGCAGCAAAAAAAGCCCATGTTTTTTTTTGTTTGTTTTTTTCTATTTATTTATTTTTTTGTGCTGTTTTATTTTCTAATTTTTGGACAACTACGATATAAAAAACAGTTATTGATTTTAATTATGAGAATATGAAGAAGTTTAAATAATTGTCTTTCTACTTACAGGAAAATCAAGTCCTGAATCAACCAATGTTTACTCCGAAGTCAAATTAAAAAGAGCTCTAGGTAATATGAAAATATAATTATTAAATCTAACTATATCCTCACTTAACATTTTTTGCATAAAACTTTGAAGGCAAAAGTTAGATATGTCATCTTTAGTATTTGAGCTTTAAAGTTAAGATTTTGAACATTTTTGCAAAGATATATGTAAAAAATGTGTAATATTTAGGTACCGCTGTGTCCAAGCTACTTGCACTTTCTTTCTTCACTTGTGAGATTATCTTCAGACCGTTGTAAATTTCTTATATTTTACCTCCATCCACCTTTTTCCGTTGATCCATCAGCTGTATGTGATATTTGTGTTGCACAAATGTATGCTGAAATCTCATATCTCTCTTAGAGGACAGTCCAATGTATGCTCAGGTCAACTACCGGGATAAAGGAAATACTAAGACAAACAAGGGTGAGTAAAGCCTGCAATCATTTACAGTGATGACATGGATAATTTATTATAATGATTTATGATTAAATTTAAAAATGTAAATCTGTTTGTTTGTGTGTGTGTGCATTTTTGTTTATATCACTAATAAAAACAGTGATAAAGAAAACTTTGTTAACCTGTGGTTTAAGAAAATTATTGTTGTTTTTGTTGTTGTTGTTGTTGTTGTTGTTATGAGACTACACAAGTCTTTTAAGTAAACTTCTCTCCATTACAGGAAAATCAAGTCTTGTGTCAGCTGATGAAGCAATTTACTCTGAAGTCAAATGAGGGAGCACTCTAGGTATTTATGCTGACATGATGGAGTATGATGTGATGATTTATTCTTGTTCTTTAGCTCATAATATTGTTTCAAATTGGAAATCTTGTTGTCTTTTTTGCTTTACAGATCAGTGAGGAGAGCTGTAACAGCAACCCCAAAATGAAGCTTTTTATGAAGCCACTGTTGCTCCTCTGCTACCCAAGTGTCATACACACCCAATAAGTATAAGAGTTATAGGTCATCATCATTATGAAATACAATATCTGTATTAATAACTGTAGACATATTACTGTATTTTAGCACAAAAAAGTACAAACTGGTGTGCTTCTGTTTAGTTTCATGCTCTCTCTATTCACTCAGTGATAATAACAGCATGACTTACAGTCAGCTTTTTCAGTGTTACATATGGTTTATTAATGTTTGGGCAATAAACACGGTATACTTTTGTATGCAATAATCTTCTACATTATTAAAAGAAGACTGATATAATATGATATATATCTGACTGTATTTGTGCAAAATACTAATGAACCTGTTGATGTCAATTATGGAATAATTTGCTTTTTCTCCATGAAAATATGCGTTCATATTATAATATGTGTGTCTGTGGTTGTGTGTGTGTGTCTGAGAGAGAGAGATACATACATATAAACATGCAGAATGTGAGATGCTGTGTTTGCTCCAGTTCAGTGTGGTGGCAAGGCCCAAAAATAATATCTGCCCGGGACTTTTCACAGAGTCATGAAAGACCTTATCTTCATCTCTTTGACTACAGAACTAAAATGACAAAGAACAATCTAAGCTGAATGTGTGCAAGTGTACTTAGGTACTTACAAGCTTATGGAAAATATATTTTAGCTCTGACAGCTGGTAGACAGAGAGCATAGACACAGAACAACTGTCTGTGACTCACCGGCTGAAGAAGTGGAAGAGTGAGAAACTGAAATGTCCAATCTGTGTTCTTTTTGGAGTCCGGAGAATTGCTGGGAGCAGAAAGGCAGAAACAGAGTTGTCCCCAGGAGGGACAAACCAGGATTCAGGGACAGGAACAGAAAAACAGCACAACATGACACTCAGTCTGGGCCTGTATAGGACCTCATATGGGTATTCTGTAATTAGTGTTGCCAACTGTCCCATTTCAGCTGGCACATCCCATATAATGAGCAAAATTGGTTTGTCCCTTATTCTACCAAATATCATGAAAATTGATGGTTACCCGCAATGTCACACACAGTGCATTTTTACACTATGCCCAGCTTGTTGTGCACTGTGCTTCTGGCACGCCACGGTGTCCCTTATTTGATATTTAAAAGTTGGCAACCCTATCTGTAATTGACATATCATTTACATATCCACGTAGGCTGCCCTACATCAAATGACCAGCATATCTCTGTACTTCCAAATGAGCTGTTAAAGGGGTCTTTGTGTGATCTGTCCTTGGTGAAGCAAATGGACGAAAAGATTTGACACATTGACAGAGCTTCTCTCCACCACTGCAGCACCAATGTAGAAAGATGTCCTGGTCCACCACTTCTCCTCTGCTTAGGCTTAGCCTTTCACCAGCCCCTCACTCTTCATCCTCCATGCTCACCATTTCTTCTTTTCTGCCAGTACTTGCATCTCGCACGATGAAGAAGCTCTTGATGCTGAAGTAGTAGTTACCAGCCCAAGACCTGCAGCATGTCTGGGGAGCTCACCTTTGCCCATTTTTCTGGAAATTCCTGACTCAATGTTGGCCAGCTCTTCTGGCTTGATGATACCAAGCAGTTCATTGGTGGTTCTGCACCTAGTTAGTCTGAGGCATCTGCAACCTTAACTCCTCGAGCTCCCTCTTCCAGGTAGAAGCTCCCACCTATGTTGCCCAGGATAATTGCTAATCTGTGAGCCCTGTGCAGCTCAAGCTTTAGAAACCCAGGCTACCAAAGCCTCCTGAGCAGCTCCAGGTTCCCGAGTCATCTCTGAAGCCTTCAGTGCTGCTCTAGTCACCAGTCATCCCATACAAACAGAATCAGAGCCCATGGGCCCTGAGCAACCAGGACCAGACGCCATGGATTTTTCGCCACCGAGTTCAGAGGGCCTCTGTGTTCCTGCGCTGCTACAGTTGACCTCCAACCAAGGCACCTAAGGTTCATTGTTCTGGTCCCAGTCCCTTCCAACATCTTCATCAAGATGATAGAGAATTATGTGTGGGATCACATTTTTTTTATATTTAAAATTAAATGTCTATCTATGATTAGCACACTTGGCTCGCAGTACTAACCACAGCCTGCTCATATATTTCTCTGTGGAGTTTCCCACAGAGTAAGCCAGAATAAACTTTACTCTGACTTCCTCTGACAGACCAAAGATGTCCTTGAGAATGGCTGATTCTCTCTCTCTATGTTGACCCTCTGATAATGTGGCGACCTTTCCAAGATGTACACCACTTTTTGTCCCTGTGTCACTTTGAATTAGATAAGAGGTTAAACAATTGATTGGATGTTACTGTTTTGACAGTGTTGCACTCTCTGACTTTTGATGGGAGCACTGTATCCCTATACACTGTGATCATGTCAGCAACAACAACTTCACCTGTAGAGTTCAAGACTTTGCAGATGATAAATGCTGTATTCTTTTTAATAAAAGTAACATAATCAGTACAGTAAATTGTACTACTTTCTTTTTGTGTCAGCTTTGCATATGTGCATATGTAGTTTCTGTCCATTCTGCTATACTTATTTTTATGTACTGAAAGTGACCTGATGAATTACGTCATCTAGAGAAAAGGAAATGCAGTCTGTAGCTTAGAGCTGCTTTTATGTTCACCAAATTTTTAAGCAGACGATCAAAAAAGGAATCTAGTCAAGAAGAGCACAGTGGGAATTTAATGGTGCTCCTTTTGCACTGCGCTACCCATAGTGTTAATGCAAGGCTATGAAAAATTTGAGAGAACTGGAGTGACTATGGCCATGACACATATCTTTGTGTGTGTGCGTGTGTGTGTGTGCATGTGTGTGCATGTGTGTGTGTGTGTAGATGTGTAGAGAAGCTGCAAAGAGTGCGTTTGTCAGTCAAACAAATGGCAATTTTTCCTCATTGTTTACTGATGTTTAATATTGTAACGAGGAAACAAATGTAATCACACTAGTCCACGTAGTAGTTTAGATGATGCATGTATTTCATAGTGAATTACCAATGATGGGAACCACTGCAACCAGAAAGTAGTGCTATGATCACTGTAAATGATAATTACATAAATAAATGCAGAACATAATGTGACTGTTTTGACCTTTCTTGGCACAAGAAGCAAGCTGATGTGGACAACAAATGTCAGCAGTGGAACGGTGCTGCTGTGGTTTGTGTAGCTGTTTATAGTTCTATGAGCTCATTATAAAGGGGAAGGAAGCACAAAGACACTTTACAAGGAAACAGCTTCACCGTTAGAACACGTTGACTTTAGCACTGCAGCAGGGTTGGGTGTGACAATGAGGCACTCTTTGTTCTGCATGCTTGATTTATTATGTGAGTACATTAATAACTGTGTCTTATGAGTATCACAAATTATTGAACATGTTTCTGTATTATTGTAGGGTCTTTATCTTACAATGTAAAGTGCCTCGATGTGGCTGTTGTTGTAATTTGAAGCTAAATAAATAAAACTGAACTGAACTGAATTATGAGAATTACAGTAAATTTCCAGACAATACAATTTGTCTTGAATGTAGCACATTTAAAGTTTATTTCAATATAATTATATTGAGTGATTCCTTAACTTCATCAAAAACAGGTTTAACAAAATCTGATCAGGTTTCAATCTTCATTTCAGTGCTCAGTACGGTCTTCTATGGAAATGCTACAGGTGAGATTTTTTCTTTCTTTCTTGTTTTCCTCAAATGTAATTCAGTCTTTATTTATTTATTTTCGTATTTATTGCCATTACCTCTTGAATGAAATTAATCTCTTGAATTTGCCAAATGTCCTAATAATGAGATACTGCACATGTAAAGTACTTTGAATATTAAGAAGAAGAATCGAGACTTTTTTTAAATCAAGAAGAAGAGGAAGCGACTGAAGGCAAAGGGAAGAATTAAATGGTGAAAGTTGAAGGAGGAAGAATGCTGCACAGGGAGGAGTTGAGATAGATCTGGGTGGTAGGCAAGAATTACCAGACGGCTGGGAAAGTACAATTGTAGAGGTGAGGGAAACCATGAGGAACATATTCGATGTATTCTCTTGACAGAAGAAAAAGGACAAGGAGACTTAGCAGTGGAATCATGAAGTATAGGAAAGTCAAGTCAAGTCAGCTTTATTTGTATAGCACATTTAAAAGACATCAAGTATCGGCCAAAGTGCTGAACAGGGATGATGTAATCAAATAAAAGAAATAATTAACATAAATGAGTTAAAAACATCACAAAACATCCAAATATATACACACACCCAAGCAGACTCTTATATACATTTGTTTATACAAGTATATATGTACCAGTACATATGCACATACGTATGCATGCATATATGCACACACACACACGAGTACGCACGTGGACATAAATACATGTATACATATACACGTGTATAAATGATCCAATGAGATAAAACACCAGAATAGCTAAAATGTAACAAAAGCGGCATCAGATCCGAAAGTCTTTGAAAATAGATAGGTCTTCAAATTTGATTTGAAGATTTCCAAAGAGGAAGACAATTTTATAAAAGAGGAAGACTGTTCCAGAGTCTCGGAGCAGCGATGGAGGAAGCCCTGTCACCTCTGGATTTTATCTGGGTGCGTAGAACCAGTAAAAACATCTGACTGGAGGAATGCATAGTTCGAGTGGGTAGGTACAGGCTAAGGAGATCTGAAATGTAAGCTGGAGCCAAGCCATGGAGGGCTTTAAAAACAAATAATAAAACCTTGAAATCAATTTGGTATTTAACTGGCAGCCAATGTAAAGATGTGAGTATCGGAGTAATACTGTCTCTCTTTCTCGCATCCGTCAGGAGCCTTGCGGCTGTATTTTAAACAAGTTGCAGGCGGGACAGGCTTCATTGACAGACGCGTAAATAGAGAGAGTTACAGAAATCAAGATATGATGAAATGAAGGCATAATAATAATAATAATAATAATAATAATAATGGATAACGGTTTCCAGATCTTTAGATGACAAGATAGTTTTGAGGATAGAAATGCTCCTGAGCTGGAAGAAACTGCCAACAACAACTCAATTTATTTGTTTGTACAGCTTGAGGGTAGAATCCTCAATATTTTTAACATGGGGATGTAGATTAGCTGATCGTGGGCCCAAGTCATTTCTTGTGAGACTAACAGAGTCTTGTTGGCCAAAAATTGTAATGTCACTTTTGTCATGGTTTAGTTTGAGAAAGTTCAAAGACATCCAGCAATTTATGTCACTAAGACAATCTGAAACTTTCTGCAATGTGCTATCAACGCCTGGTTTTAGGGAGAGGTAGGACTGTGTATCATCTGCATAACAAAGAAAATCAAAAATGAGAGACGAGGACAGGTGGAGGAAGTGAAGAAAGGTATGAAGAGGTGGAAAAGATCCTTAAAATGCACAGAAGGATTTAGCTGTTATTCTGCACCTCCATTGCTGGAGTGGATATATAGAGCTGGGGAAAACAAGATGGTTGTTGCCTGTTGTTGCAGTAATTCCAGAACCAGACTCTTGTATGTGAAAATAATAGCAGTCCTATTGTGCTTGGTTAGCCTGTACCTGACAGGTTCCAATAAATGAAGGGGAGTGCAACTCTGGCAATCGCTTAATTACAAACTCAGGTGTGGTAGAAGTTTGGTTCCATGTCACAAAACCTTTGGTTGACTTAAAAGTGATCCTGGCAAACGACCTTGTGACTCAGGAAGCAAAGCAGTGCAACCATGGAAATATGGCAACCTTAGTTCAGGATACAGTTGGATATAGAAGTAATACTTTAAAGAAATCCTCAATCACACTGGCATTAACCACAAGGTGGTTCAGATGTCCTGGGAGCCTCCTCAGTGAGGTGTTCCAGGCATGTCCTACCGAAGGTAGCCCCAGAGCAATCCCAGGACATATTGAGAATAGATAGGATATCCATACCAGGGAGATTTGTGACATTCAGGTCTCTCTTGAAAAAAGGAATCTCTAATCTCAATGTTGCTTTTACCTGCATAAATAAAAAAACAATGAATAACTGGGGACTCTGCCAGATGCTCCCAGCACAAATTACCTATATGGCTGACTGATATCACATAAAACTCTACTGCCTTAATAAGTTATTAAGGAAAACTTAATAGCTTCAGTCCATAATAGCTAACAAACCAGATAATGATTTTTTAAAAATTTCTATAACAAATGTATTCCAAGTCATATCTTTGTGTTTTACTTGTTTTATATTTTACTTTAAACAGCCAGTAAACCTCGGGCCTTAATAACAGCACATGAGGGAGTCATACCAGCAGGGGGCAGCGTGACACTGAGCTGCTCTGTGGAGGGCTCTGCTGGCTGGAAGTTTGACTGGTTCAGACGTGATTCGGAGTTTTCTGTGGCTCAGAAAATAGGAGCTGGAACATCAGAGCACACGATCAGTATTTCAGAAGGAGGCATCTATTACTGCAGAGGAGGTAGAGGAGATCCAGTTTTCTCCACAGAGGACAGCGTTCCAGTTAAAATTAAGAAACGGGGTGAGTGTTACATTTTGAAATAACAAATATTAATCACTGACATCAAAGTAACACTTCATAAACCTTTTACCTATTAATTTCTTTTCTCTTTTTATATTTGTGTTTTTCTTCACATTGTGTTTGTTTTTTGGGAACAGTCCTGTATGTTGTAAAGTTGCAACACCGTTGGCCTCAGATGTTCATTGGTGAGACAATCATCCTTCAATGTGAGATCCAAGGAGGGGAAGACAAGGAGATGACATATGAATGGAAATCGCCAAACCCAAACATCCTTGAAACATCCAGTGAATACAGGATCAGCAGATTATCAGTGTCCCACAGTGGAGACTACAAATGTCGGGGTAGCAGTGACTATCTCTTAGCAAAATGGAGTGACCCCTTCACACTGATTGTCTTGTGTGAGTTGAACTGTCTAGCATACATAAAAAATAGATTTAATGTACACATGTGAAAGACAGGAAAGGGAGACCTAATATTATTTCTCAAAAGGGAATGTACAGTGGTAAGAAATCAGTAAAATCTTTTGATAATTTTAGTCAGTCTATGTGTGCCTCTACGTCACGTAGCTAAAATACTGAGGGGATGTTTAGATTGCACCGAGTCTGAATACCGAGTCTGAGGCAGTGGTGGTGACGGTGATGGTAAAGGGACCTAATGACTTTCACCCCACCCCACTTTCCAAAATTATGACTTTCCAGAAAAAAGTATTCTTAACAACAGCACTAAAAAAACAAAAAACAAAAAAAACAGCTTTATAATGATTCCATGTGTCTATCATGTGCTTAATCTGATTTTTTTTTTATATGAGCACAGGTCATTTTTTACTTTGCAAAGATACATGACCCTATAAAGTGGTGAGATGTAATATATATAATAAACTCCAAAAACAGTTTGAAAAATCAGGTTCAGTAAAAGGACTAGATGTTACAGTCCCAGATAATGCATTGCTTTAAATGGAGAAAATCTTGAGGAATGGCTGTTATGAGAAGCGGCACTCACTTTCAGTCTTTTACCCGGCCGTTTAGCCTGCCGTTGCACCTGTCCTTTGATCCCAATCTCTCTAAGCAGTTTTGCTGTTGTACTGGCAACAAAGCCCCTGCACCCCACTTCCACTGGGCACACCTTGATCTTCCAGCCTCTGTACTTTGAGCTTCTTAAGCTCAAAAGCTTCCTCAATTGCTTCCTCCCATGGTACCATTTTTGGGGAGTTAGACCAAAGGACGAGTAGTTGTTACGATCTCGGTGGGAAAAATTAGCCTCTGATCCAAGTCCACGTGCATCTGCCAATCCCTGGCAACCTTCAGTGGGCCCAGGTCTGGGGTTGAGGGGCTTGGCTTCAGCTTGTCTCCCTCCCGGATAAATGCTGATGAAAACTGACGCTCCTCTTGGTTTGTGAAAGGTTGAGCTTTGATGGATTTTCTTTTATACTCAACTTTCTCGGCTAAACAACTGAGGACCTGGTTGTGTCTCCATGTGTATCTGCCCTGAGTAAGGCTAGTCCTACAACCAACCAAGATGTGCTTGAGTGTGGCTGGGATTGTACAAAGGGGCCGGATGGGTCCTTTCCAAACCACAGCTGCAGATTTATTGGGGAAGGTAGCACATCGTATGTCGCTCGGATGATGAAACTCCCCAGAAGAGTCTCCTCTTTTTGACACTCTCCCACTTGTTAGGGTGGGAGCAGTGCCTCTCTGTGAGTGACATCTCAAGCCTCACTTTGGCACATTTAAACTCCTCTACCAGGCCAGGGATAGGCAATGACAGTATCCTGTCGCTATAGAGTCCAAAGCTGATGAGGCATTTGGGAAGTCCGAGCCACTTCTTAACGTAGGAGCTCACTACAATTTAAATGACTGACTGAATGTATGAAGTGTGATTGTTTTCATAACAAAATTCTTGTTAAAGAAAATTGACATCAATCTACTGTTTTTTCTCTTTCTGTATCTTAAACAGCAAATAAACCCAGAGCCACACTGACAGCACACAGTTCAATCCTACCAGCAGGGGGCAGTGTGACACTGAGCTGCTCTGTGGAGGGCTCTGCTGGCTGGAAGTTTGACTGGTTCAGACGTGATTCAGTCTCTTCTACAGCTCAGCTCATGAGAGGAAATGAAGCAAACAGTGTTATTAGTGTCTCACAAGGAGGTCTCTACCACTGCAGAGGAGGGAGAGGAGATCCAGTTTACTACACAGAGGACAGCAGTGAATTCATTGTGGAGGAAACCTGTGAGTTTAACTGTTACAGTATTTCTGACAAGGCACAGTGACTCATTGTATTTGTGATCTGTGCTGTTTGTCTGTCATTCTATACTTTAATACTTTCAAAGCCAATTGAATGTATTTCCATTATATTTTGATTCTATCTTGTTGTTCAGTCTTCCAGTTTGTTTATTAACTAGCTAGTTGTTTCCAAACCAGTACACTCATATGTTTGAAATAGCATAATCTATCAGTATATGTTTTATTTTTGATAAAGATAAGGTGATGATAAATGGCTAATAGTAAACTCAAAAAGTTAAAAAACACATAACAGATGGCTGTGATGAGAATAATGGTCAGGGTATGTTCGAGGGAGGAATCCTGAGGAAGGAATACATTTAAAACTCAGAATACTGGGACACCTGACCAGATACCATGACACAAAGTCACAAAGTGCTAAGGTGGAGTGCATAAAAGGAAACCAATAACTGCAGATCTCCAAACCTCCTCCTCTCCTCACCCGTGAAATAGACCCCAAGATACTTAATCTCCTCTACTTGGGGCAGCAACTTATCCCTGACCTGGAGTGGGCATGCCACCCTTTTCCAGCTGAGGACCTCAGGCCTCAGACTTGGAGGTGCTGATTCTTATTTCTGCCACTTTAAACTCAGCTGAACAGCCCAACATGACTCCTTCCTCTGCCTGATGGCTCGCTTCACCTCTGGTGCCCACCAGTTGTTTCGGGGGTTACCACCACTACAGGCACCAACCACCTTGCAGCCGGAGCTCAGTGCAGCAGCCTCAGCAATGGAGGTGCTTAAAATGGTCCATTCAGACTTAATGTCCGCAGTCTCCCTCAGAATGCTGTCAAAGTAAGTAACAGTACACCACTCAGGTTCAGGTCAGGCAGGCCATTGTTCCCAATCAAACCCCTCCAGGTCTCAGTGTAGTTTCCCACATGAGTGTTGAAGTCTCCCAGTAGACGACAGAGTCCCCAGGTGGAGCACTCTTAAGCAAGCCACCCATGGATTTCAACAAGGGCAGGTACTGTTGTTCAGTGCATAACTGCAGATCACAGTCAGGACCCTATCCCCAACCTGAAGGTGCAGAGAACAAACCATCGGTTTGCCAGGGATCTGTCTGCCATGGTTATGCCATTGACTGCCACCAAGCACACACTGCAGTCGCCCTTTTGCCTGCCTCCTGTGGATGGCAGGTCTACAGGCGGGTGGTCCCATGTCCTTTTTTTGGGCTGCGCCCAGCTGGGCCCCATGTGCTAAGGCCCAGCAAGTAGGTGCTCAACTTGTGCACCCTCCCCAGGTCTGTCTCCAGGGCATCAGCCTGGCGACATCTCCATGGTGTACCTTGCATCTTGCCTTGTGGTAACTCGGATAGAAATTCAGCCCGCCTATGACCTTGATAAGGATAAGTAATTAGCAAATATTTTTATTTAAATTGTACATGTTATCACTTTAAACATTTTGATAGGTTTTCTATCTTATGTCCATGTTATGGATTACATGTATAATAATTAACAATATTGGCATTCTTTTCTATTAAGATGTAATAAAGTAACCATATTTTTTCTACCTTAATGCTTTACTTGTGTTTTCCAAACTGACCAGCACAAACTGAAAAACCTCAGGCCTCACTGGGGGGCAGCGTGACCCTGAACTGCTCTGTGAACGACTCTGCAAGATGGAGATATTACTGGTTCAGACGTACCTCAGAGTCTTCTGCAGCCCAGAGAATAACAAACGGAACATCATCCCACACTTTCAGTGTCGCAGAAGGAGGCATCTATTACTGCAGAGGAGGAAGAGGAGACCCAGTTTTCTTCACAGAGGACAGTGTTTCAGTCACAATTGAGACAAATGGTAAGTGTTGTATTTTGTTCAGATATAAAACAAATGAAATCCATAATTAACATCAAATTAACAGCTGACACAATTTTCTTTGCTATTGATTCATTCATTATTCATTATTTTTGTCCCATGTCTTAAACTACTTGGTCAAAAGAAGGGATATATATATATATATATATATATAAAATTGATTGTGAAACTGCTAAAATTCTCAAAACCTGGGGAGCCAAAATGAGAATCTGTTATATTTTGTTGTACAATAGATCTGAATTACTTTTGTTTCGATTTACAGCAAAATCCTGACAGCAATAGAACACCAGATACAACTTTTCTGTTTATCGCTCTCAAAAGATGAATATAGGTACTACCAACAAAAGAAATAAGTAATAAATAAAAGTAATCTGTTAACAAAACAATATTTAGATGCCAGCAGCTCATACTGCTGATGAAGGGGCTGATTCTTCTTTATTTATCAATTACTATCGCTCAACATTTTAACACACCAACGATAGCCAGGTCCTGCTACCTGTGGGTTTGGAGTCAATTTGGCATCTCACAACTTTTATTTATTTATTTATTTTGGCATGGTGTACGCACACAAAACCATGCTATGACCGTCTGGTGTGGTGAAACACATTAACCAACTCGGGGTTCATACCTCAAAGCCAATGATGGCTGTCTCTGCAGCATTTTCCATATGTGTGGCTCCAGGTCCTTGCATGCTATTGCATTTCCTCAACTTCCTGCTTGTGAAAATTTTTGCCCAGCCATGAAAAATATCAAGCAACAAAAGCTAACTCAGGCATCTAATATAAATTCCTAATTTAATAAATCATTTTATATATTTTCAAAAAAATTGTAAAAATTAAAATTCAGTTTTATTTATACAGCATCAAATCACAACAACAGTTGCCACAAGGTGCTTCATATTGTAAGGTAAAGACGATACAATAATACAAAGAAAACAGAGGAAAACCCAATAATCATATGACCCTTTATGAGCAAGTGCTTCAGCAAATGTGAGAAGGAAAAACTCCTTTTTAACAGTAAGAAACATCTAGCATCTAGCCCCCTGCGTGGGGGTGCACGGCATCAACGTGTTAGCGCAGTTATCTCGTTGACGCGTTAGCGCCATCCAGCCCCACGCATGGGGCGATCCGCTCTAATGGAATGATATGGTACTATAAGGTCCTTAAGATAAGATGGGGCCTGATTATTTAAGACCTTGTATGTGAGGAGCAAGATTTTGAATTCAATTCAGAATTTAACAGGACGCCAATGAAGGGAAGCCAATAATATAGGAGAAATATGTTCTCTCTTTCTAGTCCCTGTCAGTAATCTAGTCCCTAGATTGCTGCTCTTGCTGCAGCAATTTGGATTAACTGAAGACTTTTCAGGGAGTTTTAAGGACATCCTGCTTGGATTTATGTTCATATTTCTTTAATTTACCAACTTACTCTTACTCAGTAGTATTTATCACATTTCTTGTCTTTAAAAGATACATGTAGTTTGACTTCTTCATTTTAGTCTGACTTTAGCTGTAATCTATGCTTTTCTGTCACTGACCACTCAGAGTTTGTGCTCTCTACATCCAAAATGTTATTCCATCGTTTATGTTGTTTTATATTTTATAATTTAAGGTTTCAGATGTGAAAGCCACTCGTTTCTTGTGCCTTTCATCATTGGACTTGTTTTTGGAAGTTTACTCACTGTTCCCGTGTTGTTGTGCTGTATATGCTGCCACACAAGGATAAGAGGTGAGACTACCACATATTTATATTAGACTGAAGGGTTTATACATTCTGGTGCTTTAAAGGGATTAAAGTATATATTTCTTTCCCTTTTTTGACAGATCGCTGTAGAAACAGGTTTGTACAGTACTGTTTCTGTTCTTTTTAAGCATGACAATGTTACACATGAGTTTTACATTTACACGACATGTTTTAGGTTCATGCAGTCTCCAAACATCAATCAATCCTCTGCTGCACCCCAAACTCCTAACCAAAGTGACACTCAGATTTACTCCTCTCTTCTCCACGGTCAGCGCTAAAAATGATAACTTTTGTAACTATTAAAAGTCATTTAGCACTAAAGATACAGACATACAAAAACAAACAAAAGAAAACTAATTTTACTTTATTTCTTGTATTTTACTCTTCTGTAGGTGATCTTTCTGTCTATGAATCGATCAGAAACTCTGGAATCACTCGAAGTGGTACAGTATAAACTTTAATAGACTTCTTAGAGGTTAACGGTGTAGAGAGACCAGCACATGAATACATTAATGTAGCATCTACTATTATTCTTGATAAGAGAAGTAAGTACATAAAATAAAATATATAATTATTTTATTTTTATTTTTTTTACTTTTCATCAGCAGTGTCAGAGGAAACAGAGTGTATGGGTTAGTACATGTACTAATACCATCACCTTTATATGGAAATGTGACACTACAGAGAGCTTTGACCACAATAATGTGAATCCCAGTCAATGATGCTATAAAATGATACTTAGAGAAAAAGATATCGTTTTACTGTTAAAGCTACAGAGCTTTGGATACATGTGTCCTAAATCTGACGAAGCCTTTATTCTGAAATTGAAATAGGAACTGATGATAAGTAAAATATGTGTGCATGCTTTGGATGTCAGTGCTCTTATATCGTTCTCCCTTGCAGACTTTCATTCGCGTCACCCACATCCTCCCAATCTCCACCTCACTAACACCTCAGTCAGAGCTCCATCCAAGCCTCAGTCTTCATCTTCACCACCACCAGAGTTTAGACTCCAGGGGAAACTCTCCTAAGTCCTATCACTGTTTGGATTCTGTTCTGCCATGATGGGTCATTGAAGTTGAATTGCCAAAGGCATTAATTCATTTCTCAATCTTAATAAATTATGTTCAATTCCTCCAAGTTATACTTCTTATTGAACTAATAGAGTCTACCTTTGTATTAGTCCATATTATTTTTATTTTTGTTGAATGTAGTTTGTATATTAAATAGGGTGAGAACATATATATATGCATGTATAGAAATGTGTGTTGTGATGTTTACTTCATTAGATGCTGTAAATTTTAAGTATGATGCTGATTTCACATCAGACCACTTAGAGTAGCACAAGGTTTCCTTTTTGCCTTTATCTGATGGTCTGTTTTACTTCTTTGATTACTTGTTACTTACTGGTTACTTTAATAAATCTAACAAAGAAACCTGGTTATATGTACATAAGTGTGTTTCAGATTTCCATAAGACATGATCTCCTTTCAAGCTTCTGATTGGTCAACAATGGTTTTAGGGCAATGTCAGACAATATTTTCACGGACCTGCAATTAAGGTGTCGCCGATAAATACAACAAAATAAAATGATACGACCAAGACAAAAACTGTGGCATTTTGTAAATATAATAATAAACATGAATTCACTGTGTAATTGTGTAACTTTATCAGCAGCATCCTCCTGAAATGTGCCAACTACATTTAGAGTAACATCCTTCTCTCTGCCCCTTAAGGCTCTCTGGTCACTATGGTAACACGTAAACATTTCTTTCAAAATAAGACACACAACTACAACATGGGAAAAGACCCAGGGAAGCCGAGTTAATGATAAAAACACTGAAAACTATACATTTCACACCTGAGCCTCAACTCTCAAGGCCCGGTACCAAACGACTCACAGACCGGTACCGGTCCGAGGCCCGGGGGTTGAGGACCACTGTTTTAGGGAACTATTGAAATACATCAGATGCATCTTAGTCTCTCATTTCTCTTCTTCTCTCAAGCTTTGTCAAGATGCACAGAGCAGGTAAAAGGGGCAGAGGTCATGCATTCAAATGTTTAATAGAATTTAGTGCGAAAAAAAGTTTCCCAGTAACACTTTTGGTGTGATCTGAAGCCATGGAAATAAAGTGAAGGTGTACCGTCACAGAGAGAGACTGTATAATTGAGACATTAGTTGCATTTTGTTTTGACATGTTCTTGACAGCTCAGCTAATTTTTTTTCAGGCTATACTAGATTTTATTTTTTTTGTTAAGATGAAAAAACACCAGTAGACACCAGACCTTGTAAACTGAATTTAATATGTGATAGAACCTTTCAAAACTTATTGTAAGCGGCAATATACTGCTTGTGTTTCCTGTAGGTATTGGGGGGGAAAGCAATGTGCAGAGACTTCATTTATTTATCATGATAGACTAAGATTATATTATATTATATTATATTATATTATATTATATTATATTATATTATATTATATTATATTATATTATATTATATCCTACAACCTCTTTTACAGTGCTAGTCACATATTCATGGATAATGACCAAATATGAACAGTTCTGTAGGAGTAAACATGCAATTAATTTGATATTATATGAGTGTGTGTTTGTTATTTGTCACAGCTAATAGGCTAATAAGTGAACTGAATCATCAGTGCACTTTATGGGGGAGTTTTGTGGTGGTAGACAAGGAACAGTAGACTGCAGTTGTGGTAGATGTGGCTACCCAGCAGACAGCAACAGTAGGAAGAAGGAGCACGAGAAAACAGAGAAATACCCGGGCATGAAGGAGCAACTGGAGTAGATGTGGAATATAAAGTCGAAAGTAGTCTCAGCAGCAATAGGAGCAACAGGAGCTTTAACTCCGAAACATACAATACAAAATATATGTATGTTTATATGTGTATAGATATATATATATATATATATATATATATATATATATATATATATATATATATATATATATATTATTATTTACTTTTATGTTAATTATATGCAACAAAATTCTAATCTCCAGGCACAGACATCTGCTGGTCTGTTATTGCAGGGGGGAGGAGGCACAGGCACAACTCGAATCTCATGTCTGTGCAAAATCCTCTTGTCAAACTGAGCTCACTTAGAGTTACTGGTGAAAATAAATAAATAAATAAACACATGTTTTTAGAGTTTATTTTTTCATTTAAAGGGTTTTGCTTTGCTTAAGATCAACCATCTAAAGGGTCATTTCCTGTGTTTAGTGTCACAGCAAACCTTAAAAAACCACCACAAAGTGAACGACGCATCACCCACACCCACACACTGTGAGGGGGTTGGGCACACAGATGGCTATTTGATGACCATAACCATATCAAGTAAATTGCTGCATGAGCTGACATCAGTACAAAGCAAAAGAAGAAAAAATGTACAGTTTAGAGAGCTTTTTAAATTAAGTAAGAGTAAGATCATATGTGTGTGTTGTTTTTTTTTGTTTGTTTTTTTTTAACATAAACTCTCTGTGCTTTGTAGCTTTTAACATATTGTTAAGTTCAAATTTGACCGATTTTTGACCTGTTAAAATTTAGATATATTGAGGTTGTTCCAGGTCACATTTGACCCATATTAATAAAGAATTTAGATCGACCAAATCGGGGAAAATGATAGTTTAGACAATCTTAGAGAGTGAGGGGATGTATGAAGAATGGAGAAGAAAAGGGTGATGTGCATAGTTCTGATACCTCCACAAAGATACGGTTGATGAGCCACCATAAAGAAATGGAAAAGAGTTGTTGAAGCTAGGCTAGGATTGCAGCAAGAGTGAAAAGGAAAATTTGCCAGATGGTAGAGGGACCTATATTGCATTGTTGATAGATGTAAAACATTCTTGAAAATTATATTCTATTCAAATCTGCAAAGAAATACAGTGATAAATTTTCACCATGAAGCAACTTTAAGCAAGAATAACACAACATCAAACTGCAATGATGGCATTACAGAATTAAGTATTTGTTCTTTTAAGCAGCCTACATGTGTGTAAAATACTGTTGGTGGTTACTGACTATTCTCCCACGGGCTTATTTTTATCACTGTAAGGCCTCACGATGTCTGTTTGGGCCACCTAGTAAAGAGGAAATGCAGCCTGTGGTTTCAGCCTGAAGTCTTCTGTGTAGCAGATGTCTTGTTTTCTGTTATCAGCTCACAGAAGAGAGTTAACAAGGAATGATGACAAGAGTACAGTGAGAAGACTTTGACTTTGTTCTGTTTGTGTTTGACAAATGCTCATATGATCTGCCTATATTGAAATAATAGTAATAATTCTCACTGGCACATTTAAGTATGCATGACACAGTGTGAAAACAGATAGAAAGTCAATGTCCTGCTGTCTGGGCTTCCTCTGATTATAGGGGAAGCAGACACTCCCTCTGCTGGCCACTTATAGGCCAGCTTTGGTCCAGTTCACTCTTAAAGTGTTTTATACAATGAAGCAGTATCTGATTTATTGCTTTGCTTTCATTCGAATATTATCCCATTACTGCAACAGTAGTAAAAGGTGACACCAAGATTTTAACCAAGGAATTTAGAAAAAGCTGGTATATATATATATATATATATATATATGTATATGTTTTTTGTAGTTTCTAAGATAGATTTAAAATCTATAAAGAATATATCAAAAAATGTTAGCAGTCTTGTCTAAGCTCGAGGTGGTAGCCAGGGGAGAGGAATGTTATTTTCATCTGGATCTAATGTTTTCAGTGGGAGAAACATTTGGTCATTGGTCATTCATCCAAGTGGCGTCTTCAGTCTCAGCTGACACCAGGTTTCCCTAACATTATAAACAGTACATGTGCAGAATGCCTGAAACCAGCCCACTGAATGAACAATGGGCTATAAGGTCAGTTCCTTGATCGTTAATATGCAAATTGACATGACCATTGATCAATTATCACTGATCAAAGACCATTGATCAATGGCTATCAGTACCATTCACCGAGAGTCGGAGAATGGCTGCAATCACAGCATTGTAAGATAGTGAGAGGAAGGTCTTTGCATCCTTGCTTGTGCTGTTGCACCTGCAACCCAGCCCTGGATAAGTGGAAGAGGCTGGATGGATGCGTGGATTAAGGAATAATAAATTCATCTACTTGGCTGGGTGTTAAATATTTCCCACACCTCTGATGGTAAGTGATAAAGACTTTGACTTCAGAATGTATTATTTGCATCATGGCATGTTGCCATGTGATAAGTCTATTAAGTGAAGTATTATTTTGACAGAGTATCACTGAATCCTTACAGAATGGTTATGATTGGACTGTGTGAGCACCAACATCACTGTACGGAGTTTGTTTGTACCTCTTCACTGCAGTTTGATTCATCAAGAGAAAGTATCGACCCATCTGTGACATTAAAAGGTGGCCACGAGTATAAAATGAAGGCGAGTGTATTAGAGGAGGTAAAACATATTTTCAATGTCTGTGAGAAACTGAGGGCTCATGATTGAATCTAAGTGTATAGACAAGCTTTTGCACAACAATTTTTGTTGAGAGGGGGCTGAACACATACATACAGGCAATATGGAGATTTTTTTTGTCACTGGTGTAATGCAAAGAATGGTTAGTAGGAGGCAGTGTGGTTCATAACTGAAGCTCTTCTTCAGTTTGTCTTCTTTTTTACTACACCCTTTCTGGGCTTCCTTCCTTTTAAACTTAAGTCAGCAGCTACAAGCTACACTCAGCTGTACACCGCAAACACCATATCCTATTATGCTTCTGTAACTATTTTCAGATTATGTCCAGTGTTCTTAAAACCACTGTGCTTGTCATGTGTGCTGTGGATTCAATAGTATGTGGATAAATATACTGTAAAGGCTTGCACAGTACAGTTCATCCTCTAAGTCTGCATGTAACCGGCTATGTTTTGGCTGTATGGCTATATCTTCTGATCAGATATATTTAATTACACAGTCTAAAGGCAGCATTTTAATAACTGCATACAAAATAAATTGATTTGAGGATGGAGGCCCTAGATTAGACACTCTCAAGCTATTGACATTCAGTAGTGTGTTGCTGTTTTGACAACACAAAACGACATGCATTCATGGGAAACCTGCAGCAGCAACACAACAGACAGCAGCGACAAACACTATGACATAATCTGAGACAAAATTAGCGTAAAGATACAAATAGGTGCTGGCAGGCCAAACAAGGTTAAACAGCACATAAAATTTCACGTTCGGATATGTACAGCAGGAGAGTTTCAGGTCCGCCATCTGCAGGTGCAGGATGACATCGAGATCCGCAACACAAAGCCTGAGGTTAGCTTTGTGGCCTGCCTGATCAGCACTGTGCTTCAAACTGAAAGCAGTTTCTATCAGTTGTTTGGAGAATTGTATTATTTACTCTTTTTCTCCTGCTGTGTTGATACACAGAGTGAGAGGATGAGACTTGATCTTGTTTCATAACATGTTTAATAAACAGAGCACAAAACAATGGAATAAAATTAACCTTTTTATCTTTACTGATCCATTATTTAGCACATTGGTACAGCAGCACTCATCCCTCCTTTTGAACATTAAACCTCACTTTACATGTTCTTTATTAAACCGACAGTATTTCCTTCATGTTTTGGTCTCACTCAGTCTCTGCACATTAATCAAAGCTCGGCTATACACAAAAGAGAGATCCAAAGCCACTCTCAGATTTACTCCTCTCTCCTTCATGATCAGCCACCAGATAATGATGATTATAATTCTAATTTTTATTCTTATTTGTTATCCTTTCACCAACTAATCAAGATGTAAATCCAGTAAACAGTAAACACAATAAATGTCGTAATGCTCTTTTAAGCAATAAATTGCAAAAAATGTTAAAATAAAATAAAAATAAATAAAATAAAACTTAAATACAAATTAATGTTTAAGTTTTAAAAAAAATATATCAGAAGGTTCAATAAATGTTCCATTTAAAATAAAAAATAATTTTGTGGCAATTAATTTCATGATTCAAACTTGAAAGAGTTAAAGACAAATCTGGAACAAAATCAGGGTTTTTAAAATGTGAGGTCATATTTTGAATGATGGAGAAATTTGCTGTTGATATCAACTCGCACACTCAACAAAAACCTCAGTAGAAGATTTGGTAACTTTAAAGCTCTTGAATGAAGCCCAGCAGATTGTTTTTGACATATGTTGATGTCTTTGAATAAACTTCTTTGAAAATTGAGAATGTTGTACAATTTCTGACAGATGTAAGACTTTGAAAACATTTTTCAAACAAAAAAAAATCTGATAAATTTCAAGAAGGAATAAAAAAAATTCTATATTGGCCCGAGTAGCTTTTAAGACTTACATGTAGAACTTACGTGTTTTGTTTTGTTTTGTTTTGTTTTTTTGTCACAGGCTTGTTTTTATCTACTGAAAGATTTCTGGGCGGGCCACCAAGGAAAGAGGAAATGCAGCTTGTGGTTCAAGTCAAAAGTCTTCCGTTCAGCAGATGTCATGCTTTATGTTATCAGCACACAGCAGAGAGTTAACAAGGAACGCAAGCCAAGAGCAGAGTGGAAATTTGACTTTGCTTTTTGTGCACATTTGTATATGATTTGCCTGTACTTGAATAATATTAATGATTTTTCTGAATTTATATTTAAAAAGGACAAAAACAACTGACTGTGAAATGTAAACTGAGCCTGGCTGACATGAAATGTCTCTACTTTTAAACTACTTTTAAACAGGACAATGATGCTGCAGCTCTGAAACCACAAAGACTAGTTTTTTATTTGAGTTTGGACAAAGGTCCCAAAAAAGAGATTGAGTAGTGTGATTAGGAAATAAAACTGTAAATAACATAAATAATTCAATCGAAACTAATATCTAAACTCAATCATGATTTGTTTTATTTTAAAAAAAATAAAGGTATAGGTATAGTATTCTAGCAATAGTAAAAAAAAAAATATTTCTTTATGCTTTGTTCTCATTGTTTACATTATTATTAAAAAATTATTAACTGAACTAATGAAATCAAAACAAGAAGTATTGCTGAATAATTTATGAACATGAAAATAGACCCTTGTTGTACATTATTGTCCTTTCAGATTCACAAGTTTTGAAACCATGATAAGATGGTGAGAATTACACTCAGTATCACCCAAATAAACTAATGTGCTAATATTTTTGTGTGGTATAACTGTAAGTTACCACATACCTACAAGCTTATCTGTACCATCTCTTCACTAGGCAAAAAAAATCAGATAACTTGCTTCAGAGTGATAACTGTTATCAGAGAGAGCTCAACTGCTGTACACATGAAACTCTAACCAACCATTCCCGCATGCAAGTAGTTTTATTAAAAACATGTTATATGAATTGTCTTCTCATTTATTAGGGTTGCATGATTATGGTCAAAATTATTTTCACAATATTGATGATTGATTGAACTGCTTTTATGTAAACATAAAACTGCTTTCACATTCATGTTGTGTCACATTCCTGTTAGTGTACAACTCTTAGCTTCAAAATACAAACACAGTTCTTAAAATGTCAGCACACTGTTTAAAATAGAAATGAAAAAAAAAACAAAAACAAACATAATGCTGTAATTTGCAAATCTCATAAATCCATATGTTCAAAATAAAATGTAGAAAGCATCTTAAATGTACCATTTTTAAGAAAAAAAATATTGACCTGTTTCGAATTTCTCACAAAGCTGGGACAGAGCCATGTTTACCATTGTGATGCAAATATCTGAATCTTGGATTGTCTCTAATCAAGAAGTCATACATGTGCACCAAGTTCCTGTTTTTTAGTCATGAAAGATATATGCTGTACAATTTCACCCTGGAATAAGAACAGTTCACATAAACCATTAAAAGGACAAAATTACCATCACAGTCATGCTAATGTATATAAAAGTGTGTAAACATCTGCCAATTGTAACGTTTTTTGGACTTTTTTCATGTCATTTTCAGGTTGTCTTTAGATTTTATGTCTTAATGCCAATAAGTTAAACTAGAAATTAGAAATTGAATGAATTTAAATGTTGCCTTTAGTTTGTGAAATATGAAAGTCTGCTGTTTCAGTTCAACCACACAAATTGTTATTTCCTGCGATTGGGGTGACAAACAAATTTAAAACAGGAACTCAACCACAACATGATAAGATTTACAGATCTATGCTGAGGTTAAGGGAGCTTTGCTCACTATAGTACTGCATGATAATACCTGAGCTCACAGTGAAACACAATATAAGCATACATATTTGCATATTTCACTGAAAATACAGGCTCCAAAGTAGAAACTCAGTCTAGCAAAGGTGCTATTGTTATTGTTATTCCAAATAACTGAAATATTTGATTGACACATTTCAGAAAGATGGAAAAAAGAAGAAGCATTTTGTGAACAACTAACAGCAAATCAGGTGGTATATCAATAATACGCCATACTCATGAAATGAACCCAAGGACAATGTAAATATGAGGTCAATCCAGCTCTGAAACAGAGAGAGAAAACTTCAGACTAATCTATCAGTGTTAGGGAAAAAAAGTGTCAGGTCAGACAAGAAATATGTCAGCTGGCAACACAAAAATAGAGAAATATAACAACACAAGAAACAAATGTTTATGCTTACAATAGACAGGAAATGCAAACACGTCACACAGCTGCTGTGGTCAAAGCTACAGAAGCTGTGTGAGGTTTGTATAAAAAAAGGAAGCACAGAGAGGCCACAGCCAGAAGAAGCTGAGAGCTCTGCTCTTGTCTGTATTAAATGCAGCTTCTCATCATTCTGCATTTTTTATTTATAATAAATATATTTTATATTAAGTAAACAGTCAGATTGAGATTGGCGAGGATCCAAGTGGGGCACGGCTAGATTTGAAGATGGGATACACTTTGCACTGCATAACGGGCTTATTATTGTGTAAGTACATTTCTAGCTTCGTTTGAATGGCACTAGTTAATAAAAAAAAAGCTTCTAATCTGTGAGCATTATAGTCTATAACTGGTTAAAACGGTTTAATTTTATGATCCTTAAGGAAAATGTTGCTGGTGCCTTTGCTCAGTTTAATCTGGAGCATTATGTTGGATACATGGTTGTTTTTCATTGCTTGTCTTGTTTGATTTTCTGACAGTTTGATTCTGATGTTTCAATCTTTATTTTAGTGCTCAGTACACTCTTCTACATAAATACTGATGGTGAGAAATTTATTTTTCTTTGCTTTGCATTTATAGAATATGCATGACATTGCTTTCCAGATTCACACCTCCTGTACCACTCTAAATTATTTCTTAACACATTTTTATACAGTTTATATAACATTTTAAAATACTAAAATCTGATGCAGTTGCCAAAATTGTCGGAAAAAAAGACTATACATGAGATGGACAGATAACAAATAATATTAAATACAAATTTTCATTATGTTAAAATGTTGGAACACTTTAAACGTCCAGAACCAATTAAATTCCCTTTTCAACAGGCTCATAAATATTACATATTTAACTTTTCTTGTGCAGTGTTGTTTCGGTATTTTCTTTAGTTGTGGGGAAATAAATAAAACACATAACACACAGATAAATAAATACAAGCAACAAAGTTTTTATGCTTCTATTTGGATTTGTAACTGAATATTTTTATGTGAACATTTGCTGTAAGGAGAATTTTGTTATAGAAATTATCACACATTCACTCAGTGATTTGTTTGGTGCTTCTGGCACATTAGACTGAGTGTCTTCATACAAAACTACACTACAGATTCCCTCTAATTTATTCTTCGTCTATTCATAGACCACTTAAATCAATTCAGCTCAGTTAACAGTCAGTAAGGTAAAGACCCTAGAATAATAGAAAGTCTAACTAATGTGATGACACAGAAAACTGACTTTAAGATCAACATTGCTTTCTAATCCACCAATGTCAGCTTGTAGTACACCTGTTGGATAGAGCAGTAACACTGATGGTCACATGCTCTACCAATAACAGAAATAGTACCTACAGTGTTCTGAATCTCCCTGTTTTCAAACAGTGTGTGAAATACTGTTTTTGTATTTTATGTGATGTTACTGTCATTTCCATATGACAAAGGCAAAGGGAGAGTAGGCTCTGTGTAAATATGATGCAGCCCCCACAGGAATAACAGACACCATTCAGTGTCATGTTACCTTTGAGTGTTATTAAAGGATAATGTAGAGAGGACACAAAACATCTAAAAGTAATTTGTTTGTGCAGCATTTGTCTTTGAATAGATGAAGAATAAATCAGAGGGAATCTGTAGTTTTTGCATGAAGACATGTGTCACATGCAAGTAAATATTTTCTATTTGGTGCTAGAAGCTAAATGACTGAGTGAATGTGTAAAGTGTGATCTTTTCTCAGAATACTCAGAGCTGACTCTTGTTTTCTCAACATTCTTGTCCTTTTGGATGTGAGCTCAGCCTTCGACACTATCTCTCATGCCATCCTTCTAAACAGACTTTCCTCTCTTGGCATCTCTGACACACTTATTCTGACTCACTATTGATGACTCCACATTTTTCCCTTCACCTCAAGTTAAGAGCCTTGGTGTCATCCTAGACAGTTTATTATCTTATAAATCTCACATCAATAATCTCACTTGTTCTGCCCATTTCCATCTACGCAACATTAACCGATTATGTCCTATGTCCTATGTCCGGATAGTAAACAAAATTCTTCTGCTCACCTTCAAGGCCTGTCATAACCTCGCTCCTCCCTAACTTTCTAACCTGATAAGCACCACCTCTTCTGCCTGCTCACATCCAACTTGTTGTGCCTTCTTTCCATCTCAGCACCATGGAAACCAGAGCTTTCAGTTGATCTGCTCCCAGGGTGTGGGAATCTCTCTGTCTCGAAGTTGTTCTTCATTTTGTCATTGTTCTATTATGTGTTTTATTCTATTGTTAAGTGTTGTTGGGTATTTGAAAGGCACTTTTAAAAAGAAGTTATTATTATTATTTCTATAACAAAGTTCTTCCTGAAGCAAGTGAAAATCTGATATTTCTCTTTTCCTGTAACCTCAACAGCAAGTAAATGCAGAGCCACACTGACAGCACAAAGTTCAGTCATACCAGCAGGGGGCAGTGTGACACTGAACTGCTCTGTGGAGGGCTCTGCTGGCTGGAATGTTTATTGGTTCAGAAGTGATTCAGTCTCCTCTGAAATCCAGCTCATAAGAGAAGGTGAAACAAACAGAGTTATTAGTGTCTCACAAGGAGGTCTGTACCACTGCAGAGGAGGGAGAGGAGATCCAGTTTACTTCACAGAAGAGAGCAATGAAGTCACCATTACTGAAACCGGTAATTTCCAAAAGTAACAAACTGAAAGACCTGAATCTGTTTGTTCTGTTTCTAGAGTGGTCTGAGTTGAATTTTTAGTTTTCTGTTAAATTGAAATGGATCATTATGTGATCTGTGCTAACAACATTCTCTGTAAGCTGTGAGACCCTGGGTTTCTGTTCCAGAAAGACAGTTAACTTACCCTAACTCTGAGTTAGGTTACCAAGTTACCATGGTAACAGGCTTCTGACAGGTTTTCTTTAACAAACTCAGAGTTTCTCCCTGACTCATCCTCTTCTGCTCCAGTTGAACCAGCTGACTAACACTGGGTTTCAGTTCCTCATTCACAAAATGAAACCTCAGAGTGGAGCCAGTTAATCTGCAGTAGTTTGTGTTTTTAAAAGCGTGAAAATCAGAATTCAATATTAATTTGCCATTTTGTGTACTTATTAAGTGCTTTTACATTAATTCAGAATCTGAACATGTTTTCACTGAAAATCATCTATATCAGTGTCTCAACCCACATAACTGTGACACTGATCCAGGTCTGTCTGAAGGTGTTATAGGCTCTGTAATGGAACAGAAAACTGGGTCTGCATCACAATGGAAAGGGCCTTCTTTTAACACGTTTGTCTGATGCAAATTTGCATTAAGACTTGGAAAGCTGCACTTTTGAGCTAAATGTGAAAGTTACTATCTGTGAACTCTGACTATTAATGGTAACTTTGTTCTTATTATTATTATTATTATTATTATTATTATTATTATTATTATTATTATTATTATTATTATTATTATTATTATACAAATATATAAATAAATACATGGGTCTGCATCAGATGCTATTCACAAGGCAGGAAAAATCCAACACAGGACACAAAATATCTAAAAGCAATTTGTTTGTGCAACATTTGTATTTTGTGATGTACTGATGTACTTTTTCCTGTCACCTCAACAGCAAGTAAACCCAAAGCCAAACTGACAGCACAAAGTTTAATCATACCAGTAGGGGGCAGTGTGACACTGAGCTGCTCTGTGAACCCATCATCATCATCTGGATGGAAATACTACTGGTACAGAGATGAGAAATCCTCTGAAGCCCTGACCACACAAGATGCAGTTTTTCACTCAAATGGACAAATCAGTGTCTCACAGGAAGGACTCTACAGGTGCAGAGGAGGAAGAGGAAACCCAGTTTACTACACAGAGGACAGCCAGTCAGTCAGGATTGGGAAAACTGGTCAGTTTGTATTCACCAACAATGTTAAATAGATTGATGACTGAGGATTACTATGAAGGAAAAACAAAATTATATTTCACGGTAACGGCTCTTATTGGAAATTGTTGAACACGAACAGTCATGTAAAATGTAGAGTCCATGGGAACTGACTAAAAGTGCTCTCTAGTCAAGTAAAATATATTAATTTTCACAAGAATACAAATATGAAACATAAATATCACAGATTAACAGAACATAAAAAAGGAAAACATATTGGGGGAAAAAAACACTGAGAAAAGCATTGAGAAAAAACGGAGAGTGAGCCTGACGAAATAATATTCATTACTTTCCAACAGGATCTGTCCTCACTGTGTCTCCATCATGGCTGAGTCCTGGAGCCTCAGTAACTCTGAACTGTGAGGTTGAACATCCGTCTGCAGGATGGAGCTTCTACTGGTATAAAGCTGTTCCTGATCTATCAGAGAAATCCTCCAGTTATGAGCTGCTACCTGATGGCAGTGGGACTGCACAGGACTCCTACATCATTCATGGACAGACACACACAGCAGGATATGTGTGCAGAGCTGGAAGAGGAGACCCAGAGTATCACACTGATCACAGTCGACCAAAGTTTGTCTGGTCTGCAGGTCAGTTTGATTCTGTCTAATAAGTTGTGTCATCACTGTAATCCACGAAGGTTCAGCTCATTATTTTTTTTCTAATACTAATTTGACATTTTTTGTTCCTAACATCTGTGAGCTTTGTCTCTTCACTGCATGTCGTTTCCAGATGTTCATTCAGCAGCGTCTCTCACAGTGAGTCCTGACAGAGTGCAACACTTCACCTCTGACTCTGTCTCACTGACCTGTGAGGGAAACTTCACTGAGTGGAGAGTGAGGAAGTTCTCTGAGGACGGCCGACTGTACTCTGTCTGTAGGAGAATGACTGGATCCACATGTGACATCAACACATCAAAGTCAGATACTGCAGTGTACTGGTGTGAGTCTGGATCAGGAGAGTTCAGCAGTGCAGTCAACATCACTGTACAGAGTATGTTATTATACATTTACTACTTGGATTTGGATGATTTAGACGTCACATGAACATTTGTCCCAGCTTTGCTGTATGTGAAGTCATTTCATGTGGGAAAAATAAAACACATACAGCAGTTTTAAATACACAAGATCAGATCTTCATGATGAACATTTGTACAATCTGTTCTTATTATTGTTTGTCAGCTTTTTCTCAAAGTGTGCACCAGCTGATGTGACTGAAACAATTGTGTGTGATTGTGTCACAGATGATGGTAATGGTCCTATCCTGGTGAGTCCTGTTCATCCTGTGACTGAGGGAGCTTCTGTTAGTCTGAGCTGCAGTTTGAGAACACAAAAAATACTTTCCAATGTGTTTTTCTATCACAATGACAAACTTATTCAAAATGATCCCCGAGGGGAGCTGAAGATCTCTGCAGTGTCAAAGTCTGATGAAGGTTTCTACAAGTGTCAGTACTCAGGAAGAGAGTCAGCACAGAGCTGGATGTCAGTTAAAGGTGAGCAGGATCAAGACATGTGATGGATTTTTATAAACCAATGACTGAGAAGGAACGTTAGATTGTCTGATTTAAGTCTCAAAGTCACTCGGCTCCATTTTATGAATGTATTTATTTATAAGATTATAATCTATTAATTAATTTCTGTTTTTTGTTACGTAACTGTGTCAGGAGCTGACAGCTCTTCATCTCCTGTGTGGTTGATTGTTGGACTGGTTTGTGGAGTCTCTCTCATTATTATTCTCCTGCTCTTGTTGTATCGCTGCAGACAGTCCAAGTGTAAGAGCCTCTTCTTTTCATGCTGTATTACAGAGTTTATTTACTACACACACTTTAATTATTCACACATATACTAATACTACTGTTATCTTTATGTAATCACACAAGTTGAATACAGTGAAATTGGTGTACTCCAGTTTGAAAAGCACGCAACACCTAGATATGAAAAAGGTGTGAAATTTAAGAAGACTATCTCGTGATATGTTTATAAACATTTAACTTTTTCTTTGTCTTTTCTTTTTTTTATTGCAGTTCCAGATGAAACCCGAGATGTCACATATTCTCTCATTAAGCTTAAAGATTTTGAAAAGAGGAGTATGCAAAGCACACATTGTGTGGGGGAAAAAATTGTATTAATTATTTTCTTTTGTGAATTAATCTGATCATCTTAACAGGGAAGCATCACAAACCAGAAGAGTGTGTTATTTACTCTGAGGTGAAGACGGGAGCTGCAGGTACAGTCACAACAGTCTCATTCAGTGTTTGTACTTGAATGTGTCATCACATCATTATATTGCAGGTAATTATAGGTCAACATGGAGTTTAGTTATTCACTTACTGATCAGTGTTTCAGCTTTACTGAATCACAGCATCCACAGATTCTGACTCAGACCTCAATCACAAAACACACACATGCAAAGCTGAAGTGTCACAGGCAACAAATGATTTCACTTAGATTTCTTTCACTGTAGTTGTAAAAAGTTTAAAGTTCATATGTATCCAACATCTTTGTATCATATATGTGCTGAACAAATGTGTCCTGAGCTCTGACGTCTCTTTTAGAGGACAGTCTGATGTATGCTGAGGTCAAACAGCCCAAAAAAGAAAAAGCCAAGAAAAACAAAGGTGAGCAAAGTCTGCCATCATCTCCACTGAATATTGTTCAACATGTTTATCTGCTCTTACAATGTAAATCTGTTTATTTTACAGTTTATATTTATGTATTCACAATTCATCAGCTGATTAAAATCTATCATACTCAATTGTCTTTGCATCAGTGGAGACATCCAGTTTCCTCCTGGTTAATGATATTATTGTTTTCAATGATCTTCTCTTCATTCACAGGAAAATCAAGTCCTGCAGCTGATGCAGCAGTTTATTCTGAAGTCACATCAGGAAGCTCTCTCAGTAATTCTGCTGCCATGCAGGCTGATTTATTCTTCACATTATTAAATGTCTTCAGCTCATAATATCTTTACATGTTGGAAATCACTTTGTCTCTTTGTGCTTGTCTTACAGGTCAGTGAGGAGAGCTGTAGCAGCAAAGCCAAGAAGAAGCTTGTTATGAAGCCACTCTTGCTCCTCTGATATTTTTTATTTAAATCTATGCTCTCATTTTTATGAAGATTATATATTTTTAAAATATACTTTTTAAAAAAATATATATATATATATTCATTGTTAAAGGTTTTGTATAAAACTTTGAATGTATCCTGTTCCAACAGCTGCAAAAAAAAAATAGTTTGAAATATGTGATCATATATTTAGTTTCTTATATAGCGCAACTTAAAGTCAGAGTTGTTTGCCATGACTTTTGTTGCCATGAAAACAGGATACTGCTGGACTTCAAGCTTGCTCTGTCCATTTTACTTTAGTTATTTTGTTTGTCCTGTCTTAGTTTTATTATATCTATTTGAGAGGGATTTATCTTTTACCTCTTTTTAGAGTCATTTTATATATTGTGAATAAAATAAATGTTTTTATTTGCTACTCTTTTGGGTGTAAAAGGCCTTTATTGGTTACTTTCTATTTTGCCTCTGGCTTATTTTTATCAACCGAAAAGCCTCATGATTTCCCCAAAATGGGGAAACTAAGCATGTGGTTTCAACGAAAAGCCTTCTGTTTATGAGATGTCTTTTTTCATGGTATCAGCACATAGCAGAGAGTAAACAAGGAGTTCAGACAAAAAGCACAGTGGAAAAATCACTTTGATAATTATCACTGTTACATTTAAGAATGCATGACACTGTGAAAAGCAATGAAAAATAATTGTGGTCATTGTGGTGCTGAGACATGGAAGGTGGAAAAAAAGCAACAAAAAATGTGACATGTCGTAAAACTGAAACTCCTCACACTGAAACAGCCTGTATGAGTCTGTTTAAAAAATAAAAATAAATCTGGTCTTTTCAATATTTTCCCCATGTTTTTTTTTTCAAACCTTTATATGTCAAAGCCACCCTGCTGAATAGCTATTGAAACTTGTATAGGCAGTATATAAACAACAAATAATATACCATAAACAGCAGGTTACATTAGTGTATTTCCCCATTTCTATTGTTGCCAACAAACAAACTCAAACATCACCAACAGCAAAAATCAGTCTTTGGAAAATCTGTATGTTTCCCTCCCTCCCCTACTTGCTGGCAGCTGGATTGCAGGTTGTGTCAGATAGCTCAGCTATTATTATGCCAGCAAGACAGCATTTAAGTCATTTTGAATTTGTGTTTGAAAAGGACAAAGAAGAACACCACAGTGAAATGCAAACTGAATCTATCTTATATGAAGTGTCTCTACTTTTAACCTGGAAAATTTCCTGTTAATACAATCATACTGTGATTTTCATGCCAGATTTCAGTCTTGTCCTTGTATGCAGTTTCTATAGTCTTTGTGAATATTTAGACATTATGTATTTTTATGATCATATATTCACAGTCTTCACAATTTTAAGCTGACAAAAATTATTCTGGAATGGTTCTGCGTTTTGTAGATATAGTTTTCTGCAAGTTGGTGAAACTCTGCCACTTAAATATTCTCTAAATATTCTCCCTTAATGCATATCTAAGGAGACAAGAAGTAAAAGTCAAAAACAGCTTTACTGCTGAGCTCCTTAATAAATACAACAAACAGCAGGTCAGGTCCAAATAATCTGAAACTACACCTCTTGCAACAAAACACAAACACAAGGACAGACACAAACATAAAAGAGAACATGGCAAAGGATAAGGAAGACAGGTGGGAGGACAGCTAAAACCAATCACAGATGACAAGATGGGGAAGTAGAACTAAACACAAAGCACTATGGACACAAGAGATCAAAATAAGACAGGAAGATAAGATGAGACCAGAAAAAGACATACAAGCTTGGCATAGAGACAGAAGATAAACAAACAAGGAGACAAGACTGGAGGGACAGAATGGGAATGCTAAAGGGGATAAACAATCATTTAAATAAAGAAGTCAAGGAACTAAAGGCACTGATAACAAACTCATAAGGAAAGCAACCCCCCCCCCCCCCCCCCCAAAAAAAAAAACAAAAAACAACAACTATCATTATAAACTAAAGACTATCAATATATCTATCATGCAGAACATAGTACCATTATACAAAGATTATAAAAAATACAAAACTAGATGAACCATAAAAATCCTATGAAAATCTAAACCCTGTGTCCAAGACATAGAGATCATAACAAATATTTGAACAACATAGTAAAATTAAATGAAATATATCACTTTAAACAATTAAACATTTAAGCATGCTTGTTTGTAAATAATATATGGATTTATAAGATTTTCAAATCACAATTCTCTCTTTTTTTGAATTTACATTCCATGCAGCATTCCTTTTTTTTTTTGCAGATGAGTCTGTAAAACTGAATCTCCTTATTCACTTAAATTTAGCACATGCCTTAGAAGTGTGATGACCCCTTGGCCTTTTGTGCCCTCAGTCTTAGATTTATGTTGTTTGTATTGTGCTTTGTTCTGCTGGAGGCTAACTACCTGCATGAGCTGCACCTGGACCCAGTGAGCTTGGCTATGAAGGCTTCTCTCTGTCCTGACTTTGGCATCCACATCCTTACTTGATCTTGCTTAACTGCAGCATGATTTCTTTGATGAGTTATTTTGCTATTTTTACACTCTGCCACACATACATGCATGCTTTACACTACTCACCTGCTGGCAAACATGTTTTCTTTATTTATATTGCCATTAATCTATTCTTACTTAGTTATCACCTCGGTCAGTCTCCCTCTCTTGTTGGCAGGGTTGCCAGGGTTTCCATGGCAACAAAAGTCATACATGCTCTAGAAACCATCATAGCAATACAGTAAGCATGTACTCTGTCTTTTATCAGCCGTAGCTCACACATCAGCCTGGCTCTGTGTGTGGTTAGTAGAAAGTTCTGAGTTTATTTAAGCTGCTATAGTGAGTGATGAATTACTGTTGTGGTGAATAAGCTTTCTTTTGCTTGTGATTATAATCAGTCTGTTTGTAGCACATCTCCCACTGTACACACATACAGTCTCAGACAGTTTCCTTCCAGAAATCACACACATATCAGTTCCAGGCCTGCTACTGTGTAAAACAGGATAGAATATTAGTGGATGCCTAGCAGTTGTGCTGGTCAGCCTCCTCTGGCATTCCCCCTGAACCCACTGCACCACCCCTTCCCTGCAGCTGAACCACAAACCACACCCAACCACCACGGACTGAAACTTTGCTACCACTTATTCCACTGAACATAATTGTTGGCTGAGGAATTTTATAAATGAATGTGCTTATTTGGTACAGGCCTTTCACAGAGTTATTATGCCTGTGAAAATAAATTCAAGTGCAACTTAAAGTAATTGTGTATTGTGTATCTGCTAAGTAAAAAACACAGTGACTTTATCATTTTTTCTCAGGCCTACTAAACCAAAAAGAGGAAGAACAGTTTGAGCTGAATTTGTACAGCCTTCCAAAGAACACGATTGAGCCCTGACAGCTGATAGCAGAGATAGATCATAGGCAGAACTCAAGATACCACGTTTTTAAAACTCCACTCTCATCTGTCATCACATTGCTGCAGACATTAATTACTGACTAGCCACTCCCTTTTTTCTGTTTTATTTTGCAAATGATGTGCTTTAGTTACTATATATAATAATAATAATAATAATGGATTGGATTTACATAGCACTTTTCAAGGCACCCAAAGCGCTTTACAATGCTACTATTCATTCACTCTCGCATTCACACACTGGTGGAGGCAAGCTACGGTTGTAGCTGCCCTGGGGCAGACTGACAGAAGCGAGGCTGCCATATCGCGCCATCGGCCCCTCTGGCCAACACCAGTAGGCAGTAGGGTAAAGTGTCTTGCCCAAGGACACAACGACTAGGACAGAGAGCCCGGGGATCGAACCGGCAACCTTGAACCTGAGCCACGGTCGCCCCAAATAATGCCAATAATGTCTGCTATATAATTCAAAATAAAAACTGATTGCACATGCACTAAACACATTTGTCGTCTGCTCGCACATAACCTCTAGTGAGTATATGGTGGCATCTTATCCCTGACATATCACATCTTTTTTTGTGTAAAGGGGAACAGAAAATTCAGTCAACCGTTTAGCATAATGAGGCAATACATGGTTTTTGCTTTGTGTATTTCTCAATATGATTTCAACTTTTAAAGTTAGTACTGCTATAAAATTCAAAAACATACTATTCAATAAATTGTTAATAAAGTTCAAATCTTTTAATAGTGTTGGATCTATAAGATCCTGATTTTTGGTGGCTGCTTTAGAGTCGAGAACCTGGTACTAGAAACTACCTTAGAAGTGCAAACAAGGAACACGTGAACACATGGTACATGGTAGAATAGCAAAGAAGCATGGCAATGGCTTACTTTACTGAGTGCCATGCTTTGTTTTCAGTTAAGAAATATATAGTTTTTGGCACAAAGATATTGATTAGTGTGTTTTGGTATTTTATTTGGCACATTTACCCACCAAATAAGGTCTGTGTGCATCTGTACCGTTGCAATTTAGCAAGCAAGAAAATGAATTTGTGCGTTGGTTCATTTATTCCTCTGGTTTGTAAAAACTGCATCTCATTTCCATCAGTTCAGCCACATAAATAATCCGGTCACAACCACCTTCTAACCAAAATTCAACCACAAGATGAAAACATTTACATATCAAAGCAGAAGTGAAAGGATGTTTTCCATTGTAATAGTCCAAAAAACAAGCTAAAAGTCTATTTTTTTCCTGCAACTTAAAAGGGAGTATCTTAACCTTGTTCCCTGTTATAGGCATATTCTTTGGTCTAATTATGTCAAAGCAAGTTTGTTCACCTTAACTATGGCCCAGCATGTTTTGCATGAACCTGCTCAGGACTGGCAGAAATAAATGATATGCTGCCATCCGGCCACTGACAGTCTCAAAAACCCAGACAAATATTCCAGAATTATAGCAATCCAAATGTATGGGGTTGTATGACTTTTTTTGTATGGGAAAAAAGTGAGTTTCTAAAGAAGACAGAAGTAAAACTAAACCTAAAAGAAAGCTTTGCCTGACTTGAAGTAACAGAACCGTTACTTTATAATGCAGAGAACAAGCTTGAATGTTCTGAATGGACAGGAAACGTAAACACTGATGCGGTTGAAGTTATAGCAGATGGTTGAGCTCAGAGTAAAAGGGAAGGAAGCATGGAAGCCACTGAGAAGAAGAAGTTATGGTCTCATCTATATTAAGCACAGCATCTCTTTCTTCTGCTTATTTGTGAAAGTAAAACACTGAAAGCTTAGCTGTGCATCAGAGAGCTGCAGAGCTGGATGTGAGGATGAAGCGCTCTTTGCTCTGCATGCTGGAGTTATTCTGTAAGTACATCACTGACTTTCTCTTGTGACCAATTTAAGAAACTATATTGGTGTAAATTAAAGTGTATGAGGTGGTTAACAAGTCTCTGAGAATTCGAATGGTATTACCTTGTGTCCATTTAAATCAGGGTATTGCGTTGGAAACACTGCTGTTTTACATTACTAGTTTAGAGCATATAAGCAAAGAAATTTGAGGATGAGTCTCCGATCTGAAAATTTACTTTAACCTCCTAATTTTATGACAGTATGTTTGCACTGAAGCACCGCAGCAATTTCCTAATGTTGTAAACCTGCTCAACATTTGGCAATAAAACCCTTTCTGATTCTGATTCTGATTCTGATTCTAAGACCCGAACTCTTCCACAGCATGCATTTTAAAGTTCTCTTTGATATTTGGTTACATTGGGGCCAGATGAATGTAAAAACAAAGAATTACCAGATTTTTTTTAACTTATTTTTGTTTTTAATAAAAATAAGAGCCACTTATGAGGATATTAGTTTAAAATTTTGGTAGAACAGTAGCAGTATAATATCGTAAGTGAATATCAGGCCCTTGTAGAGCAAAATTGAGTATTTTGGTCTAAATAACCCAAAATGTGATGGGTTATTTAGACCCATCACATTTTGTGGACGCCAGGTCCTAGGAGGTTAAAAAATGTTTTAGTTCATAGTGAGTTGATTTGCTGCTGTTTTGATGATGTTTCAATCTTGATTTCAGTGCTCAGTACACTTTTCGATGTAAATGCTGAAGGTACGACAGTTTTTTTTCTTCCTGTTTACAAAGTATGAACAGCATTGATGTATCTCCTGTATCTTTCTGTTTATGTGTTGTCACGGCTGAATCAAAATCCAGACACAGACAAGAACTGACAAACTTATCAGGAGTTTACTTTCACAGACATCAGTAGCTGAGAGAAACAGGTGTCTATGGTAAATGTAGGGGGCTGATTATCCATCAGGAGAGAACCAGCTTTCTGATTTGGTGAACAAAGCCAGGAACAGGGTGAGTTAGAATTGCTTTCAGTTGACTAACAGGAAGCAGGAGCGAGCGCTGCCCAGCACATGATGATAGAAGAATATCCAGGAAAACAGAGATAAGGCTCAGTGAGAGCCAGAGAGAATCAGATACACCTGAATCTGTCATGTGGCAGTGTGGAGATACAGGTTCCCAGTATTTGGGGCTGAAACTCCAGTGGCCCCAGCACATCTGAAGCTGTACCTGTACTGGAGGATGGATGGGGCTTAGGGAGCTGAACTAGCAAATGTAAAATATATTTAAAATTTCCTAACACATTTCAGTCTTGGAAATGCCAGGTAAGAGCCAAAGAGTGTGATTAACTGATACAAATGTGTATCTTTCTGTGCATTTGTTTCATCACCTTTACAAATAAAATTAGTGATCCAGCAGAATCCACTCAACAAGGATTAAACACCATGGGTTAATACTATTTCAAACAAGAAATAGTATTAACCCTTTCTACTTTAGCTATATGAAACATTTTAAACGAATTAATTACCATTTCTGTTTTGCAATGGTTACAGTATTGCAACCATAAATTATGACTACTTAACTTATTTTGTATATTCAATCATGTACTAACCCATATTCCAATATAAATTATCTTCACAAATGTATTTTATGGTGTGTGTGAACACACATGACCTCTCATACACACAAGAAAACATTTATTTTACTTTACTGAAACATCTTTACAAACATAAAAAATACAATGGTACAGCAATAACTTCTTACACGCAAACCAAGCTGAGCTATAGCTCACACTTAAGACAAAAATGTCCTAAACAATTAAATATATTCCCTTTATGAAAAGCAATAAAAATAAACATCTCCATCACAGCAGTAGCATATTCAAATTCCATCAGGTGAAAACACACACACACACACACACACACACACACACACACACACACACACACACACACACACACACACACACAGTTTCAACCCAATTGTTACACTAGGAACAATTTTCTCCTTTTGTTGTATTTCTAACTTACAGAACATGACAAGGCTGTTGTGATAGCAAACAGCAGAACGATACCAACAGGGGGCAGTGTGACACTGACCTGTGACGTGAAGAACTCTGCCAACTTAAAATATGAGTGGTTCAGAGAAACCTCATCCGAAAAACCGTCAGCAATGTCTAATGTTTCAGAGAGAGTTATCTCTGTCTTGAAAGGAGGAAACTACACCTGCAAACCTGCAGGGGGAAATGTCATCATAACAGAAAGTGACTCAGTCACCATTCAGGAAACTGGTGAGTTTGAATATTTAAACAGAATAAAATAACAAATTCTTTTTTACACATTTACACATGTAACAGCAGTGTGTGGCGTATTTATTAACCATTTCTAAATCATGTCTCAAGAAGTGTAATCAGTGGGTAAATGATTACTAATGTTCTTCATCTCAATATGAAAGCAAATATAAAACATACTAATTGCAGATAGCCACATCTGTTTTTAAGATCCCAAGTTTAAATATTAAAACTCTTTTAATTTTCAATCAGTTGGCTGAGACACCAACACAGATTCAAGACTGTTATATTATATTGATATTTGAGTTATCTTAGATTCCTGCAAACAAAAAAGAACATTTGTTCACCTGCTACTGAAAAGAGTGATGGTTTTCTTTTTCAGTTAGTAACAGGATCACAGTGACGCTGCAGCACAGCTGGTCTCAAGTGTTCAATGGTGACACAATCACTCTCAGATGTGAGATTCAGGGAGGTGAAGGAAAGGTGTGGAAATATGAATGGACAGCACCCAACACAAACAGCCCTCCAACATCCAGTGAATACAGGATCAGCAGAGTTTCAGTGTCCCACAGTGGAGACTACAGATGTCGGGGTAGCAGTGACTATCTCTTAACAGGATGGAGTGATGCCTTCAGACTGACAGTTTCATGTGAGTTGGACCATGATTCATGCTGACATTTAATGTTTTCATGTTTACATCTGTCTTAACAGGAAAACTCCAACAATGATCCAGCTGTCTGCAGGCAGCTCAGGACAACAGTTTTTCTCACTGTGCAAACAGAAAGGAGAGACACCATGGAGGCTCTTAAAATATCAGCAATGTAAAGAGGAATGTACAGAGATGACAGTTTGATAAAAGAATGATAAATCAGTGAAACCTATAGTGACGTTTTGTAGGCAGTGTAATGTGGAATAGGCAGAGTAATTTCTAATTTCCTTTTTGGTGTTTGTAGATAAATTATTAAAAAACTGTTTAGAGTGTGATCAGCACTTAAATTAGGTCCTGAGACAAGTGAAGATTTAACGTTTTACTTTTTTTCTGTAAACTCAACAGCAAGTAAACCCAGAGCCACACTAACAGCACAACGTTCAATCATACCAGCAGGGGGCAGTGTGACACTGAGCTGCTCTGTGGAGGGCTCTGCTGGCTGGAAGTTTGACTGGTTCAGACGTGATTCACAGTTTTCTGGAGCTCAGAAAATAGGAGCTGGAACATCAGAGCACACGATCAGTATTTCAGAAGAAGGCATCTATTACTGCAGAGGAGGGAGAGGAGATCCAGTTTTCTCCACAGAGGACAGTGCTGCAGTTACAATTCAGAAACAAGGTGAATGTTTATAGTTTTTTTCTGAAATGCAACAAATTCATGTTTAAATTAAAGTAAGACTTAATATATTTAAATGTATTTTTGCTCCCACATGATTTGTTTCTGTTTATTTGTTTGTTGAACAGTTCGGGTTGCTGTGAAACTGCAGCACAGCTGGTCTCAGATATTCACTGGTGAGACAATCACTCTCAGATGTGAGATTCAGGGAGGTGAAGGAAAAGTGTGGAAATATGAATGGACAGCACCCAACAAAAAAAGGCCTCCAACATCCAGTGAATACAGGATCAGCAGCGTTTCAGTGTCCCACAGTGGAGACTACAGATGTCGGGGTAGCAGTGACTATCTCTTAACAGGATGGAGTGATGCAATCAGACTGACAGTTTCATGTGAGTTGGACCATGATTCATGCTGACATTTAATGTTTTCATGTTTACATCTGTCTTAACAGGAAAACTCCAACAATGATCCAGCTGTCTGCAGGCAGCTCAGGACAACAGTTTTTCTCACTGTGCAAACAGAAAGGAGAGACACCATGGAGGCTCTTAAAATATCAGCAATTTAAAGAGGAATGTACAGAGATGACAGTTTGATAAGAGAATGATAAATCAGTGAAATCTTTAGTTTGTTAAACAGTCTAATGTGTCACATGCAGGGAAACTAATTAATTTTTGTGTTTGTAGATAAATTAATCTGTGAATGTTTAAAGTGTGATTAGTGCTATAAGAAATGTATTTTTTATGATGATTTAATTTTTTTAATGGTTTTGTTTCTTCAACAGCAAGTAAACCCAGAGCCACACTGACAGCACAAAGTTCAGTCATACCAGCAGGGGGCAGTGTGACACTGAGCTGCTCTGTGGAGGGCTCTGCTGGCTGGAAGTTTGACTGGGTCAGACGTGATTCAGTCTCTTCTAAAGCTCAGCTCATGAGAGGAAATGAAGCAAACAGAGTTATTAGTGTCTCACAAGGAGGTCTGTACCACTGCAGAGGAGGGAGAGGAGATCCAGTTTACTACACAGAGGACAGCAGTGACGTCACAGTTCAGCAAACTCGTGAGTTCCCTCTATTATTTCAATGACTGAAAGATCACCCTCTTTGTTTCTGCATCTGTTAAATGAACACTTTGTTTTTCTTTAATGTGAAAGTAAAATTTTGTGGATCGTCTTCAAATTTCACAACAATGTATTGGCGTTGTGGGACATAGGTTGGCTAAGCACTTGAGTTTGAAATTCATTTTTGGGCCCAATGTCAAAGTTGTCCTTAATATATAAATAAAAAATAATCTAGAAACCATTTTTAGTAACATATAATATGAAACGGCATTGAGACAGCTGTACAACACACTATAATTTTTTTTAATACAACACCCTGTTACCACCCCATACATTTTTGCAGCTTCACATGCTGCATGAATATATCTTTAAATCTCAAGTTTTTACAGAAGCCACAGACTTCAGCCAATTCTGCTGCAGTTATTTGGGTAAAGAATAATACACAATTTTCTGTATAATGCATCAAGGTCAAAGGTCAGGGTCCCACTTTTCTTTTTCAATACAACATAATATGACGTCACAATGGCACAACAATATATTTATATGCTACACTATATTTCCATATTACTAATGCTGACATCAGCATAAAACGTTAAAGTTTTAGTACAACTCTTGCCCTTCAGAGGGAGCTGTGATCTCCGAGTGCTCTTATTATTATATGAAACAGAAATCATGATGCACTTCTCTTGACTTTGATTCTTGTCAATGGATATTTTTCTGTGAACAGTTCCCAGTAAGCCCACTGTGACCCTGCAGCCATCCTGGACTCAGATATACAGCGGTGAGACAGTCACTGTCAGATGTGAGATTCAGGGAGGTGAAGGAGCTCAGTGGACGTATGAATGGAGAGCAGCCAAGTTAAACACACCTCCAACATCCAATGAATACAGAATCATCAGAGCTACTGAGTCTGACAGTGGAGGATACAGCTGCCGGGGCAGAAGGGACTATTTCTTCTCAGAGTGGAGTGATATCATCACACTGACTGTATCATGTAAGTTGAACACATATGAATTCATAACAAATGAATCTGTGAAGTGTATTGTGATAATATCCTTTGTCTTTCAACAATACTGCAGCTTTTGTTTTGTTTTTTAGCTTACAAATAGCTTTGAATGTGGTTCCAAAAACAACAACACTTACAATGAAACATCTGGAAAAGGAAAAGAAAACCAATCTGTAATTTAAGGAGAAGTCAGATTATCTCAGATCTTCACCTATATATTTATTTATTTATTTATAAAAGTTGGTACAGATAGATGAAGGTGATGAGTTTTCAATGTAAAATGTTATTTGGCCGTTGTCGCAAGTCTATGAATTATTTAAAATGGAAACATTAAATCACTGTAAATACCTTCTTTGTCACTGATGACCAGTGTTGGGTAAGTTACTTTAAATTAGTAACTTAGTTACATTACTAGTTACTTCTATCAAAAGTAACTCAGTTACTTCAAGTTACTCATTACTTTCAGAGTAACTAGTTACTAGGGAGAGTAACTTTGGTTTTACTCAGAATTCTCTTGTTAATGTGTTGCTTCCATAACTGGATACCCAGCAAGATTGCCAGTCTTCTAGCTTGCTTACTTGCCACAAGTGCACTGTGCCACCTACCAATAGAAAGGAAAAGATAATGTGCACATTTCCACGAGAGAAATCCCACACCTGATTCTATCCTAGCCTGCTTTTTACATCCAACACAAAAACTGCAGTCATGGTGCTTTCGATTGTACTCAGAACTCGGAAATTCTGCCTTCCGAATGGGAAGATGTAGGTAACACCAGACTGCAGATGAGCTGCATACAGAGCTGGACTGGGACAAAAAAATCGTCCTGGGCATTTTGACTAGAGACCTGCCCACCATTATAGGAAAAATCATAAAGCCTTTGAATGAAAATAAACACTGTTGTGACAGTGATGTACACTGTTCTGATGGTATATATGTATCAATCTATCAATTGTTTGTTGTAAGACTCGGATAATTATTTTTTTAAAAGTGAGACATTTTAAATGAGAATAAGAAAGTATTTCCTTGTGCCCCCCTTTCCCTTTTAATGCCCTACATGGACCCCTGGCAACACTTTGCTAGATCCGCCCCTGCACAGTTACCAGCTGTCAGCTACTTAGAAAAGGATCCTGGTGTTATTTGTCTCTCAGAAACAGTTCATAACTTCCCTTCAACTCATTCATGTCACCTAAAAGGTAAACCTGTTTCTCCATCACCTGTTCAGCTCTGATGATTCAGTAAGGACATCTCCTGGTTTCTTCATGTTTCCCTCTCACCACATAACCAAACCGACATCATGACCAGCAGGTTTACAGCTGTGGCTCCAGCAAACATCAGATGATACTAGAAATTAATATTAAATAAATTCTAACAACAGCTGATCAAGCTTAAAAGTGCTGCTGTTGTTTACATCCGCTGGTTTCCTCTTTCTGGCGCAAAGTGGGCGACAAATAAACAAGAGAGAAAAGCCGATCAGCTGATCATTGATCAGTTTCATGATTGAAGTAGAAACAGGAGAGGGAGGAGTGAGAATGAAAGAAGAAGAGGCAGCTGTGCAGCGTAAGGACGCAGAAAAACTCCAGCTTTGTGTCTTTTTCCATTCTAGCTGAAGTCCGGGACAAACTGTTCCTTTTCACCTCAATACGAAACGCGTAATATTTTCTCTGAATACGAGACGATTCCGTTTTTTACGGTTGGCAACTCTAATAATTAACCTTATGAACAAAATAAAGTTCAACATCAGTAACATAGCACCCACCCAGCTGTATAGAAACTCCGTCATGCTAGCTAGCATGCATTACGAAAAAGTCAGCATAACGAAAATAAACTCCACCTAAACTTGGTTCATATCTGACCCAGATGGACTGCAGGTTACAACTTCTTACCTGAAGTTCAGTTCACCTGACACTCTCGGACCAGCGGCCGCTTCGGGTCTCTCCTCTTGCCTCCCTTTTCCTTCATCCACCTGCTGGCCTCCACCACTTGCTAATGTTATTGAATCTGTGGAAGCTCCGCGATAGCCACCACATGAAGTAACGAATAACGAGCCTATCTAAATCCCAGTAACGAGTAACGCGTTCCTGATTTTGGCATAATAACTAGTTACCGTGCTCGTTACCACAATAATAACGTAGTTACTGTAACGCGTTACTTAATAACGCGTTAGTCCCAGCACTGCTGATGACTGACAATCGGTGTTTAGTGCAAGGCTTGTTATCTTCCATTCCCAAACAATCACAGGGTATTTAGTTTTTAATAGTTGTTGTAGTAAAATGACTTTATAAACTCTGATGAGGACAAATAGTCTGGGTGTAAGAATAATGACACTCTCCCACGCCAGCAGAAAGAAAAGAAGCAATTCTGTGCGTTGTGATGATTAAAATATGAATCAAAAGGAAACTGAGATGATGCAGTATTCAAAACTGTTTTATTTGATATTTGTCTTTCGGTCAACGAATAATAAACCACAGGAGTAATTAGTCCTGATAAATTACTCAGCGAGTGTTTAAAGTTTAATCACTACTATAAGAAATTTTCTTCGTGAAAAAAGTGATGATCTAATGTTTTACTTTTACTCTAAACTCAACAGCAAGTAAACCCAGAGCCACACTGACAGCACAAAGTTCAATCATACCAGCAGAGGGCAGTGTGACACTGAGCTGCTCTGTGGAGGGCTCTGCTGGCTGGAAGTTTGACTGGTTCAGACGTGATTCAGAGTTTTCTGGAGCTCAGAAAATAGGAGCTGGAACATCAGAGCGCACTATCAGTATTTCAGAAGAAGGCATCTATTACTGCAGAGGAGGGAGAGGAGATCCAGTTTTCTCCACAGAGGACAGCAATGACATCATACTTCAGCGAACTGGTGAGTTTAAAATTTTAATTTGGAACAAAACAACAATGTCTGCGCAGGCATAGAGTAAGGAGTTCATTCTTCTTCTTCTTCTTCTTCTTCTTCTAATTAATATTACAGTGTTTGAAAAATGTGATTACCAAAAATGTGAGTGCTTGTTATTGAAAATTATTAAATCATGTGTCATGCAGTCTAATCACTGGAGAAATTATGTCAAAAGTTATTGATCTGAACAGAAAAGTAAAATTACAATTAAGATTTTAGGTTGGATTTTAAAAGAAACTTTCTTTTTTTTTCATTCATTTTGCGAGGGAACCAAAGCAGAGTCAGCTACAGAGGTCTATCAAAATGTTTAAGTACTTGGGTCAAACGGCTGAGTGTCTGCACACTGAATGAATCATTATATAATATTATATAATATTATATTATATTATGCAAATACTATATAATATTTTAGTTGCTTTTAAACATTCCTGCAAACAAATCAGCATTCAAATAATTATGATAAAAACCTGCTGCTGCATGTTTTTCTTTGTTAGTTCGTAACAGGATCGCAGTGACCCTGTATCACAGCTGGTCTCAGATATTCACTGGTGAGACAATCACTCTCAGATGTGAGATTCAGGGAGGTGAAGGAAAGGTGTGGAAATATGAATGGACAGCACCCAACACAAACAGCCCTCCAACATCCAGTGAATACAGGATCAGCAGAGTTTCAGTGTCCCACAGTGGAGACTACAGATGTCGGGGTAGCAGTGACTATCTCTTAACAGGATGGAGTGATGCCTTCAGACTGACAGTTTCATGTGAGTTGGACCATGATTCATGCTGACATTTCATGTTTTAATGTTTACATTTACATCAGCTGATTTAAAAACTCAAGCACAGCCTGTAATATTGATTGATTGATTGATAATACTTTATTCATCCCAAGGGAAATTGGGTTAAGGCTGCCAGCCTTGCCAGTGCCATCTCACCCTTCCAACCATACATACATTGCACAAACATCACGGGGAAGACAGGTCAGAGAGGTATAACAATGGAAAATGCACAACATGGTGATAGACGTGGAGAAAAAAGAACTCCCCCCAGACTGAGCTCCAACAGGGAGAACAGTTTGAGAACAGAAAAAAACACCTCAGCACAAAGCATAAGAATCATCACATCTCACAACATAGAAGACATAAGGTTTGAAGGTGTTTGGAGGGGTGGGGTTGAGTGTAGGTCTGTGTCAGTGTACATGCTTATGTGTGTGTGTTCCGTATTCAGCCGAGAGAAAGTGTCCCTTCACTCAGTCAGGCAAAAGTCAACAATCTTGTGTCGACGTAGGTAGTGTTCAAGGAGGGGGGAGAAAGTCACAACAACAGTCTTGTTATCTAAGTAGAATTTTTGTTATTCCCGTCAGCTTTTGCCTTGAGCATCCAGTGGCGCTGGGGGGGCGCATGAGATGAAGATGATAGTTGTTTTGGTTAGTGCGAACAAACTGCATCCAATTTTACAGTTGGTCTAATGTCCATCACTTAGGGCTGCACAATTAATCGTTAGAAAATCGCGATCTCAATTCATACTTATGTGCGATCTCATTTCCAAATGACAACGATTTAAAAAAAGAAAAAGAAAAGATGACGATTGACGATGACCGCATTTAGATCCGGGACATATTCTGCATGACAACAAGCGCTCACTCTTCCTGCTCAACAAATGACAGGAGCGGAGCCTTATACCACGTGATACAGAAGCCAGCTGGCAGGGTAAAAACAACGGAGAGCACGTGAGAGATCACGAAGCTGGAAAGGCCAAGAAAGTCACAGGAGAAAATCCGTCCCGGTCAACCACCCAAACATCAATAACAGGAACCTTATACAGCGCTTCCCCATACCCGTTGAACTCCCGCAGGCACAAAGAAATTACGGAGGCTATCACTTATCACCCGGCTAAAGATATGGCTCCCATCAACACTGTGCAAAACGAGGGATTTGGGAAAATGATCAACACCCTAGACAAACGCTACACAGTGCCGTCCCGCAGCTATTTTTCAAATGTTGCACTACCTGCTCTATACACGCAGTGTCGAGCAACGGTGGAGGCGGAATTACAAGCATTACAACATTTTGCGGCAACAACAAAATGTGAGACATTTATTTTTATGTTCATTTACTGTTTTTATGTTCAGTCTCAACTGTTACGAAATTGATGTGCAGTTAATAAGTGCAATAAATATTTATATTGGAAAAGAAAATCGTGAGAGAATCGTGATCTCAATTCTAAGCCAAAAAATCGTGATTCTCATTTCATGCAAAATCGTGCAGTCCTACCATCACTGGTCACCAGGTGTCTCAATTCCCATTCTTCTTCTCCAAGATCTTATCCATATTGTGTTCAATAAACGCAGTCTCACAGTACTCACAGCCCTGCCCATCATGTCAGCCAGCCTTGTGGGATTTTGAACAGCTGTGAACAGTGTGTGAATGTGTGTGTGAATGGGTGGGTGACTGGATGTGTAAAGCGCTTTGGGGTCCTTAGGGACTAGTAAAGCGCTATACAAATACAGGCCATCTACCATTTACCATAGCTGTAGCCACTTCTTGTTCTTCGCTAATTCCAGGTCCGAGCCAGCTCCAATCAGCCAGAACTCTATAATCGTGGTTCCGAATTGGTAGATGTCACTCAATGTCCTCTATCGAGAGTGGCAAACCTGTTCTGGGCCACCAAAGGGCCGTCATTCTTTGCGGTATGTGGGCCATGTGCAGCACTGGACTGGGACAAAAAATCGGCTCCGGCATTTTGACTAGAGACTGGCCCACCAGGTATTATAGGAAAAACCATAAAGCCTTTGAATGAAAACAAACGCTGTTGTCACAGTGATGTACACTGTCTTGTTGGTACATATGTATCAATCTAATAAACTTAAACCTACACCATCCTCCCTATTCTGGTATTCTAAACAGTACTTAGCCGAAACCCAAAGAGTTGGTCGAGTTAACCTCCTGAACTATCTACAACACATGGTGGAAACCTAAAATTAAGCCAGAGAAGACTAGAGGTGAGACATGATCATTACTGAATATTAAAAATAATAAATGACAGACTTAGTGATATTTTCATAAATTATTCATTTACCACATCAATAAACAGCATGGCAGGGCAAAATATTTTGTCTAACATGTGTAGCTGTTGCTGTTCTGTGAGTCGATCGTGCAAGTGGTGTGATATGCCCATGTAGAAAGGACGGCACTGCAACGCTGGACTTGCCCTTACTCTGGGCTCCCTCTTTATTCTGGCAACTGGTACAAAGTAAACAGCACACAGTCGTCATTAACAGTGTGCAAAGCAACTGCAACATTCAGTTCATCAGCTTGGGAGTATTTTCCTTTTTCTTTCCAAACATAACACTTAACAAGATATATTTAAAGAACACAACATCAACAAAGTCTTTCTTTTAAAAGTTCTAGCTGAAACCAAACCTGTGATTGTATAGTAGCAGTATTATTTATTTATTTTTCTCCTTGTGGTAAATGAGTGATAAGAGACATTATATCTCCTTTTTCCTAACCAACAACAACAACAATAACATATAAAAACAGCTTTTCTATTATAAAACAATCATCATTGTCATCATTTTTTTTCCTATACAACAGCATCAATTAAAACTTATACTTAACAGTGCCTACCTGGTACAAAGAAAACAGCACACAGTCGTCATTAACAGTGTGCAAAGCAACTTCAACATTCAGTTCTGTTGAAAAGAATTAGAATAATGACAATTTCATAGAGAAACATTAAAGCTGAGTGTAAGTCAAAAAGCTAACGAGTACTAGCTTAGCATGCTAACTAAAAATGCTACTCGTGAATAAATTTACTACCCATGCATCAAAATGCCTGTAGCTTTCAGGTTACATGCAAGTACTGCTTACAATCAAAATACACATTGACAATTACCACTATAAGAACGTTTTCATTAATACACATACAAAACTGACAACAGTATCGCTCACAAGCACCTACCACCAGCTTGGGAGTATTTTCCTTTGCTGAGGCATGCACTGTGCAGCAATTTGAAACCTTAACAGTTGCAGTTGCGATATTTGTCCAACTATTCACAAAGCACATCAATTTTGAGGAAATTCATTAAGCTATTTTCTAACTCTGTTACACATGGCAACCTTTAAAAAGTGAAAGGAGACAGAAAGACAGGTGAGAAAGAATAAAACTTAATTGAAGTTTCTAGAAAATGTGGGAAAATACTGGCATCATATACAGTACTTACTTCTGAAGAAATTATGATGGAACCCTCAATAAAAATTACTATGTACAATAATGGATTTCTATACATTTGACATCAGATGAAAACTTTGGTTGTAAGATCTGGATAATTATTTGTTAAAAGCTAGAAATTTTAAATGAGAATAAGAAAGAAAAGTATTTTTTGTGCCCTCCTTTTCTTGTTAATGCCCAACCTGGCCCCCTGGCAAAACTTTGCTAGATCCGCCCCTGCACAGTTACCAGCTTTCAGCTACATAGAAAAGGATCCTGGTGTTAGTTGTCTCTCAGAAACAGTTCATAACTTTCCTTCAACCCTTCTTGTCATCTAAAAAGTAAACATGTTTCTCCTTCACCTGTTCAGCTCTGACGATTCAGTAAGGACATCTCCTGGTTTCACATTCATGTTTCCCTCTTGCCACATATCCAAACGGATATCATGAGTGATAGGTTTGTAGCATAAACCTATTCGCTGGAACGTTAAGAACAATTTACTACAAAGCAAAAGCAAGACGCAAGTAGGCAAAGTTCTTTGTGTTACTCATGCATGAGGGAGGCCTGCCTGGAGCCAAGTGTCGTTCCACCCACTTGACCTCCGTCAGACTCTCATCCACTCCCCCGTAACACTGCTCTTTTATTGAGGTTACATTAATATGCATAGGTTCATTAACATATGACGTTTCATATAGGTACACATGTGGACAAAGAATACTGTGTAAGTGTGTGTGCGTGTGTGTGTGTGTGTGTGTGTGTGGGGGGGGGGGGGGGGGGGGGGGGGGGGTCAGAGTATGACCCCATAAACGACTTCCCTGGTCTGGAAGTCCAGCAGTTCATCTAAACAAAAGGCACTTAGACTAAAACTGACATAGATATGTTTATCCTACCATGAAACAATAAGAGAAGGTATGACCTCTCCCATGCTCCCAGGGTGTGGGTGTGAATGCCAGAGCACTCTGGAATGCACACGAAGTCTTTGCAGACTAAACCTAACAATGAGCAGCAGCTTTTACAGCTGTGGCTCCAACAAACATCAGCTGATACTAGAATGGTAAATGACCTGTATTTGTATAGCGCTTTTACTAGTCCCTGAGAACCCGAAAGCGCTTTACACACCCATTCACACACTAGAAAGTAATATTAAATAAATTCTAACAACAGCTGATCAAGCTTAAACGTGCTTCTGCTGTTTAACTCGACCTCCGCTAGTTTCCTCTTTCTGGCGTAAAGTGGGCGATAAAGCAAGAGTGGGCGATAAGCAAGAGAGACGGGACTTGCGGCAGAAACGCCGATCAGCTCATCATTGATCAGATTCGTGATTGAAGTAGAAACAGGAGAGGGAGGGGGAGAGAATGAGAGGAGAAGAGGCAGCTGTGTGGCAAAGACACAGAATAACTCCAGCTTTGTGTCCTTTTTTTTTCATTCTAGCTGAAGTCCGGGACAAATCGCGTCTATTTTCAGCTCAATACGAAACGTGTAAAATTTTCTCTGAATACCAGAGGATTCCGTTTTTTATGGGACAGTTGGCAACTCTACTAACTAGTGATGGGTAGATGAGGCCTCGTGAAGCGTTTCAGCACATTTCCCGAACTGTATCGATACTGTGTCGACACAGTTTCCCGGCCAATGCACAGTGACTTCTAGTGATGGGTCGTTCGCGAACGAAATGGCTCTTAGAGCCGGCTCTTTGACGTGAACGACGCGAGCCGTCACGTGGGTTTTTTTCTTTTTCTTTCTCTCACCCTCTCTCTCTCTCGCACTTTTTTTCCGCTTTACTCTGCACGCGAGCCTTGTGCTTTACGCTGGGGAGGCGGTAGTTACACTCAGTAGCACAGGAACAGAGCAGGAGGGAGAGAGAGAGAAAGAGCCAGGGACAACAACGTCACATTAGAAAGGTATAGTAATCATCCACAACTATTTTCGGTTCCAGATGATAAAGGATTCAGAAAGTTTATTCATGCAGGTCCATATGACAGAGAATATGCATCTTCTGACATTAAGTGAACATTAAAATGAAAGTATTGTGAATGTAATATTACCCATTTGACTCAGTTTATTATAAATTTCTATTCAGAAAAATAGGTTTGTCCAATGTTTTTGCATTCAGTCTATTGCGTTTATTTTTTTACACCATTTCCCCAGCTTTGTAAATCTCACAGGCACAGATGAAGCTGGGGTACACAAAAGCTGTAAAGCCAGGTGGAAAAGGTTCGGATAAGATGTCTTCCTATTCCCTCAGTACGTTAAAGCATCCTCTGATCTTGGAATTTTTCTCCCCGACACTCTCCACATTACTAAGGGGTTGGCAGTCCTTTATAATAAAATTCAGGACTGTCTGGTCCAGAGCAGTCTTCCTAGATGCTTGATTTAAAAATAATAAAACACATATTAATAAAAAAAATGATGATAAAGCTGTTCAGTGTCTATATAGGCCGACCTGTGTTCATTCTCGGTGTGTTTGTCTTATTTTCATGTTTGGCTCTGTAATGCCTAAACACTGAAGAGGTGCTTTTGTTTGTGTAAGAAAGCTCCGCAGAACAGATGCGACATTTAACCTGCATAAAATGAAATAAATAATTTACACTTCAAGTCACATTGCTGTTTTTCCTATTCTGATAGATTACACTGAAACAAAGACAGACAAACTATTACCTTATTTGCAGTTAAAAGATCAAAATGAACCCACACAGCAGAAACATTTCTTTTTCTTTCGGGCTCCATTTTTTTATGGAGAGATGTGTATTTTTTATTTTTTTTTTATCTTTACCAGAGTAATTTTGTGGGGTTTTTTGGTCGCGACTCATTCCGTTGGCAGATGTGGATGCGGTACCTTTTAAACACAGTTTGGCGCGTTGGCAATGATCGATACAGCGGCTGTATCAATCACGTGACTTTTTCTTAAAGCGACACACGCACCGATACAGGCATCGCTCTGTGAGCTTGATACATGCGTCAGTGCGTCAGTGTTGCAGGACCCATCACTACTACTAACTAACCTTATGAATAAAATAAAGTTCACTATCAGTAACATCATAGCACCTGCCCGTCATGCTAGCTAGCACGCAGTACGAGTTATTGTAACTGACGGTAAAAAGTCAGCATAACGAAAATAAACTCCACCTAAACTTGGTTTATAGCTGACCCAGATAGACTGCAGGTCATAACTTATTACCTGAAGCTCAGTTCACCTGACACTCGGCCGCCTAGGGTCTCTGCCCCTCCGCCTCCCCTTTCCCTCATCCACCTGCTGACCTCCAACACCTAATTTTACTGAATCTGTGAAAGCTTCACCGTAGCCACTACCAAACAATTGAATTATTTTTACACATCTGCCAGCATCTGTCCAATCCGCCACCTTTCACTGTTTACACCGTTATGGAAAAAAAAGACAACAACAAAAAAACATCGGCCCATAAAAACGAAAAACTATCATCGGCCCACCGGGCATTTGTGTAAGTTCTGTGCAGCCACGGGCCAGCTGCAGATGCCTGTCTGCTATGTGGGGCCAGGCAGGACAGATAAGGGAAAGGGAGAAGGAGAAAGTGCACCAAGATCATATTATTGGAGACTTTATTTGAATCAGTGAAAATCAGAAAACCATATTTCAATAGTTACAGTGCACTAACTGGCATCTTTTATTTCTTTTGGAGTGTGGGAGAGGTTTATCATTCTTGTACCCAGACTATTTGTCCTTATCAGAGTTTATAAAGTAATTGTACTACTATTAAATAGTACTATTTTAATAGTACTATATTAAAATAGAACTATTAATAGTAGTGTTTTATTATTTTTAACTACTATCAAAAACGTTTTTAAAATAATTGTTTGGGAAAAGGAAGATAAACCACTTTGCATTGAACACTTATGGTCGGCCATCAGTGGCAAAATTCCCACATTGAAACTGACTGGAAGTTATTTACGTTGATTTAATGTTTCCATTTTAAATAATTCATAGACGCGCAACAACTGCTAAATAACATTTTACATTGAAAATTCATGATAACACTCACCAGACTCCAACAGAAATAAAGGTTGTTGTTTAGTGCACTGAAACTATTAAAATATTAATGAAAAGGGAAACAGATATGATGAGAAATTTAAAGCTGTTATATCCGATATTTCTCTTTCAATAAATAATAAATCAGAGCGAGTTTGATTTTGTAACATAGTCCAATATGTCACATGCAGAGTAATTAGTCATTTCTACTAAAAGTGAATATTTAAAGTGTGATCAGTGCTGTAAGAAATTTCTTCCTGAGACAAGTGACAATCTATTCTACTTTTTCCTGTAAATTACTTGCAGATCAACCCAGGGCCACACTGACAGCAGGAACAACAATCATAACAGTAGGGGGCAGTGTGACACTGACCTGCTCTGTGCAGAGCTCTGATGGATGGAAATATGAGTGGTTCAGACGAACCCAAACAACCTATGAAGGTAAAATCAGAGGTCAACAAAACAGAGATATCAGAGTATCTGAAGGAGGAATCTACCGCTGCAGAGGAACAAGAGGAAACCCAGTTTACTACACTGATATAAGTCATGATGTCACCATTGAGAAAACCAGTGAGTTCAGTCATTTAGTTTGAAATACACATTCACTCATGATTATCAAACATACAATGTAAAGTTTTCTGTGTTGATTTCATGTTTCTATTTGTATCTCAACTGTTAATATGTGTAAACAGTTTCCAATAAAGTTGTTGTAAAACAACAACCCAACTGGCCTCAGATATTCAGAGGTGAGACGATCACTCTGACATGTGAGGTGCAGGAAGGAGGTGAAACCACTGAGTGGTGGTATGAATGGAGAGGACCCAGGACACCCACACAGTGGACACACAATAATGATGTGACATTCAGAGTTTCTGAGTCCAGCAGTGGAGACTACATGTGTAAGAGTCGACGCAGAGATGACTCATATTCTTCAACAGAGTGGAGTGAAGCCTTCACATTGTCAGTATCAAGTAAGTCATGTTTGTTGTGTGATCTCCATTTGACAAATGTCATCATGGTCAGCACAGGATGAATTCAATGGTCTACAAAGCATGTTACATTGTTAGTCAGACAAAGAGCTGCAGCTGATAGTAGCCTCATTGTAGACAGTTTGTCACCACTTTGTGTCATGAACTTTCAACTGGTATAGAGACACCAATGCTGACCTGCTGCTCCATCACCTGAGGACAATAATAACATAAATAAACAGGATGAAAATATAGTATAGTATCTGCACGTTATGTACAACTGGCAGATAGAGGAAGTGGCTGACATCCAGAAATCCTACCAGTGGCTGGACAAAGTTGGACTGAAAGACAGCACAGAGGCACTAATCATGGCAGCACAGGAACAAACTCTGAACACAAAATCCATAGAGGCTGGGCTCTACCACATCAGGCAAGACCCCAGGGGCAGGCTATGTAAAGATGCTCCTGAGACAATCCAGCACATAACAGCGAGGTGCAAGATGTTAGCAGGCAGGGCACACATGAAATGCTATAACCAAGTGGCCGGCATAGTATATAGAAACATCTGCGCCAAGTATGGCCTGGAAGCCCTGAGGTCAAAATGGGAAACCACCAATGTTCCCTCTAAGCTGCACGCGTGCACAATTGCGCACTGCTGGCCCGGTCTCTGCACACAGAAAAGCTGCGTTGCACACAAAAAAAAATCGAATCTAAATTGTAATTAAAATAAATACGTTAACAATTCATTCTCTTTTGCAGTGTGAGTCAGTAAGTGACCGGTGACTGGCTGCTCCAGTCAATGATGCGATTCACATTCGTATATACGCAGCTAATCAATGTCGCTGACAGGCTATGACAGCGTCTCTATGTGCCGATACCGGTGTTTTAGCTAGCAAAGCGGCGTGGCTGATGTGGAGTGAAGCCACGTTAATGACAACGTGTACAACCATTGGGGATGTGAGGAGGACAGACGGAACAATTGACCGTCAAAGTGTGGACTTTATACCAGTTTTTAAATTCTGTTAATAGGCCACGTAAAAGCAGAGTTATAATAAAAAATATATGCAATGTTCGTTTTTTTTCCTGAATACTATTGTTGTTTATATTTACTGCGGGAAGAAACGCTAAAAACAGAGTTTTATAAGGAAAACGCTCGAAAGCACTCTCCGCCTGTGAGCAAAAAATCCCCCTAAAAACCCCACCCTTTCCTATTGGTGGAAAAATGGACCATGTCGACCCATCAAAAAATGATACAGCAACATGGCATTTAATTGTGTAGGAAGTTGGTAATTTTTAGGAGTGACGGTGGTGTTTTGAGATGTGAGAGATTTGCGACGTTTAGTGTGTTTGGAGTCTAAAGTTAGTGTGTAGTGTAGTCAATAGTTTTGTTGTGTGTGTCAGAACAATGAGGCAACTGCTGAATGTTACAGGTGTTACAGGAGTGATACAGCTCCAGTTGTCAGGCCTGCAGGTATCAGGCTGTTGTTCTCCTTTATCTCATAGTGGACAGAAATTATTTTTGGAGTGGCACAAATAATTTGTGTGGCATCAAATTTGATGCAGAACACCTGATTCTTCTGTAAATTGTTTTAAATGTTTGTTTTAAAAACTACCTTGGCTGCATTTTTAGGTAAACAGCTGCAAAAAACTTTGGTGTTTGCAAAACTCAGTTACTTTTTTGAAGAAGTAACTATATAATTAATTGCCCAACATTGGTCATTATGTAATGTATTTTGCATACGGAGAGTTACAGGACTCTCTCCCAGACCACAGACTCATACTCATATTACAAGTCAGAGCTTTATAAAAAAAAGAAAAAGAAAGTTGTGTTTTCAAAATTGGTGTTCAAGTTATTTTTGGGCGAACCAAATTTTGGTGGACCAGGGTCTGCGTGCAGCCCGTGTCCATCAACGCATGGCGAATACACCCTTGACATCTTACCGGCACGCAGTACGTCCCTCCTGGACCAGGGGCGGGCGCTGGAGCGCCGGCAACACGGAACACCTGCCCAGACATTCTAAGCGCAGGTGCCCCAGCCACCCACACTTCCAGCAGTCCAGCCCCGGCGTCTGTGCGGCTCCCCGTGGCTCCGGGGCAACCTCGGTGGCCGCCGGGGTTCCGGCGGACAGCAGCGGCCGGAACGGGTTCCTGGGGCTCCGTTCCCATAGGGCCGCCGTCCCTCTGCTGTGACTACAGGCGCTCCGCCGCAGCTCCTCAGGGCTGGGTCCCGGGTTGGCCGCCAGATAATCGCCGCTGTCAGATCTGCCGGGCGGTGGCAGTGGACCCAATGAGCCATTGCCTCAGGCAGGCCCCCCACGAACTGCTTGAGGATGATCAGATTTAGCAGCCGAGCCTCCCCAGCCGAGGGGCCCGGTCGCAGCCACCTCGCTGCCGTATCCTCCAGCTGCCGAGCCCATCCAAATGGCCGCTCCCCTCCCGTCATCCTGCTGGCCCGGAATTGCTGACGGTAATCCTCCGGGGAGAGGCCCAGACAATCCAGCACCACCCAGCACACATCCTCAAACACCCCCTGTGAGCCGGGGGGCAAGCTCAGCGCCGCCGTCTGGGCCTCGCCCGACAGAAGCGGCAGCAGCCGGGCGGCCCGTTCCTCCTCCGGCCAGTGACAGACCACCGCCGTGGCCTGGAAAGCCTCGATGAACACCAGCGGGTCCTCCCCATCCCTCATCCGGTGCAACGTTACTGACAGTGGAGGGGGGCCGCAGTCCCCAGCAGCTGCCCCAGAGCCGTGGTCTGTTGCTCCGATTGCTGGTGAAGCAACGCCAGCTGGTGGTCCTGCGTGGCAGCCTGATGAGCCGCCATCGCCGCCATGTCCAACATCATCTGGCCCAAGATCTGCAGCGGTTCGGCGGGTGGCTGGGCGGACAGCGGAGCCGCCGGGAGAGCAGGCGGAGCGGGCTGGGGATTGGACATCGCGCCAGGGTTTTGGCACCAGTGTAACGTTTGTCCTGTAAAGCATCCACGGGACACAGGTGTGGGGACAGCAATACTGAAACTGTACTGAAACTATTAAAATATTAATGAAAAGGGAAACAGATATGATGAGAAATTTAAAGCTGTTATATCCGATATTTCTCTTTCAATAAATAATAAATCAGAGCGAGTTTGATTTTGTAACATAGTCCAATATGTCACATGCAGAGTAATTAGTCATTTCTACTAAAAGTGAATATTTAAAGTGTTATCAGTGCTGTAAGAAATTTCTTCCTGAGACAAGTGACAATCTATTCTACTTTTTCCTGTAAATTACTTGCAGATCAACCCAGGGCCACACTGACAGCAGGAACAACAATCATAACAGTAGGGGGCAGTGTGACACTGACCTGCTCTGTGCAGAGCTCTCATGGATGGAAATATGAGTGGTTCAGACGAACCCAAACAACCTATGAAGGTAAAATCAGAGATCAACAAAACAGAGATATCAGAGTATCTGAAGGAGGAATCTACCGCTGCAGAGGAACAAGAGGAAACCTAGTTTACTACACTTATATAAGTGATGATGTCACCATTGAGAAAACCAGTGAGTTCAGTAATTTAGTTTGAAATATACATTCATTATGATTATCAAACATACAATGTGAAGTTTTCTGTGTTGATTTCATGTTTCTGTTTGTATCTCAACTGTTAATATGTGTAAACAGTTTCCAATAAAGTTGTTGTAAAACAACAACCCAACTGGCCTCAGATATTCAGAGGTGAGACGATCACTCTGACATGTGAGGTGCAGGAAGGAGGTGAAACCACTGAGTGGTGGTATGAATGGAGAGGACCCAGCACACCCACACAGTGGACACACAATAATGATGTGACATTCAGAGTTTCTGAGTCCAGCAGTGGAGACTACATGTGTAAGAGTCGACGCAGAGATGACTCATATTCTTCAACTGAGTGGAGTGAAGCCTTCACATTGTCAGGATCAAGTAAGTCATGTTTGTTGTGTGATCTCCATTTGACAAATGTCATCATGGTCAGCACAGGATGAATTCAATGGTCTACAAAGCATGTTACATTGTTAGTCAGACAGAACTGTAGATTCAAACAATTGAAGATATGAAAGTTATGAAGCAAGGTATATGGAATTCAAAGAAAAAAATCATAAAAAACTCTAAATATGTTTTTGTGACACACGCTAGGCACAGATACACCCACACACAGGTCGTTGTCATCAGATCCCACATTTATTAAGAGTGTGCACTGAATTACAACAGAACACCGTCTGACAGCGGTCGGTTTCCCCAGCGTCTCTTGTCTCCACTCCTCTCCGCCTCACTATATAAAGGGAAGGAAAACCACCATCAGTCCAAAATCGCCATCAGCTGTTCTTACCAGCACCGCCCCGTTGAGCTCACTGCACCACTCCTCCCCTGCAGCCGCGCCCCGGACCACACCTCCGCCACAGTTTTATATTTTAGATTCCTCAAAGTAGCCACCCCTTGCTTTGTTTACAGTGCTCCAAACCCTTGGCCTTCTCTCAATGAGCTTCATGATGTTGTCACCTGAAATGGTTTTTACTTCACAGCTGTGCCTTGTCAGGGTTTATTTGTGGAATTTCTTGCCTTCTTAATGGGGTTGGGACCATCAGTTGTGCAGAAGTCAGGTTGGTACACAGCTGACAGGAGCCCGGAGTCCAGATAAATGCCACGCAGAGTTTCAGTAGCAGACACATCTCTATATCAACTGTTCAGAGGAGACTGCGCAAATCGGTCTTTCATGGTCAAATATCTGCTAAGAAACCACGACTAGGGAAAAGCAACAAGCAGAACAGATTTGTTTGGACAATGAAACTCAAGGAATGGACATTAGACCAGTGGGAATCTGTGCTTTGGTTTGATGAGTCAGAATTTGAGATGTTTGGTTCGACCTGTCGTGTCTTTGTGCGACTCAGGAAAGGTAAAAAGATGGTCTCTACATGCATGGTTCCCACCATGAAGCATAGAGGAGGAGGTGTGATAGTGTGGGGCTTTGTTGGTGACACTGTTGGGGATTTATTCAAAATTGAAGACACGCTGAACCAGCATGGTTATCACAGAGTTGTGCAGCAATGTGCTATCCCATCCGGCTTGTGTTTCTTGTGTTTGACAGAAATATACAGTAATGCGTTACTTGTAACGCGTTACTGTAATCGATTACTTCTTTCAAGTAACGAGTAAAGTAAGGGATTACTATTGCAAAAACGGTAATTAGATTACCGTTACTTTCCCGTAGGAACGCTGCGTTACTGCATTACTAAAACCGTGATTTTTTTGCGAGAATGTCTCACGACATTGACGTAAGCGAGTGCGACGTTCGTGACAACAGCTGTGTGCAGATCAACAATGGATCATATATCGAGTTCGGGAGAGAGTATGAGCGTGCAGTGGTTAAAGCGTGGAAGTACTGACCTTACTTTGAGTTTGATTCCATAAAAAGTGACAAAAACATTAGTGTCCATTGTGAGTGGGAAGAAAACTTCTTTTTATAGCGAAAAAAACCCCTTAACTTCCAAGCAAGCACCGAGTGCGCTACGATGTAATGGGAAATTCACAGAGAAACTTGCGGATTCTTCCACTGACCGCTGCGGCACACCTGCACCAGGGTAAACCTCCGCCTACCCCACTCCTGCTTTACAGGTGAAAATAGAGCAACAGGACCGCTAGTCTTTGATTTTATTTATTTTCTGCTGTGTTTTACTTGCATCTATTTGAAAGAGTGAGTGTTAACACACACAAAAAAATATTTTATGTGCTGCAATGTGCAGAAAATAGGTTTAAATATTAAACAAATTTCTTCCAGTCAGAGAATGGTGCATATAATTAAATTTTTGCTTGATGCATAAAGTTAAAAGATTAAAACTAATAAAACAAGTTTTAAAAAGGGACTTTTCCATTTGATTACATTTTGTATGATGGATTATGCAGAAAAAGTAGAATTGGGCTGAAAGATCTATCGCTTTTTCACCTCTTCAGGTTGTAAATCGTGTTTTTAAAAAGTAACTAAGTAAATAATTACTTTTGAAAATATGTAATAAGCAAAGTAACGGGATTACTTTTTTGGGGAAGTAATCAGTAATTAGTTACTGATTACTTTTTTCAAGTAACTTGACCAAAACTGGTGTTTGATTGTTTGATATTTCTCATCATCTCTGTGAACTCCTTCAAGACTGTTGGAAAACCATTTCAGGTGACAACATCATGAAGGTCATTGAGATAATGAGTGTGTAAAGCAGTAATTGAAGCGAGGGGTGGCTATGTCTTGTGAGAATCTACAGTGTAAATAGTCGTGAAAATAAAGAAAAAACCTTTAAATAAGAACATGTGTCCAACTTTTTGTCTGGTAGTATATGTGTGTGTATGTATGTATTGTCACGGTCCTGGGTCTCCTGACCCAGCGTTTTTAGTTCTTTGTGATGTTTGTATTATTGTACTTGTGTGAGTTATTCTATGGTTTCTAGTTTCGATCCCTTGCCCTTCATGTTTCTCTGTGTCCCCTCTGTTCTGTGTAAGTCTGTGTCTGCATGTTTGAGTTCCCCTCTGTGTCTTTCGGTTCTTAGAGTCCTCTGCCTTATGGTTTATGTCTCTGTGTTTCTTAGTCGCTGTCTCCACTGTGTCAAGTTCGCGTCTCTGTGTGATCCTTCCTGTTTTACTTTGAAGGTCCGTGTCTTATGTGAATGTGTCCTGCTTTGCTTGTCTCGTCAGTCCTGATTTCTCCCAGCTGTGCCCTCCTTCTGTGTCTCATTCCCCTCATTACTTCCCAGTGTATTTTAACCCTGTGTTTCTCTGAGTCAGTGTCGCGTTGTCCCTCATGCTGTGTGGATCTCCCTGTGTCTCTCTGTGAGTTCTTAGTTTGTTGTTTCCCCAGTTTAGTTTAGTTTGTATGTTTGTCTTACCAGCAAATAAAGCTGTGATTTTTGAGTTCATCCCCTGAGTCTGTGAGTCTTGCATTTTGGGTCCAACTCCTGTCTGCCGCACAGCGATTCATGACATGTATATGTCCTTTTCATAAGAGCAGATAAACCCACAGCCACAGTGGCACCAGAAAAGGCAGTCATATAGTCATACAGTCTCTCCTCACGGTCTCACTGTTTTTCTCCATCTGTTAAATGAACAGAAAATGATCTTTTTATTTTTGTGCAGGTCCATTCCTAACTATAAAACAACAAATTTACCATTATTATGAAATACATATCTTAATATTTCTCTGTTGATTTTGTTTCTATTTTATGAATATTTTTCTGTGAACAGTTCTCAGTAAGCCCACTGTGACCCTGCAGCCATCCTGGACTCAGATATACAGCGGTGAGACAGTCACTGTCAGATGTGAGATTCAGGGAGGTGAAGGAGCTCAGTGGACGTATGAATGGAGAGCAGCCAAGTTAAACACACCTCCAACATCCAATGAATACAGAATCATCAGAGCTACTGAGTCTGACAGTGGAGGATACAGCTGCCGGGGCAGGAGGGACTATTTCTTCTCAGAGTGGAGTGATATCATCACACTGACTGTATTGTGTAAGTTCGAGATGTTTCATCTATAATAGGTTAAAAAAAAAAAAAGGCTTATTCTATGATACAGCTTTCTAGCTATCTTAGTGCTGCTCAACTTTCAGATGGCAATAAAAGTAGTTTTTTTTTCTTTGTTGAATAATAGTATTCACAGTGAAAGATCCAGTACAGAACAATGTGTATCACAGCATCATCTTTCTTATCTGCCCTGTCAACATCTACTGTACAGATGGTGAACCTGTCTTAGCACATCCACTAAGAAAAAAATATGTATTTGTCTTAATTTATTATTTATTTCTTCTTCCTTTTATTCTTCTTCTCCTCCATTTCTATATTCACTGGTTTGTCTTCTGAGTATCTGAGAATTTTTCCTGTGGCTCCACATGTGGAGTTTTACCTATTCCAGCAACTTACTGTATTATGGTGTAGTTAGTTCAGTTTTTTTTAGTCTAAATTTATTTTTAAATGGATTGCTAGACACACTTTTTTTTAAATAGAAAATTTGGAAAAAGTCTAGCTGTGATTTAAAACTGTAAAATGGCCTAATTTTATTTAAAGATTTGGCTGGTGCTGATATGATTTATCATTTTTCTCCATTTACATTATTATTATTATTATTATTGACATTAACTCTTAGACGAAATCAAAGTACATAAAATGTATCCACTAAATGTATTTAGGATTAGAAAGTGTTCATTTCTCTGCAGTAGAACATCTGATTCTTCTAGAGTGTGATCAGTAAATTATGTCACACTTCAAGTATAACATTTACTATTATTATAACAAATATATTCCTAAAACAGTGAATTAAATATAAAAAATTCACATTGGAGGTCACACTGACTGATCTTTGTGAGTCATGATAGAATTACTTGTAATGAGACTTGAAATCCTTTAAGCCTTGCAATTTTCAACTCGAGTGGACAAAACAGTGTGCCACGGGAAGGTCTCTTCCTTCATGCAGAGAAGGAAGAGGATAACCCATTTTACCACACAGAGTACAACAGGGAATAAGTGAAGTTTTGATTTGGGGTTTAAAGAACAATGTAGAATAAATTCACGATCGTGCTGAATTCACGATTCAGCATTTAGATGAAGACACAACAGCATAATATTTCTTTAACCTGTTTGGCATTATTATTATGTGTGTGTGTGTGTATATATGTAAATATGTATATGTATATATATATATGTATATATATGTATGTATATATATATATATATATATATTAGGGGTGCAACGATACACAAAATTCACGGTTCGGTTCGATACTTTGGTGTCACGGTTCGATATTTTTTCGATACAAAAAAAATGTTCATGCCTTTTTAATTTGTCATTTATTAAAATTATAAATATATATTTTAACTCAAAAGTACAGTTTTTAAATTTAACCCTAATCCTTGTGCGTGTTTTTTATTTTGACAGCGAATGCGCACCTGCGGACCACTTATGTGCAGCCCTGGTTATTTACCTCGTCATATTGCAGCCACAGAAATTCTTTTGTCCATGAAACCATAAAGCTGCACTTTGTTTTTGCCTTATAGTCTGATTTGTCATTACTTTTCCGTTTTGTGGTAAGCTTTTCTTTGGCTGTCACTTCTTCACCCTGACCTGTCTTATTTGGCTCAGCAGAACTGAAATATATATCCTGCTGCTTTTACACACGCACTCACATAAGCTCAGCGATTCTCTGCGCGATCAACCTCTCACATGTTTAAGCTTGCTGCGGGAGATTTCACTTGTCATGTTTGCATAGTAAGCTAACGATTAATAAGACGATGTCAGAGGAATTGGTGCACAAATTATCATCACTCACAGATCAGTGCTGTCGCTCTCTATACACAGTTCGCGCGATTGCAAAGTGAAAGCAAAAAAACAAGCGCAAATTCAAACGCGATTTCAATATGTCACATATTGACAGTGGCTCACCGATGCCAATGACATAATTACCCAGCTACATTTCTGAAAGAATGCAAAAGCATTGACATATATTTTTCCTTCCTACAATAGCCCGACGGGCAGGGAAGAGATAGATTTTGGTAGCCCGACTGGAAAAATCGCTAGCCCCGGGACGTCGGGCTAGCGATATTGCGAGCCCTGTATCTGATTGAGGAATCACTCATCTTTGGAAAAGAGAGTTTATTACAGAGAAATGTCTCTTTCCAAAATAAAAGCTATACTATCCGCTTCTTCTGGGCTATATTCTCAGCAGCATATTAAACATATCAGGTCCCCATAAGGAGAATCATGTGCTAACAGCTGTCTAAATGACTCGGCTAAAGTTAGTAGCATGCTTGCTTGTTTTTGTCTGCTTCCACTTGTCTTTGCACTAGGATGATGTCGGCGTAAATGTGCAGTCATATTCGTTGTGTTCCCACTAGTGCTTTCAGGTTAATGTCGTTGAAATGACCTTAACGCCACAACACGGCAAATCTCCGTTAACGAGTTACCCCTGATCACCCCGTGCATGGGGCTAGACGGCCAACACGTTAACGAGCTAACTGCGCTAACACACTAGTTCCCACCCATGTAATTGATCATTGCGTGGCACATCCAACATACTGTTTTACTTTAGTCCATGACTCGCTTACCTTCAGGGTCATACGTCACATGAAAACCAAAATAATTCCAAACGCCAGATCTGAATGAGGGTGGGGGAGGTTCAATTTGCCATGTTGCAAGGAGAGCTTAACTTCTGTCTCGCTAGCTTGCCCTGCGCTCTTCCTTTTGACGATGCTGTCTGTGTTGAGCGCTCAGTGGATCTGCGCTCGACAGTGCAGCCTAGGCGGAGTAGTCGAACGCAGATTCACTGAACGCTCAACACAGACAGCATCGTCAGAAGGAAAGTTGATGAAATAAATTACAAATTTTGTATTGTTCGATACATATGCGTACCGAACCGAAAACACTGTATCGAACGGTTCAATATCGATACGAATATCGTTGCACCCCTAGTATATATATGTGTGTATGTATATATGGTGAAAAGTTGAATTTAGTCTTAAGAAATGCTACTAGACATGTTTTCTGAGAAAATTGTTTTTCAACAGATAAACCCTGTCCTGTCCTCACTGTGTCTCCATCATGGCTGAGTCCTGGAGCCTCAGTAACTCTGAACTGTGAGGTTGAACATCCGTCTGCAGGATGGAGCTTCTACTGGTATAAAGCTGTTCCTGATCTATCACAGAAATCCTCCAGTTATGAGCTGCTACCTGATGGCAATGGGACTGCAAACAACTCCTACATCATTCATGGACAGACACACACAGCAGGATATGTGTGCGGAGCTGGAAGAGGAGACCCAGAGTATCACACTGATCACAGTCAACCAAAATTTGTCTGGTCTGCAGGTCAGTTTGATTCTGTTTATCATCACAATAAACCAATTTTATGTCAACTCTTTTCACCAAATATCAGCTCATTAAAATTCAATAATGACAATTAAATGTCTGTGTATACTGAATATTTCCATTTTTATTTATGATCAAACTGATTTTGTTTCTTTTCATTATTTTTGCACTTGTATAATGTGATAATATGGAAACAACTATTTTTTTAATTAGTTTTTTCTTTGCAATGAGTATTTTTATTTTGGATATTTAAATTCATTTTATTTACATAGTCATTATTTCTTACATAGGATTTGGATAAACAAAGTACATTTTCATCACGATATTTTGAATCCTAACATCTGTGAGCTTTGTGTCTTCACTGCATGTTGTTTCCAGATGTTCATTCAGCAGCGTCTCTCACAGTGAGTCCTGACAGAGTGCAACACTTCACCTCTGACTCTGTCTCACTGACCTGTGAGGGAAAGTTCGCTGAGTGGAGAGTGAGAAAGTTCTCTGAGGACGGCCGACTCTCTGACTGTAGCAGAATGACTGGATCCACATGTGACATCAACCCATCAAAGTCAGATATTGCAGTGTACTGGTGTGAGTCTGGATCAGGAGAGTTCAGCAGTGCAGTCAACATCACTGTTCATGGTATGTTTTTACACACATTTCCTTAACTGCTTTTTTTTTTTCATTTCAACCATTTAGAAGACACATATTGTGAATATTTATCCAATTTTCCCTCTGAATGTAACAGAATTCTGCATGACAAAATGGCAGTTTTAGTTATATCTACAAAGTAATTTTATTGATTGAAACAAATTACATCCAAATTTTAGCCAGTGCCAGATTTTACATTTTCAAGATTTTTTCATCTTTTAACATACAATAATGTTTCATTCACCATTTTTACACAACTTTTCAGCCCTTTAGCATGTCATATAAAAACCCGAATTTAAATGGTTTAGTCTTACTTAATAATAAGGTTACATAATATATGTTTCACAGCATTTTTTGTAAGCAAAGACATGTTTCCTTAAAAAATCTGACTCTTTTTACCCTATAAACAAAAAAATGTGACCTTCCCAAAAACTGCTGTAAAAATATTGTACAGTAATATTTTTTTTCCACTTTAAATGACTCCGTCTTTTAAAATTACTTTAGCTTAAAATATACATTTAAAAAAATAATTGTAATTCTTTTTATTTAAACTCTAAAGTATGTTTATTTAGGTCCACTGTTTTTTTTTTTTTTTAATCAAAAAACAAAAAAAAACAAAAACAAAATAATTTCTATAAACTAAGGAGCTTGGAAAGAAAAGCTTCTAGACTTCTTTAAGTTGATTGAAGACTGTTAAGGGTTAAAATATTGAGGAGGGATACAGAAACAACACTGATCCAGGAGGGTTAGGTCAAACGAAGATTTTAATGAACACATGCGTGGAGAGATGAACACTGTTACACAATCAGCATCGATCTCTCTCTAACAATACACAAGCAATTGTTTTTATATCGTCAGGGAAATTTATGACGCCCCCTCATGCGTCATCACATGCATAAGTTTCAAAACCACAAATGTTCTGGTGACGACTTTTGACACAATAAAAAAGAACATCACCTCCGTCTCCGCGGCAGGTGCTTCCTGTCGCTGCCGGACGCCCACTTATCATCTGGAACATCAGGCACACATTCTGCAACAAACTGTTCTTTTGCAGGCACAATTTTGCAGTCACAAGCAAACTATAATTAAACTTTCACCTATAAATGAGTCCATCTACTGTGTGGGTGTGTGTGGCTCGACCTCACACGAACTTTGTCTTACAGTGGGGCAAAAAAGTATTTAGTCAGCCACCGATTGTGCAAGTTCCCCCACCTAAAATGATGACAGAGGTCAGTAATTTGCACCAGAGGTACACGTCAACTGTGAGAGACAGAATGTGAAAAAAAAAGTCCATGAATTCACATGGTAGGATTTGTAAAGAATTTATTCGTAAATCAGGGTGGCAAATAAGTATTTGATCAATAACAAAAATACAACTCAATACTTTGTAACATAACCTTTGTTGGCAATAACAGAGGTCAAACGTTTACTATAGGTCTTTACCAGGTTTGCACACACAGTAGCTGGTATTTTGGCCCATTCCTCCATGCAGATCTTCTCGAGAGAAGTGATGTTTTGGGGCTGTCGCCAAGCAACACGGACTTTCAACTCCCGCCACAGATTTTCTATGGGGTTGAGGTCTGGAGACTGGCTAGGCCAATCCAGGACTTTCAAATGCTTCTTACGGAGCCACTCCTTTGTTGCCCGGGCAGTGTGTTTTGGATCATTGTCATGTTGGAAGACCCAGCCGCGTTTCATCTTCAAAGTTCTCACTGATGGAAGGAGGTTTTGGCTCAAAATCTCACGATACATGGCCCCATTCATTCTGTCCTTAACACGGATCAGTCGTCCTGTCCCCTTGGCAGAAAAACAGCCCCATAGCATGATGTTTCCACCCCCATGCTTCACAGTAGGTATGGTGTTCTTGGGATGCAACTCAGTATTCTTCTTCCTCCAAACACGACGAGTTGAGTTTATACCAAAAAGTTCTACTTTGGTTTCATCTGACCACATGACATTCTCCCAATCCTCTGCTGTATCATCCATGTGCTCTCTGGCAAACTTCAGACGGGCCTGGACATGCACTGGCTTCAGCAGCGGAACACGTCTGGCACTGCGGGATTTGATTCCCTGCCGTTGTAGTGTGTTACTGATGGTGACCTTTGTTACTTTGGTCCCAGCTCTCTGCAGGTCATTCACCAGGTCCCCCCGTGTGGTTCTGGGATCTTTGCTCACCGTTCTCATGATCATTTTGACCCCACGGGATGAGATCTTGCGTGGAGCCCCAGATCGTGGGAGATTATCAGTGGTCTTGTATGTCTTCCATTTTCTGATGATTGCTCCCACAGTTGATTTCTTCACACCAAGCTGCTTGCCTATTGTAGATTCACTCTTCCCAGTCTGGTGCAGGTCTACAATACTTTTCCTGGTGTCCTTCGAGAGCTCTTTGGTCTTGGCCATGGCGGAGTTTGGAGTCTGACTGTTTGAGGCTGTGGACAGGTGTCTTTTATACAGATGATGAGTTCAAACAGGTGCCATTCATACAGGTAACGAGTGGGGGACAGAAAAGTGTCTTACAGAGGACGTTACAGGTCTGTGAGAGCCAGAGATTTTCCATGTTTGAGGTGACCAAATACTTATTTGCCACCCTGATTTACGGATAAATTCTTTACAAATCCTACCATGTGAATTCATGGATTTTTTTTTCACATTCTGTCTCTCACAGTTGAAGTGTACCTCTGGTGCAAATTACTGACCTCTGTCATCATTTTAAGTGGGGGAACTTGCACAATCGGTGGCTGACTAAATACTTTTTTGCCCCACTGTATGAGAAGAGAGGCCAATTCTCATGTGCATAATAACCTAACTGAAACTATATCTGTAATATGTTGAATAAATGTTTTAATCAAGAACCTCTACTAAAAGCTTAATCAAAAGATATAAATGAATAAAAGACAATAATGAATAACCTGGTTATTCAAATAGCATCCTCCCAACAGCTCCTCAAAGTAACTTACACTTAGACTCTGCTTTAGTTTCACCTTCACAAGCACGCTCTGCAAAAGCCTGCGCTTCCTGTCTACTTTGGCACAGAGTGTACTCAGTTAGGCCTTTCTTTTATAATGCAATGTAATCTACATATAAACATTTAAGATTATAAAAAGCATTCCAAAGCATTTAAGATTATAGATTTAACTCAACAGTTTAAAGTGGTTATAACTGCACCTGTAATAAAGGCTATTTGGGTGCCAATATGTTTAAACATCTGAATACAATATCAATGCTGTAGATTATATTATTAATGTTATTAATGCAATGGTAATGATGATGACTATGAATAATAGCAGTAAAATATTTCTCTGATCTCCACAAGACGTTTCACCTGTCATCCGAGAAGCTTCTACAGTTCTAGGGTCAAATGGTGGAGAGTCCCACCATCCCATGTCTTCAAGCAACTTAAAGAAGTCCAGACGCTTTTCTTTCCAAGCTTAGACTACGATGACCTGGATGACTGAGAACCTTCATAGACATATTCTATAAACTACATTTCAAGAAGTCTTTGGTTATTATTTTCATTAGGTCCTAAGTTGGCTGAATGATTGGCAACAACATTGACCCATTTATGTTTTCTGTAACGTCAGATTTTGTATTTTTTTTTTTTAATTGACATTCGTGATCCTAAAGGCCTAAAGATCCTAAAAACAGCTGTAAAAATTATTTTATAGTAATGTGGAGGTAAACAAACATGACATAAGAGACCTCACTTCTCACTCCAACTTTATTCTTCGCCTGAGAACTGACAAAACTGACTGCTTTCCCGGTGAGGGACAAGACTGGCATGGGCGGTCAGGACAAGCTGAAGACAACTTGAGCTCCACCGGGTAGGGGTGGGTGCTCCTGGAGGAAAAAGCAGAGTCTGTCAGCCCAGAGTATCAAAATCTTTGTCTGTGTAAAACAAAAATGTTACTTCCTTAAAATCTAGAAATACCAGTATTCAATGGCCATAATGCATATGAAATCAAAATTCTCAAAATACTACTCTAACACGTTAGTAAATCTGTAGATTAATATAACGCCATTTTAGTGCAGCAATTCTCACACAATTTTCTCCTTTTTGTATGTATTGTGACTTCCTTTTTAGCTTCTATTTAATCAGCGATTATGATCATAAAACAGCAACAATATCTGTTTTAATATAGCTCTTACATGTGTGTTTAGCTTTAAATTCTGGCGTAAATGACAGTGCATCACTTGGTACATCTAGTGTTATGATTTAAAACATAGGTGTCAAACTCTGGCCCGCGGGCCAAATTTGGCCCGCAGCCTAATTACATTTGGCCCGCGAAGCCATACCAAATTACTATTAGAGCTGGCCTACTGGTATTAAACAGCTAATATATATATTGTTTGGTATTAAGCTTTGCTTGTTCCATATTCAGTTTTCCAGCAAAACTTATTTGAGTCCATAAGAAAAGATTCATTCCTATATCTGGAGGAAGATTTTTTTTTAAAATAAATATTAATGTTAGCCCGCGACTTTGTTCCAGTTTTGAATTTTGGCCCACTGTGTATTTGAGTTTGACACCCCTGATTTAAAATATCTTTAACCATGACTTACAATTAACAAAGTATTTATAAAACCTCTCTTAACCTTTAGAGTTTTGCTCAACCAACTGGTAGAGTACATTTTCAGGCCCTATATCTAACGGAGGCTTTCACTGAAATTGACCTACCTTATTGAATCTTTTCTACCAATTGGTTTACATCTGTAATGCCAAAAAATCCACCAGAAGACACTGTGAATGTAAACGGTTGGCTCTTCTTATCGCTCTCCCAACCAGGAAGTCAGAAACAAAAAATCATCCAACATATTTTGAGTGTTTTTGATGAAACTAAGGAAGGAAGATATAATTTTTTGATATATGATAGTGTTAGAGGACTTACTAAACAGATGTATGTCACTTGACAGCATTAAAAATGTGAAATTAAATGTTTAATCATTTAAACATGATTGCCCAACCAAACAGCTGATTTGTCACTTTATGGTGCTAATGCTAACAAAACTTAATGTTATTATATTCATTATTTGCCATAATATCAGACCACTAGACCCATTTTGTTTATCCATTGCTGTTGATAAATCCCATTAAGTGTTAGCACAGCAAGAATATGCTGAAATAATTTCCTCAGTAAGTAATTTTTGTAACTTCCTGAGTTAATATTAGTAAATACTGTAAAAATCAAGAATAACATGTGGAAATCACAAATATCACAACTAATTACCCTTTAACCAAAGTACAGTAACTGGTAAATTAATTTTTCTAAGTAGTCAAAATTATAATTTCATGTTTAATAAGTACTATATGGACGCTAAACAATTATATGGCTAAAAATCACATGGTCCTGTGGCATGACACTCATGATACCATCCACCTTCAACCACAGTGTGGTGAAAAACTACAGGGTCTATTGAAAAAAAATATTGATTGTGGTTATTACTCACCCAAGTCAATAAGAAATGCAAAGAAAAATGTTTTTCCATTGCTTTTTTTCTTGGTGTGGACCTCAAAGGGTTAACACACTCGCAACTATTTTAACTATTAAAAACTACTATTATAACCTAACCCAATTAATTTGTACTGGTTTGTGAAAATAGTTTTTAAATATTCAGGATTGGAAATCAGAGATTGATTTTAAAAGCCATTTGTAGCATTTGTGCAATCTATTCTTATCTCTTACTATATTATATGTCTTCTTTTTTTTTTTTTTCTAAAAGTGTGCACCAGCTGATGTGACTGAAACAATTGTGTGTGATTGTTTCACAGATGATGGTAATGGTCCTATCCTGGTGAGTCCTGTTCATCCTGTGACTGAGGGAGCTTCTGTTAGTCTGAGCTGCAGTTTGAGAACACAACAAATACTTTCCAATGTGTTTTTCTATCACAATGACAAACTTATTCAAAATGATACCCGAGGGGAGCTGAAGATCTCTGCAGTGTCAAAGTCTGATGAAGGTTTCTACAAGTGTCAGTACTCAGGAAGAGAGTCAGCACAGAGCTGGATGTCAGTTAAAGGTGAGCAGGATCAAGACATGTGACGCATGTTTTTTTGTAAACCATTTTGATATTTGAGAACTAGCATGATTATCATTAAGTACAGTCATCATAAAGAATAAAGTGATGTGCTGTCCATAAAGAATTTTGGGTGTTTTGAAGTTTGAAGTCATTTGATTCTACTTTTGCAATTATCTTTGCAGTAGGTGTGTTATGTCCTGAAAGCTCTTCTTTGCCTGTGTGGTTGATTGTTGGATTGGCTTGTGGAATCTCTGTCTTTATTATTGTCCTAATCTCGTTTTATCACTATAGAAAAAAAAAGGGTGAGACCTTTTCCTTGATTCAAATTTCAAAATTTAAATGTAACGATAACTGTGACATTTATAACAGGGAATTGTATTTACATTAACAGCGAAACAATTGTCTTTTTTACAGATTCAGGCTTCATCAGGTTGGTATTTTTTTATTGTAGTAAATATATTTATTAACCTGCAGTGCATGCGTTTATCAGACTTTTTGCATGTAATTGTTATGTTTTTATTATGCCATACAGTCCAATGACCACCACCAATCATGTAGTCAACCAGAGTGAAATTCACAAACACAACTGTCTTGACCATGGTCAGTTCTTCTTTAAGTTTTCATTTACCCTAACTGTAATTCTTTGCTTCAGTTTTTGGTCATCTGTTTTCAAAAGAATGTTATTTAAAATATATATTTAAAAATCAAAAGCTGTGAGAATGAAACTTTTTCAGTTGAACTTAAAGTAAAATGACAATAACAGATCGGAGTTAAACCAGATTTTTTTTATACCTGATTGTATCCTTTATTACTTGATTGAAAGAATCTACAAATGTTATTGTTGTATATTAATTACACATACTACAACATCATTATGACTTCAATGGATGAAAATTTATTTTTATTTATACAGTATGAATCTAAAATCTTCATTAATCTCTAAAAAAGGCCTCAGGATTTTCTATCTTTGTAATTACCTTTAAAAACAACTGATATCAGCTTGGCACAAAATAACTCTTGGCTTGTTATTTTATTTTATTTTATTTTTTTTAATTTAGGTACTGCTAAGCTCTATGAATCAGTAACCCATGTGGGAAAAAAACTGGAGATGATTTAATATATACAGTAGTTACAAATAAAGCTATTTTCTTGTTGTTAGTATTTTTATTTTTGTTTTTTTAATTTAAGGAAACTAATTCTGTGTGATATGTTGGCATTTCAGGTGCAGGTGAAATACAAGATATTACATACTCTGTAATTCAGCTTAAACATGTTGGAAAAAAGAGTGAGTATGTAAAAAAACATTGAACATGAATATATAATTTTTCATAATTGAGAAAGTTCAAATTATTAAAGTTTTTCATATGATTATCTAAACAGGGAAGCATCATAAATCACAGGAGCATACTATTTACTCAGAGGTGAAGGTGGGAGATGAAGGTAAAGTCATAACAGTCTCATTGTTTGCATTGCATGCAGTTTCAGGTCAGCTTAGCAGTTACCAAGCTTGGCTACTTTCATAGGATTAATAAATATTACCAGAGTTGAATCTTGCACACATCGAAGATCATTTGGATATATTGGATATTATTACATTTGCCTGCTTTATATACAGTATTTTTAAACCAATTTGTGATTTATAGTTGCTTTCCATTTGTTTCTTAGATATATGCATGACAGATAAATTGCTTTTTCCTATGTTTTCACTCTCTATTCATATTCCATATTCATATTCCACCATTCAGGTTGTACATGAACTCATACATACTGTATGCTATATATATATATATATATATATATATATATATATATATATATATATATATATATATATATATATATACAAAATTCGGTTCGGTTCGATACTTTGGTGTCACGGTTCGATATTTTTTCGATACAAAAAAAAAATTGTTCATGCCTTTTTAATTTGTCATTTATTAAAATTATAAGTATATATTTTAACTCAAAAGTATAGTTTTTAAATTTTATGCTGCTGAAACAACAAAGTAATAAAAAAAAAAAAATATCTGATTGAGGAATCACTCATCTTTGGAAAAGAGAGTTTATTACAGAGAAATGGCTCTTTCCAAAATAAAAGCTATACTATACGCTTCTTATGGGCTATATTCTCAGCAGCATATTAAACATATCAGGTCCCCATCAGGAGAATCATGTGCTAACGGCTGTCTAAATGACTCGGGTAAAGTTTGTAGCATGCTGCTTGTTGTTTTTGTCTGCTTCCACTTGTCTTTGCACTAGGATGATGTCGGCGTAAATGTGCAGTCATATGCGTTGTGTTCCCACTAGTGCTGTCAGCGTTAATCTGAAATGACGTTAACGCCACAACACGGCAAATCTCCGTTAACGAGCTACCCCTGATCGCCCCGTGCATGGGGCTGGACGGCCAACACGTTAACGAGCTAACTGCGCTAACACACTAGTTCCCACCCATGTAATTGAGCATTGCGTGGCACATCCGACATACTGTTTTACTTTAGTCCATGACACGCTTACCTTCAGGGTCATGCTTCACATGAAAACCAAAATAGTTCCAAACCCACATCTGAATGAGGGTGGGGGAGGTTCAATTTGCCATGTTGCAAGGAGAGCTTAACTTCTGTCTCGCTAGCTTGCCCTGCGCTCAGTGAATCTGCATTCGACTGCTCTGCCTAGGCTGCACTGTCGAGCGCAGATCCACTGAACGCTCAACACAGACAGCATCGTCAGAAGGAAAGTTGATGAAATAAATTACAAATTTTGTATTGTTCGATACATATGCGTACCGAACCGAAAGCACTGTATCGAATGGTTCAATATTGATACGAGTATCGTTGCACCCCTAATATATATATATATATATATATATATATATATGAGAAAAAAAGAGGACGTTTTTATGTGGTTGATTATTTTTTGTTGTAAAAGGCTTCTTGGCAATTAAGTCTGCTAAATGGTCCCTTAGATGGTACCACATTTGTAAGGAAATTGCATTTGAGCAATAAAGCTGAGTATGCTGGTTGTGCCCATGAAAAACTACTACAGGGGCTGGCAGTCCGGTGACTGAGTGGGGCCTGATTAGTAGCGCCTGTGAGGATAGACTGCTACAGCTGTCAGTTGTGACATGCTTGGTGCAGATACCATTTGACTGATATTGCCCATGCAATAGGTCAACTTCAAGCTGGAGTTCCACAAAATGTTCCAGTGTTATTCAGATTTGGCCCTGGTACCATCTCCAAATTGAAGAGGAAGATCCTTGTAATGGAGGATGTCTTCCCAAAAAGATCACACCACAAGAAGACCGTTTCCTCACCCTGTCAGCACTCAGGAAACATCTTCTACAGATTTGCAGTTAAGGTTTGCAGAATGATATAGCTGATAGCTCATTGTACCCAAAATAAATTTCACAGACCAAATCTCCAGTCTCGTGGAGCTGCCAGGAGGCCCTGCCATAATTGTTCTTCACAATCAGGCCCACTTATACTGGTGTCAGCAACTTGTGCCCTAGAACCTGAACATATGGAGGAAAGTTGTGTTCAGCAATGAGTCAAGATTCTACTTATGGATTATAGAGTCAAAGTGTGGAGAAGACACTAAGAGCACTATGCTATATGCTGGACTGACAGGGTAGAGCTAGTATGACGGTTTGGGAGCAACCTCTCCCTCAATGGAAAAACAAGTCTTTTCATCATTGGCGGTCATTTCACTGAAGAGAGATATCAAGATTAGAATGTGCAACTAGTACCTATCCTTTGCTCTCCGATGCATTCATCGGAGTATGAATGTGTGAATGAATGTAGGAAGCACTGAGTTTAGAGAAAGTGCTTGTGAGAATGGGTGTGATTGGGTTATGTGGCATGTTGTAAAGAGTGCTTACTCCTGGAGAGTAGAAAAGCGCTATATAAGAGTCAGTCCATTTACCATTACACTGGCAGAGAACATTTGGCATGGATTTTTTTCATGGACGCAGGCCACATACTCAACTAAATGGTAAATGGACTGGTTCTTATATAGCACTTTTCTACTCTCACTGAGCACTCAAAGCACTTTATACAACTCGTGCATTCTAAGCTGCATTCTAACCCAATCATACAAGCGCGTTATCTAAGGTTTTTAGTGTTTCTATCAAACATTCACTCGCATTCACACTCCGATGGATGCATCAGAGGGCAAAATGGGGTTAATATCTTGCCCAAGGATATTTGGCATGTAGACTAAAGGAGCCTGGGATCAAACCACCAACCTTCCGGTGAGTAGGTGACCCGCTCCACCACCTGAGCTACAGCCACCCCAGCTCTGCTGCTGCTCAACTCACAAATACATTTTCCTTACAAATGTGACACCATTAAAGGAGAAATAAACAGGATTCACAATGGTATAATATTTATTGCTGAGAATTATTTTTACAACAAAGAAATCTTTTGTTACATTGTTTTATCTTATATATAAAATCAATAAGCATGCATTAGCTGCGGTGTCAGTGACAAAAAGCTGATTTTCTTTTCAGTGTCTTAAAAATAGTTTTAGTCCACCTCTGAATCTGTCTATTAATTCAACAGCTCTGTATCACATTTTGGATGAAAAAAATCTGACTTTTTTTTTTTTTTTTTTAATATGAGTCTGATTTATGTTGAGGTCACACACCACCCAAAAAAGTAAAGAAAGGAAATAACTGGCAACATCTGTCATCAGTCCCACTGAATATTTTTCAATATGCTTATCTTTTCTTGAAAATATAAATCTTTTTATGCATTTTTATGTCTGTAGTCACAGTTTACATCAAGATTTGTAAATCAGTTGATGCTATCATACTCCTTCTTTCTTTTCCTTAGTAGAGATATCAATTGTCTTCCTTTCAAGTACATTATAATTGGTAATCATAACACTGCAGATCAGTGCTTTAAATGATCTTCTCTCCATTCACAGAAAAATCAAGTCCTGCAGCATCTAATGAGGAACTTTACTCCGAAGTCAGATTAGAAAGCAGTCTCGGTAATAAATATATAAGTCTATATAAAAATCTATAAGTTATAGAAGTGCATTCACATTTAATCACATACATATAAACATACATACATGTATATATACACATACACATATAGCTGTGGTCAAAAGTTTACATACACTCATCAAGGGCATGAGTATCATGGTAGTTCTCAGCTTTTATTAATTTCTTTTGACACAGTTAAGTGTAGTCAACATATTTTCAATTGGGCTAATGTCAGAACTTTGAGCTTCTGGAATGAACTTTCCAATGGGACAGTCCTAAACAACTGTATGTAAGTACAAGTTATTCAAATTTCTCACCACCTTGCCAAGGTCTGGAAGTGGTTAGAATAATGAAAGGAGGACTACCTCTAAATTCTTAAACGTCACCCTTACTCAGTAGCTAGAGGGTTTAAACTTGGGCACAACTGAGTGTTTCAACAGGACAATGATAACAACCACAGATCAAAGATATTTTTTTAATCGATAAAGCAGGCTAAAAGTAAACTTCTGGAATGGCTTTCCCAAAAGCTTGATCTCAAAAATTAATCCAGAAGCTTGCTTATTGTGACCCAAAGCACTTGATCAAGGTGCAACTTGCTGAAGGACCTCTTACCAAATTATTTGTAAGAGTGTATGTATACTTTTGACCCCATATGTACACATTTGTGTAAACTGGGGAAAATCCCAAACAAAACAAAACTCTTTATTTAAAGGCCCAAAAGAAAAAAGAAAAAAAAAAGATTAAATCATCATGTGCTGAGTCTGGGGCGAGGGGGATTACTCACCCATCACTGGAGGCGGAGTCAGTAGTTAAACAGGTCCTTGGTGGCAGGTTCCCTGAGATGGATGAGATTCACCTTGAGTTCCTTGAGGAACATCAGTGTTGTAGGGCTGTCTTCGTTGACATTCCTTTGCAACATTGCATGGACATCAGGGGCATTGCCTCTGAACTGGGACACTCACTGTTGGTGGTTCCCCTTTCTAAGAAAGGGGGCCAGAGGGTGTGCTCCAACTACAAGGGAATCAAAATTCTTAGTAAGCCAGTGAGCCACTGATAGAAATATATTCTCAAATCTCCTTTCTTATTATAGAAGACATTCCAACATATGCCGAGATCAACTGTCACAATAAAGCAAAAGCTAAGGAAAACCAGGGTAAGTAAAGCCTGCTATAATCTCCAGTGTTGAACTTGATAATTATCATAAAAATAATAATTTCTGATTAAAAATGAAGTCTTTTTTCTTATTTGTGTATGCATTTTAGTTTATATTAATAATTTACTGTCATAATTAATGATTGTGAATTCTAAAATTGTGAATCTGTTTTACTTTTTTGTTTGTATGTACTCACAGTTTAAATCACTAACAAAAGCTATGATATTGATGTTTGTTTGCCTTTGTCAATTGCCTGATCCTTTTTGTGTTGTGGATGTGTGTTGTTTTTTTGTTTAGGGTTTTTTTTTTTCCTTTCAATTTTTGGCCAACTGTATGCATCAGTTCCTTCTGAGTCTCAAAGAGATTTGTTTGGTAGTTTCTCTTCTATCTGTACCTTACACAAAGAGTTGGTGCACCCATAGATTGTCTTATAGTCCATCTTCTGCATTATCTAGTGTCTGTACTGTCCTGTTCTAGGAAGCAGGGTTAGCTAACAGCTCTGAGTTGTAATGAGTGAAACTGGGGTTTTCTGTTCCAGAAAGAGTGTTAACTTCAACTCTTAGTCGGTTTCTGGGGTGACAGTCTCTGTAAACCTAACCTGCTCACTGGCAGGTTTTCTTCTATAAACTCTGAGTTTCTCTGACTCCTCCTCTCCTTCTAGACTTGAACCAGCTGACTGACACATTCATTTCCTCATTCATAAAGATGCATTGACAAGTGAATTAATTTGCAGAAGTTTATGTTTTAACAAGAACTGAAATCCTAGACTTGAATTAGTTTGCTATTTTGTGTACTTACATGACTGCTTCCACATTCATTTAGTTAGTACCAAGTATAGGTGCATTTTTTGAATTTTTGTGTTCCAGGTGCTGTATGTTCATTTTTCTTACCGGTGTGGCAGTCGGTGATACATTGTGCAATTCTATTTGTACTCTTTCCTTTTATTAGGTCCCCCTCCCCTGCCCGGCTGTCCTGTCTTAGACATTGTCATATTGTGTACCATATACAATGTAATAATTGAAATAACATGGATAAAAGTGACAAAATAAACAGATAAACCCTGAAAAGGAAGCGCCCATAGCAAATTTATAGAGCTGATCTTGAAAAACCAAAATGTGTTTGGAACAACAGTTTATCACATTTAGTTAGGAACTGGACCCAAATGGAGGACTTTCCTGGTTGCGGCAGTGAATTTATTTACAGTGTTAGAACAAACAGTGCGATTTCTTCCGTGGCAAAATTCCCGACTCTTGTGCAGTGCTCTCCTCCCGATCCGTAGTGCAAGATTAATCCAAAATGACTTATTTACAGCAGTGCTCACTCCCTGCACTGAGCCACTTAGGACAGGTCAACTGTTGAGGATATGACATTGATTGCAAACGCTGCCAGACAGGATAGGCTTAAGAAAAAAATATATATACTGTTGTCTTCTTTTCTGTTTTTAAAGATTGACATTCATATTGTGAATGTCAATCTCTTGTCATATCTTATTTCTTGGTCCTCTGTATTAAAATGAATGGTCTGCTATTTTTTTATGGAACGCCAGGACTGCCATAATGAATTAATTAAATACACCATTAAATAATTAATTAAATGTGTCAATAATTAATTAAAATTGGAATTAATTAATTAAATAAATAGTTATGACACATGTAATTAATTAATTATTGACACATTTAATTAATTATTTATGTATTTCACATTTTAATTAATTATTGACACATTTAATTAATTAATTATTGACACATTTAATTAATTATTTATGTATTTCACATTTTAATTAATTATTGACACATTTAATTAATTATTGACACATTTAATTAATTATTTAATGATATATTTATTTATTTCATTTTGGCAGTCCTGGCGCCTGGCTCTCGTCATGAAATAATTTTATCTGTCAGCCTCACCCATCAAACTCAGGGGGCGGGGTTAACGCTGCCCATGCAGCTTCTCTAACATTTGATTGGTTGCCGTGCAAAGTAAGTCAAAACAGGTCGATCCTAGATAATCGATTGCTTGTGTAGACTTGGGGCAGCCAGTTATCCCAGAATGCAGATCAAATCACAGGCAGCAATGGTGGTGGTGTAGTTTTAAAATACCCCGTTTTTCTGTCACCAGCTACACTTTTAATGGTGTTTTAGCCGTGAATGTCGCGACGTATGTCTGGTCAGGTTGTCAACATAGAACATGCTTGCAAAAGTGCTCAGATGTTTTCAGAGATTTCACTAGCTCTGCTAACAGTTAGCATGCAGAGCGCACCGAGGGGGTACATTAACCGGTTTGTTTACATATTCCACTCTCCGTGTTCCACATGTTGCATTCGCAGATTCTCATTTTCACCGAACGATCGTCTCTTTCCGCCTGGTCTTGTGTCTCTGTGCTTCTGTAACATAAAGAACGAGCTGACATTTTTCTCACGAAACCAGCGATCAGCTCAGCAGACCCTCAGTTTACCTGCATGCATCCTCCTCCTCATCTGTCAGCTGTTTAACACCTGCTGCTAATTCAAGAAACACGCCTAGTTACCTGGTGATAGTCACAGTTTAACTGGGCAGCCGGTGCTCGATATAACGCAATGTCAGCGCATTTTTCTGCACAAGATAAGTAAATATAGTATTTTCCCCGAGCGCAGAGCTGCTGGAGCTTGTTTCCTTACAGAGCACTTTATAGGCGAGCCAGCTTTATCAGCGGCTGATGTCCAATCACCGGCACACAGCTTTCAAACCTCAGCTGAGTTTTAGCTCTCAGTGGTTAAACGCTGGACTTCATTCACTCAGGTTCTGTCTGTCGGGTCACGTTTACTTCGCTGTTTTATTTACAACTGAGCAAATCGGTTTGGCTGAGGTTAAAGTTACGTTTCATAACTGCATAGTTTCACAGACGTTTAATGGTTCACTGGCACATGTGTTAGACTGAACTATCATCTAAATATCATCTGTTTTTTAATAGTTATTCAACTGTATTCTAAGCACCAGCTGTCTGTTAGAATGTGATTTTTTTTCTCTCTCTGTTGGCAGAGGTATAAAAATGCGCAGGAAAATCTGACGTGCATGGCGAACTTCACCTACGATATTTAGGGAGGAATAAACACACATCAAACATAAATGAACCATTTGTCTGTCTCCATAATTGAGAGCATTTTCTCTTCTTATGTCAACACTCTCTCTTTCTCTCTCTCTCTCTCTCTTTTTTTTTTTTTTTTTTTTTTGCTTTTTCGGTCATGTTATGTTTACCTGTCAAAGGCTTGTTACAAACTATGAAACACATTGTGCAGACTTCTGGATGTTAGAAGAAAACGAATACTGCTCATGAATGAGACTAAAGGCAGGAAGGTGTCCTTTAAAACTAAACATGTTAATAGGACCTCCCTGTTTATATCATAGTTTATGATATAGCACGTGTATTTCAGTAATAGCCTGCTGAGGCCACTATACGTGCTGGCCTCATATCAAATGTGAAGGCAGACTGAGTCTATGTTTGACGTTTGTTTATATCTAATCTTCCTTTTCAAACATTTAAACAGCAGCGAGTCTGCAGCTGAGGGAATACAAATTCAAATTGTCGGAACAGGTTTGCTCGTTTCTTGGATTCATTTGGTGATTTATTAAATGTATAACTGTTATTCTAATCTGCTGCTGAGTCTCTTACACTTTTCTTTATGCTGTATATTTTCACGTCTCTGGAATAGTTGGCAGTTAGATAGTCAGCTGGGAAACTTTGTGTTAACTCATGGAGCTGAGGATATCGTGGATATGCTGACCTCGCTGCGTGGTGTACAGAGCGAGGTCAGCATGATTAATATTCACAATAAAAATATTAGCCGAACATCATGAAGTCTGTATGTGTTTCATAGTGTCGAACAACCTTTGTACAGTTAAAGCCAGCAGTTACTACATGACGGAAACACCAACGTTATCTCTTTTATGTGTTTATACACAGGTCACGCTGATTACTGAACAAAAACCCAAAGATCAGATGTTAAACAGATTTATTTGCTCTCTCTCCTCCTTAAACATGTTTTTAATGTTAGTTATAATTCAGAATTGGCGACTGAAACACGTAGGACACATAAGAACATCAGGAAATAAAACACCGATAAATATAACCTCAGTAAAAGAAGTCAGCGGGGGTTACTACAGCTGTGTACCGGGGCCTGCGCTTTGTCGGTGGGATTGCTTGCGAGGCGAGCGGGTCTATCCCACGCTTTGCCGTGAGACTGGGACGACATCTCCGAAATCATCGAAACACTTTTGCAAAGAGGCTGTATCTTGACAAACCGACCAGACACATGAAGATTAAACCACTACATTCTCGGCTAAAAAATATTAAAACGGTATTTGGTGACACACAAACAGGGTTTTTCAAAGCTCAGTTCTGTTAGCTTCCACATGCCGGTTGTTGTGTGCTAGAAACAATGGCCACCAGGCCAAAGCAATGGTTTTGACTCGATCAGCGTTAACCCCGCCCCCTGAGTTTGATGGGTGAGGCTGACAGATAAAATTATTTCATGATGAGAGCCAGGCGCCAAGACTGCCAAAATGAAATAAATAAATATATCATTAAATAATTAATTAAATATGTCAATAATTAATTAATTAAATGTGTCAATAATTAATTAAAACGTGAAATACATAAATAATTAATTAAATGTGTCAATAATTAATTAATTAAATGTGTCAATAATTAATTAAAACGTGAACTACATAAATAATTAATTAAATGTGTCAATAATTAATTAATTACATGTGTCATAACTATTTATTTAATTAATTAATTCCAATTTTGATTAATTATTGCCACATTTAATTAATTATTTAATGGTGTATTTAATTAATTCATTATGGCAGTCCTGGCGTTCCATATTTTTTTACCCATTGGCATGTTGAATTGCAGTATTGGGGATCCACTGATGATTGCTTTTTTCTCTGCTCATGCATCGGGTGAACATATTCAGATTTGACTGAACTAACTCTGATCAGCTGTTCTGGAACAGAAGACACAGAGTTGCCAATTTCAGAGTTAATCAACTTATTGTTTGTTTTTAAAGTCAGAGTTTGATGAATATGCTTCCTGGAATGGTGCCACACAGGGGGGTTAAAACAAACAAACAAACACACAGCTTTGTGTAATAATAATAATAATAGTAAAGAATATTATGAAATTCATATGATTTATGTCAACTTCTAAGGCTGTCCACAAGTTCAGCAGCTGTATATCATTGTTTTCTGCGGCATAAATGCATCCTGAGATCTCATTTATTTTTTAGAAGACAGTCCAACGTATGCCCAGGTCAACCGTCACAATAAAAGAGCATCCAAGAACAACCAGCGTAAGTAAAGCCTGCCATCCTCTCCAGTGATGATCTTAAAATTTGACTGGAATAAATAACATGAAAATCTGCTTTACTTATTTTTTTACTTGAATACATTTTAGTTTGTATCACTAATATGTCATACTCTGTATTTGTCTCAGATACAATTGAGAACTAACTTAATTGACCTGTGAGTTAAAGACTTACTTTTTATTATGAGTTTACAGCTAAGCCTTTTAAATAATATTCTCTCCAGTCACAGTAAACTCGAGTCATGCATCAGCTGATGAAGCAGTTTATTCTGAAGTTAAATTAGGAAGTGCCCTCTGTAATTAAGCTAACATGACTGTTATATTTAGTGATTTATTTGTACTCTTTAGCTCATAATATTGTTACTAAATGATAATCCCTATGTCCTTTTTGTGGCTGTTTTACAGGTCATTGAACCGAATTGTAGCAGTAAAACCAACCTCAAGCTTCTTATACAGAAATGTCTGTAGCTTGTTCAGTATTTTGTACAGTTTTTTTTAGTGATAGTCATCATCATTATAATATACAGTATACAATATATATAATATATGGTACAGACAAGGTGTTTTCATTTAGTGTTCATATTATCTGTATTCATTTAATAATAAAACATGATTTAAAGTTAGCTTTTGCAGTGTAACATAAGATAGGTTCCTCTATGGGTACAAAGAAATACTATAAATGCATGTATTGAAAGTTTTTGAACATTACCTAAAAGAGGACTGATATAATACTGTATGGATTTAAATGTGTGAATAAATGCATTTCTTCATGGAAATTGTATGCAGTTATAGTTTGGGTTTTTATCTTTTTTTTATTTTGGCCTGAGCAGTGTTTTTGTTCTATCATGATATAGCTCTACAATATAATTGTAAAAATGTAAAGGATTTATCTTTTGTAACTTTCAACTAAATGACCATGTATACAATATGAATATCAAATCACAGAGACAGCTTAAAGTTAATAGACATTTAGTACTGGGGTTCTATTATTTTGAAAAATGAGTGTTTAGAAAATCCAATCAGAGTAAATTCTCCGCTATAAAAATTTTCCTCTATATTGGACCTAATAATTTGCTCATGCACCATTTTTCTTCCGATCTTCACTGAAAATGGGAAAATACTATTTTCAGACAAAGACTCAAAATCTCAAAATTTTGGCAATCTGGGTTGGTCAAAAATCAACCAAGCAACTTTTTTTTTTTTTTTTTTTTTTCGCAATTTTGAGACCAACTGAACAGCTTTATCCTTTCATCTCTGCATATAATGTTGGAACACCTGGGCTTGAGGTACCCCTGTTCTGAGTGAGCTTGGTTATGAAAGTGCCCTCCTTTCTGCAGTCACACCTCTCCATTGCTCTCTGTCTGGATTTTTGTTTAAAGCCTTCTGACTTGGACAAGCCAGGATGTAGCATGATTTCTTGAGTCATTTTTTGTTGCTTTCTACATGCTTTGCTATGCATCTTGCATTAACGATGGGCAACAACATTTTGGTATTGATCCAATGTAGTGTGCACTTTATGTAGTCCTGTATTGATTTACTGTTTTATGTAGCACCAAGGTCTTGGAGGAATGCTGTCTCGTTTCACTGTGTACTGAACCACTGTATATGGTTGACATGACAATAAAGCCACTTGACTTGAGTTTATATGTCTGTAATTGTTAGATGTATTTTTTTAGGCTGTAAGCTGTAATCATCAAAATTGTAAAAAATGTAAACAATGAAATATTTAACTTTACACGCAATTCAATTCAGTTTTACTTTTAAAGCATCAAAATCACAAAAATAATAATACAGGAACAAAAAAAAGTCAGACCACCCCCTCCAGAAAAACTCCTTTTTAATAGGAAGAAATCTCCGAAATATAAACCTAAAACATAAATAAATCACTCACTCTACTCGACTATACAGCTCTAGCTCTTTGTCCCATATTTCCTACGTCAATCTTATAACACAAAGCACAGTACAATGATGGACTGTGTTTACAGCAGATAGGCACTAGAGGGTGATATTATGTCATTTATAATTTATTGAATCTATGTTAACCTTTGGTAGAAATGGTTCCAAGACCTATCAGTCAGTGTTTGACTGCAACCTGTCTGCTAAACCCTGCAGTATCACAGTAACAGCTTAGTACAAATTGCATCTTTTGTAATCCTAAATAGGGACTAAAAATAGCAATCAAAACTACTGTTTCATACATATTCCTACATATATTATGTAGAAATGTATTTCATAAATACGGTATATTATTCATTTTGCTCTAACATGTTTTCTCTACACAGACAATGTCCTGAAAATGTCATTAGTTTAATTGCAGAAAACATTAGTTTAACCCTTTAAAGTTATTCTCATGACTTATTCTAATAACAGCCACAATAATTACCAAGCCAAAAATGACACATGAAATAAAATGTAAACCCTCATGCAGCTGTCAAGTCACTATTCATGAGTTACTATTTATCATTATTGTGTTGACAGGGGACATGTTCAAAACTGAAGTAACTGCAGTTGTGAGAGCTTTATTTAAAACAGGAAAGGGAGGAGAGATGGTGTGGCCTGAGAAAAGGACTCCGCAGAAAGCAAGTGTGCTCACGCTGATAAGAGATATAGCTTCCTTTCACCCACACTTCTCTTTTTATCTTGTTCATATGCATCAGAGCATCAAAGTGGAAACATTTCTCACAAGTACAGAGACATTTTCACCATTTTCAGTGTTGAATGTCAGGATGGGACATGCTTTCTTCTGTGCATCTGGGTTGGTTTGTAAGTATACAGAATATTTACATTATGCAATGTCTATTTTTATATTAGTTTCTTTAAGAGCGCAGACAGTATGGTATTTTTATCCACTTCACTTTGATCACCTTTTAGTTAATGCAGGGTAGCTGGCACAGGTCTAACTTAACTTAGTAGTGACATTGTTAATTACACACAATACTGTCATCAGTAAACCACCAGGAAGTTTTAAATGCAAGGTTAATTTTAAGTTTTATAAGTATTAACTTCTATTTCAGTGCTGAACACACTTCTGTCTTGCGGACAAACTGAAGGTGATTGAATGCTTTTTCTTTTGTTTCTGTTGCATCACTTCAGATAGATATATATCACATAAATACCATCAACCATATTTTATTTGCAGAATTACTGCCAGTTTAGGCAGTAATTCTGCAAAATCTTATTTCTTTAACACAAACACTACTTATGCGTGCTGTGATTACTCATCTTTGCTACTTGAGCAGTTTCTTTGACAATGTATTACGGACAAGGAACACAAAACTAACATAGTTACTAAAGATTGTGTAAGAAAATGACAAAAATATCTTGAAGAACTGCTGAGTATTGTTTGCTTTACTTACGTGGACATGCATGTGTTCCTTCTGAAAGATAAACCCAAACCTAATCTCAGTGTGTCTTCATCATGGCTGAGTCCTGGGGCATCAGTGACTCTACACTGCAGTGTTAGAAATCACTCTGCAGAATGGAGGTTCTACTGGTATCAGGCTTTTTTCAAAAATTCAAGCAAGGGCTACTACTTTGAGCTGCTACCAGGTGGTAAAAATGGAACTGCACAAAATTCCTACATTGTTCATGGACAGAAACAGACGGCAGGATATGCATGTAGAGCTGGAAGACAACAGCCAGAGCATTTCACTTCGGACAGCAAACCTGTATTTGTTTGGTCTGCAGGTAAGTGTGAATGTAATATCATTGCCATGATGCATAACAATACAGCTTCTGTTAATTTCATAATATCTCAGTGGCTGTTTTGATCCCACATTACATGTTTCTAAGATTCTAGTTCAGCAACTGCAACTGTCAAAGTGACTCCTGACAGAGTGCAGCACTTCTCTGAAGAGTCTGTCTCACTGCGCTGTGAGGGGAAACCTTCTGAGTGGAGAGTGATGAGGCTGAGTGAAGCAGGCTACCTTGCAAACTGTTCTGCCTGGGGAACAATGAGTGGATCCACCTGCACGATCAAAAATGCTACAACCAAACCAGCCGTGTACTGGTGTGAGTCTAAACTGGGTGGCTTCAGCAATGCTGTCAACAACACAGTGCAAAGTAAGTATTTTTACATCCTTTTTTTCTTTTTTTTTCTTTTTTGTTTGTTTGTTTGTTTGTTTTCCTGTATGACTCTGCAGGTTCTGCCCACATTGTGTCACAGTAAGCATCCTTTCAGTCAATAAGATTATACTTTTGAAAGTGTTAGAGTTATGTTTCTGTAAATATAAAAATGCAACATACTCATTCCTCACCTTTATCTTATTATTTTTTATTCAATTTGTCATTAATGTGAAAACATGCCTCCAGTAAGTCATCAGACCTTTCTGTTACCTTACATTACCACAGGCCGCAATCTTTCTGCCTGAGTTTTGAATTTTTGTATTTACCTTTTATGTTTAATTGTTCTGAGTTTTTGAGTTTTGAATTTTATTTATTTCTGGTTTGGTTCTTTATGGATATCTGCTCAATTTTGTCTTTAGACTTTTGCAAATTTCATTGGTTTCAATTCTCCTTGCCTCCCTGTATTAAATCTGTTATTAAATCTCTGTCCCTGTCAATCGGCCGAGGTTAACCCAAAACCTTTCCAAGCTCTTTAGATTCCTGTCTTAGGTGCTTCTTTGTTTAGTCACTTCCTGTTTTATTTTAGTAGTCTCCTGTTCCTGTCATGGTCCTGTGTCTCCAACACAGTATTTTAAGTTTTCTGTAGTATTTGGTTTCTTGTGTTTAAGTGTTGTTTTTTTTAAATTTCTTTGCAATATTAGTACATTGTTATGGTCTCTGTTAGCCACTTCCTGTTCTGCTCTGACAGTCCCTCTTTTCATGTGATGTGATGTTCAATTTACTTCCTCTGTCTTGTCAGTTACATTCAGCAGTGTCAAATCGTCAACAGATTCGACACTGTAGTTAATGCTCACCCTTCTACTCACTTAGCTGTAGTCAGCCTGCAACCCACAGCCATGCAACTCTCTCCCGTCTCCTCACTGCACCATAATCTAGTATGAAAGAACAGACACCTCTCCCCCACCTTTCACTTTCACTCACAACCAGGTTCAGAGACAAATAGTAAGACTCCACTTGGGGAAGTCTACTGGACAGATGGGGCGAGTCCCTGCCTCATCAAGGGCTGTGCCTCCATCATCGACCAGCTCCGATCTATAGTCAGGCCACATTAGGAACCTCTTCACTTATCTTAGTAGCTCCACTTCGGACATCAGCAGATGTCATCATCTAACTTCTCAATTGTGTTTATGCCGATCTGGACCAGCCAGCAAGCACTGTGAGGGTCACACTTTTTGACTTTTACAGTGCATTCAATACCATCAGGCCAGCCCTCCTGGGTGATAAGCTGACAGTAATGCAGATGGATGCTTCTCTTGTGTCCTGGTACCTTTACACCACAGACTTCAGCCACTGCACTGAGACCTGCCATCTTCAGATGATTTCTGATAACTCTGCGAAGGGTGAATTCATCGGTGGGGATGATGAGACAGAGTATCCGGCTGTGGTTCACTCTTTGTCTCGTGGTGGGAGCAGAATAATCTGCAGCTCAATGTGACAAAAACCAAGGAAGTGACTGTGGACTTTAGGAGGACCAGGAAACCAGTAAACCCTGTTTTATGCAGGGGGTCGACAGTGTAGACAGTGTGGAGAACAATAAATACCTCGGAGTACACACTGACAATAAACTGGACTGGGTTAAAAGCACAACTCCACTCTACAGGATGGACCAGAGCTCTCTCTATTTTGTGAGGCAACTGAGGTCTTTTAACATCTGTCAGACAATGCTCTGAATTTTCTACAAGTCTTTTGTAACCAGGGCCGTCCTCTAGTACGTATTCTGATGTGACATTGTCTGACTGTTTTACAGAAAGCAATATAATACTTGTGAGCCCGGTCCACCCAGTTACTGAGGGAGAAGCTGTTACGCTCCACTGCAAACTGAGGAACAAAACTTTAAAATCCTCTGTGCTTTTCTTTCGAAATGATAACCTCATCAGCAATGACACCAGAGGGAGGCTGAATATCCCTGCAGTGTCAAAATCAGATGAAGGCTTTTACAAGTGTCAATATTCAGAAAAACAGTCACCACAGAGCTGGATGTCAGTAAAGGGTACGTTTGTTTAAAACTCTTCTTCAGCCCTTCTTTTTGCAAATACTCCCTGCAACAACACTTTTGGTGTTTTTATGTGAATATGGATCATTTTAAATCACATTAATGTACTAATAGTAGTGAGTATTCATACTTTGTGAAAACAACTGAACATAAAACTTAAAAATAAAATGTATTTGTTTTTTATTGTAGCGGTATCCAGGCCTTTAAAGTCTTCATTTACTGCGCAGATGATTATTGGATTTGTTTGTGGGATTTTACTGATTGCTATCCTACTCGTGATTTATCTGAAAGTCAAAGGGTGAGGCCTTTTCAATTGATTAAAATCTGATTCTGCCTTCAGTTTCAAATGCAAAATAATATATTTTCCTTATAAAAGTTATTGAGTAATCATCTTAAAGAGCATACATGTTTTTTAGTTATCAATTATTTCTATTCACTTTTTTATTCAATATTCTTAACATTATTTTCTTTCAATTATTTTACTACATTTTACAGAACACAGTGCAAACAAACCCATGTTGATTCTGCAGTTTCTGAGGTTAGCCAGAATGCATGTCAGCTTGAAGTGCTCTACTCTGAAGTCCATGGTCAGTTTTGATTAACTAACCCAAATCTTCAAAAGTTTTTAAAAGATGCTGACAAAAAACCTTTAAAATGTCCCTTTTTTAAATGTACGGACATATTTTTCAAATTAGATTCCACTTTTGCAGCATTTCAGTTTCTGAAATATCATTAAACTGTCTGTTTTCTGTCATCTTTTAGATGATAATCTGCTGTATGCCCTGGTAATGCACAAAAACAAAGGTGAAACCCAGAACAATGCAGGTATTTTAAATTAGCATTCAATTCAATTTCAGTTTTCTGTTCATGTTAGTTAAACTTGATTGATTGTTTTTGTAATTTATGTAACATCTAACACACATAATCTGGACCTTAACTGGTTTCTCCATTTACAGGTAGACCATCACAGGCAGCAGCGGATGGCGCTATCTATTCTGAAGTCAGACTACAGGAAAACAGCTCTTGGTAATATAGGCACATATTAAGTCTGTTGTCTGTCTGTCTGTGTGTGTGTGTGTGTGTGTGTGTCTGTAGGTGTGTGTGTGTGTGTGTGTGTGTTTCATCTATGTACAATATACATCATCTGTATATATATTTTCATCCAAGTTCATAGAAAGAAGCTTCAGCTTTACAGCAAGAATTTCCTGAGTTTGAATCGACCTAGTTGGACCTTTCTGTGTGCAGCTTGCATTTTATTTGTGCCTGTGTGGGTTCTCTCAGAGTACTCTGCTTCCTCCTACAGTCCAAAGACATGCATGTTAGGTTAACTGTGTTTGTGAATGTCCAAAGTCATCTGACTGTGTTAGCCAAAATGTTCAGGGTGTATCCCACCTTTTTCCCTGTGACAGCTGGGAGAGGGTCCAGGAAGATTTTCTCTGTAATTGAACATATTTTGCATCTGTAGCCCTTACAGTTGTCTGGATTGGTGTTAAAGCTGCTTCTTTCATTTTTTTTTTATACTTTTGCACTTTTCCACTTGAATTCTGCTTGTCCTTCAGTCTTGTCCACACTTCCACTTAAAATCTAAAGGTGAGAGGTCTTTCTCTGAGTCTCCCCTCTTTTGTAAAGTCCCCCTCCTGTTTGGAAATTGTTTAATCAATCTTGAAGACCTAGCTATTTTCACAGGCTTTTGGGTCCCTTTGAAACCGGCTATGGGTCTGTTCTGTCTTAGTTTATCTTGGTTCTTTGTGTTATTTGTGCACGTATGTGTATATGTATATATGTACACATGCACACGTGAGTATCTGTGTGTATATACTGTACATGTTCCCTTTCAGCACATGATGTGATAAATAGTAACTCAGGAATGGTGAATGGTGATATGACTGCTACAGGAGACTTTACATTTCATTTCATGTGTCATTTTTGGCTTGATAGCTATTGTGGTGGTTATTAAAGAAGTCATTACCATGATTTTAAATGTTTTCTGCAATTTAAAATAACTACACTTTCAGTACATTATCTGTGTAAAGAACAGTGTGCAGAAAATTTAATGATAATAATCATAAAGAAAGAAGAAATACGCCTGGCATGACTGTATGAAATTTATTTCCTCTTTTGTCATCATATTCTGTTCAAACCTGCCAAACTGTCAATAAATGTGTCACTGTTAATTTCTGTGCCTTTTTAGCACCACATAAAGAATATATATAAATATCACATGTGGTGATGTGCTATACAAATAAACCTTACTTGATTTGACGAATTAAAAAAAATGTGGTCATCATTAACAAAATGCATGTGTAATAGTGTGCTCCAGAAAATTTTCATTTAACGTTACTACTACTGCTAAAATGTGATCTTTGCATAATTTTTTAATCACATTGGGGAGTGAGAGGGGGACTCAAGGTTAAGACTGCATTCATCAGCACTACTCAAGGCAGGATCATTCTACACTAGGGAAATATTGCTCACCACAAAGCCAAATTATGTGATTTGGTGAATTTGAAATTTAATTTACTGATTAATTAGTAAATTAAATGTGAAATTTGCCTTCAGTTTTTACATTTTGTTGCAGTTATGTATGTTGTTAACTTGCCTGAATAGAGAGCAGCCAAGTTAAACACACCTCCAACATCCAATGAATACAGAATCATCAGAGCTACTGAGTCTGACAGTGGAGGATACAGCTGCCGGGGCAGCAGGGACTATTTCTTCTCAGAGTGGAGTGATATCATCACACTGACTGTGTCATGTGAGTTAGCAAGAGCACTACCTGTTGCAGCAACATATGATAAGGATGGCGCCAGTGTCCGGCAGCCTCGCCTCTGTCAGTGCACCCCAGGGCAGCTATGGCTACAATGTAGCTTGCCATCACCAGTGTGTGAATGTGTGTGTGAATGTGTGTGTGAATGGGTGTGTGAATGGGTGGATGACTGAATGTAGTGTAAAGTGCTTTGGGGTCCTTAGGGACTAAATATAGCGCTATACAAATACAGGCCATTTACCATTTAATTCTGTTGTTTTTAGTGTGTATTAAATGGAGATTTCATTTTTGTGGGTGAATTTATGACCAAACCACAATTTCTTCATAATGGAAAAACACGTTAAAAGAGTCTGCATTGATGTAATGGGATACCTCACATTAGTGAAGTTCAGCTTTATCAGTTAACATGAAAAATTTCACTTTTTTAGACACACATTTCACTGTTGTGAAAGTGCCAGGATCAATAACACGTGAAAATTTAGCCCGGGTATGTATGGCACCTCTCTTTATCAGTATAATTTGATACGTTATTCATCTATTAATGATTTTTTAAAGTGCTTATAAAACTTGATTTCGTTTGTTGCAGTCTCTCCCAGCTGTCTTCAAGTCAAGTCAAGTGGCTTTTATTGTCTCAGCCATGTACACTTGTACAGTACAGAGTGAAATGACACTGCATTCCTCCGAGACCCTGCTGCTCAAATATAACGGACAAACACAGAACTACGTAAAGTGCAATGTAAACAAAAATAAACAAGACAAGACAGTGCAACACTAGACAGAGCAGGACGATACAGACACAAGACAGTGCAATGGAAGAAAGCAAAATGCTGAGTATTGTGCAAAAGTAACTTGGTGTCTGTAGGTGTGTGTGTGTGTGTGTGTGTGTGTGTGTGTGTGTGTGTGTGTGTGTGTGTGTGTGAGAGAGAGAGAAACTGCAGATAAGTGCTTGGTAGTGACGCGTATTTAAGTGTGCATGTGTGTGTCAGTCCAATCACTGAGTGTTCAGGAGTCTGATGGCTTGGGGGAAGAAACTGTTCTGTAGTCTGGTAGTGAGGGCCCGGATGTCTTAATGTGAAAAGTACTGTGTACACCCTGTTACTTTGTTACAAAGTACTTTGAGATTACTTTGTATACTCTAAAAGGAAATAAAAGTTTAAAGGTGCATTTATTAATCAAGCAGTTTAATATTTTTCTTTAGTGTGTCATCAACGGTTTGTGGCCCTCAGCAATGAGTGTACAGTAGTTATGCCTACAATCACCAATGATGGTTGTGAGAGTAATTATTATTGCTGGTAAAGCTTGTACCAAACCTAACATGCAGACAAGTAGCAGACAAAGACAACAAAATGTTCTCAGTGAAGTTTTCAGAGAGATAATAGTGCATTTCAAAGGTTTTGTCTGGCCTTAAAGTTCGATATGTTAAAACCCTTAACTATAACTAACAAAGAAAAAGAGTCCATCGATGAGACTCTCAGCAGCCATAATAATCACATTACTAACTTATAACATTATAACTTGGTGTTAGCTTGATATTTGTTAATAATTTGAAGACACATATGAGTCTACAGGAAAAAAATAAAAACTTTTCACAAACTTACGTCTGCCTGTTCCTCATCTCCCAGCATGCTTAAATTAATTTACAGGGATCACGAATACCTTTTATAAGTTCCAGTAGAGTAACAGCATGCAGGTAGAACAGAGTTGTTGTTTTTTTTACTGTTTAGATATTTGTTGGTATTTACTGCTTTTTTTCCCCAAAGAGTTTTGCAATAAAGTTCTCAAACTTTTACACGAAAAGCATCCAATTTTGTTTCCTGTAAATTGCATCTATTCAAAGAATACCGCAGACCTTGTGTGTTAACGTTAAATACATGGCGTTCCTCTGCTACAACCTGCCCCATTACTGGGGTGTGTTGTAACACATGCTACAGAGAATTGTAACAATTAGAAAAAAGAAGCAAAAACTGAATCCACACCAGAGAAAGTACTTCAAGAAGTGGTTTAGTGGAATAAAGGTTTTTGTGTTTATTTCCCTACGACTGACCATAATCCAAATTCACTCTTTTGTGTGGGTGTGCAAATTAGTTTAACAGAAAAAACTTTCACAACACCGCAAATACTTAATAAATATTTTTTTTATTATTAGTCCCATGCGAAAAAGATAAGTTTCTGTGATGGGGTGTGGTCTGCAGTGTGGCTGCAGGGGATGGGTGGACCAGTGGGTTCAGGCTGTAGTGTCACTGGAGGTCACTGGATCCTATCATTATGATCATGCATCCCCTATTTTTACGGTAGCTGCCAGGGCTGGAAGTGGAGACCGGTAGCTGAGCATGGGTCATACTTGCTACAGTCTCATTTAAAGCTTATATATTATCTGTATCAAAAATACAATAGCAGTGTGCATGTAACCCTATAGTGCAGCCTTGGTGTGCCCAATGACTGCACAAATTTTACCCAAACTTCCTCCGGCTTTGGGCTGCCAAATGGCTCCATACAGACAAAGGTTTTTATCATCTGAGGTCAGAGTCTTTAGCGTTAGTTTTCATTTCTTTAACAGGTTTCTCTTTCTTTTTCGTCTGATTGCCTTCAGTTTTTCCTAAGACATTCTTTTTGCATTTTTTTCTGTGACTCTGTCAGCCTTTGCAATGATTTGTAGAATTAGCTCAGTGTTATGTGGCAGATCACATGTTCTTTAGTCACTGATTTAACTGACTCGCCCTTCTTTGAGACCTCATCAGATGCTTTTTTGTTTTAAATATCAGCAGGCACACCTCAATCATTCTTTCTTTTCCACTTTCTAGGTATGCTGTAAAAGTATAAGTATATGCAAAATTAATAAACTATTCATACTTTGGGGAAGGGGGTGTTGGAACACTTTTATAACATACGTTAGAACCCACCCCACCCTTGTCAGTCATTGTTTAACTAAATGTATTTGCGTAGTGCATTAAAATAAGCAGGGGCAAAAAAGCATCACAGTTTAATGTAAGTCATTTTATCTGTAGCTGTTTAATTACTTAACAAGGTTTAGTGCTGGTCAAAAAAAAAAAACTTTCGTAATGCAAATTATCATCGGTGTATTTGTATTGTTTAGTTTCACTATATTTGTATGACAGGTCATTTGATAAAAACTGCTTGATAAGTTTGTGCAGCACCAGGACAGTATAAACATGTCACAGTATGCTGTGGACAGATCTTGTTAAGGTGTGTTAGTTCTGTTGAAAAAGGGAAGGAAGCAGAAAGAAGAAGTGTTAAAACCTCTTTGTTTCCTTCACAGCTCTTTGGTATATGCTGTGCTGCTGCTTCACTCTCTCTCTTTACAGAAAGTTGTAGAAGTTTTCAGACGTGTCACTGCTGGATGTGAGGATGGGAGCCACTTTGCTCTGTGAGCTGGGCCTATTCTGTGAGTACATCACTGACTCCTATTGTTTGATTCATACTGATCCATAAACATGTTTTAGTAAGAAGAACAGAGCATCAGTCATTTGTACCATTTCAGGTCATGTGATCAGAGGACTCTCATGTTTGTTACCAACATGGTTGTTTGTAGACTGGATTAGATTTTAGTGCACTGACTCAGATCAGAGTGGAGCTGCTTTAGTTTATCTAACAAAGGTTTGTTTCTCCATCAGTGGTAATTTGATGCATTTAAAATCATAATATAAAATGTCACCAATCATAGTAGACACTAGTAAAACCCCAAGTGTGCCATACTAGATTATTTGAACCAATGTCTGAAGTTTCTGTCTTTATTGTAGTGCTCTGTATGCTCCTCTGCACTGGACACACTCAGGGTGACTGAACAGTTGTTTTATTTTATTTATGATTTTTTTTATCTCCACATACTGCATCACTCTTTAGCATTTTATCTTTCTGTAATTCTGTCTTTATTTATTTAGAACTGACATTTTAACTAAAAAAAACATTTTATGAACACAAACACAGATTGTTTCGTGCATAAAAGTGTTTCAGATTTCTAATGGTGTGATTGTGTTGGATTCTAGCTGCTGTGCTAACTATTGAACCCAACTGGTCCAGTTTTGTTATTCAAGAGTTTGTTACCTTCATATGTGACATGAATGAAGGTGAAGACGCTGACTGGGAATACAAAATCAACAAGGATGGGCGAGAATTTATCCCCTACAACACACACAAAGACTATACATTAGAAATTAGCTCTAAGGGTGACAGTGGTGAATATCAGTGCTCTGGTCGCAAAAAGAGCTCACATAAAACAAAGAACAGTAATACTGTCTCTATAATTGCATTAGGTAAGTCCTCTGTGAACAATAGCATGAATTGTTCTGTTCAAATTCTCATCTGAATAATAATGTAGATTTAATTAATGTTGCTACTGAAACTTTTTTCCTGATGCATGAAATGTGAAGCTTCAAACAGGACCACCGTATTTACCGGTTATTTTGCCCATGCAATGCTAACATAATGCTAAATACTCCCTCACTGTTTAATCCATCATCATTAGATGTACCATTGTGGGTACAAATAATGGAATCTTCACGAATCAGTGTGTATCATTCAGCATTAGATTATAGTGGGACTTCTTCGGGCCAGAAAATAGACAAACAGTTATACTGATCTTATTAAGAGAAATGCAGAACATTAAAACATGGTTTAAATCTAGATTTTTATTTTTATTTTTATTTTTTTTAATGGATCAAAATGCATATTTCCTTCCCTTCTTTTTTATAACATCAGATAAACCCAGGGCCACACTGACAGCAGGAACAACAATCATACCAGTAGGGGGCAGTGTGACACTGACCTGCTCTGTGCAGAGCTCTGATGGATGGAAATATGAGTGGTTCAGACGAACCCAAACAACCTCTGAAGTTCAAATCAGAGATCAACAAAACAGAGATATCAGAGTATCTCAAGGAGGAATCTACAGCTGCAGAGGAACAAGAGGAAACCCAGTTTACTACACTGATAGAAGTGATGATGTCACCATTGAGAAAACCTGTGAGTTCAGTCATTTAGTTTGAAATATACATTCACTCATGATTATCAAACATACAATGTTAAGTTTTCTGTGTTGATTTCATGTTTCTGTTTGTATCTCAACTGTTAATATGTGTAAACAGTTTCCAGTAAAGTTGTTGTAAAACAACAACCCAACTGGCCTCAGATATTCAGAGGTGAGACGATCACTCTGACATGTGAGGTGCAGGAAGGAGGTGAAACCACTGAGTGGGAGTATGGATGGAGAGGACCCAGGACACCCACACAGTGGACACACAATAATGATGTGACATTCAGAGTTTCTGAGTCCAGCAGTGGAGACTACATGTGTAAGAGTCGACGCAGAGATGACTCATATTCTTCAACAGAGTGGAGTGAAGCCTTCACATTGTCAGCATCAAGTAAGTTTGTGTGTGTATATACAATATTATTATTATTATTATTATTGTAGTATTTTAAGGCAATTGAATCTAGTGAGTTGAACCACCTAACTATATAAGCTAAAATATTTTATATTTGGAAGTATTGAAAGTCATGATTTTCTTCTGAAAACCTTCCAGTATTCATTATTGACAAAGCTTCACTCATTTAAATTTCAATACTCCCATCCATCCATCTTCTTCCGGCCCTGGATAAATGGAAGAAGATGGATGGATGGGAGTATTGAAATTTAAATAAGTGAAGTTTTGTCAATAATGAATACTGGAAGGTTTATCCAGAAGGAAAACCACGACTTGTATTTTTGAAAAAGGATCCAAAGCTGGGCCCAACTCAATCCAACCGTAACATAAGATCTAAAAGCCTAAAAAGAACAAAGTGTTGCACTTTGCAGAGAATTTAAAGACATAAAAATACTTAATTAAATATCATAAAGAAAATCATAAAGAAACCATAACGTCATAAATTGCTGTTAATGTGTTTTTGTTTCTACTTGATGAAACATCATGTGCGTCTTCTTCTTCTGTATTAATGCATATGCTATAATTATTGAATTATGTGGCTACTTACTAGATAATAAAAAAGACAGAAATGATGAAAGAGTGAGTTGACGTAAAGCCATCAGTGTTAAAGCTGCTCGGAACCTTTAACTGTGTGGTCACAGGAAATGGAAGTAATACTGCTAGAGCATCATGCACTGAAGAAAAGGTCAAGGTCTAATTTAAAGGCAGATAATAGCCTTGCATGCCTCAGGTAGCACAGACCAGGGCAGTGTGATCCTGACCTGTAAATTGTGATGTTAAATAATATGTCTTTTTTCTCCTGCCTTTGTTCTACATACAACAGCAGTTAAACCAAAGGCCCAACTGACTACTAACAGCAGAGACGTTCCAGTAGCAGGCAAAGTGACTCTGAACTGCTCAGTGAACCTGTCATCTGAATGGAAATACTTCTGGTACAGAGGTAATAAATCCTCTGAACCCCTGACTACACAAGATGCTGCTCCTTCAGACGGACAAATCAGTGTCTCACAGGAAGGACTCTACAGGTGCAGAGCAGGAAGAGGAAACCCAGTTTACTACACAGACTACAGTGATCCAGTCAACATTGATAAAAACAGTGAGTTTGACTGAAAGTTAATGAGTATACAACCTTCAAAAGATTGTTGTGAGCCTTTCAATTTGACAATATTCAATATGATATTTGTATAATATTTAAAGTTTGAATAGCTCTTGTTTACCACTGGGTCATTGTTACAAATTGACTTTAGCTGCGTAGAAATACCATAGTTTTTGAAAACATCAACATTATTTATAGGTTAAAAGGTTCAGTAGTACAGAGCCATCTTTAAAGTATAAATATGCAATAATATATATTTTTTCCTCTAAGGCTGATTTTTAGTACATGTAATTTTGCTAATTGTTGACAGAAGTTACACCATCACATCGACATATTGTGGTTTAAGTAAGATGTTTTTGGTCAGTGGAGACCTAACAGCACAAAAGCACAGCTCCATCCTGTATTGTATTAACAGTCCAGGATACTGGTGGTTGTGTAATAGTGCGAGAGATATTCTTAGTACACTTTTGTCCCCTTTGTACTAAGTGAGCATTGTCTAAATACCACAGAATACTACTGCAGAAAACAGTACTAAGTATTGTTTTTGACCATGTCCATCCACCTTTATGACCATAGTGTACCCATCTTCTAATGAATGCTTCCAGCAGGTTAACGTGTCACAAAACTAAAGTCATTACAAACTGGTTTTTCGAATATGACAATGAGTTCTCTGTGTACTCACAGCCACCAGATCTCAATCCAGTGGGGCACCTTATGGATATGGTTGAACAGGAGATTTACATCATGCATGTGACGATAACAAATCTGCAGCATCTACCCCCCCCCCCCCCCCCCCCCCCCCCCCCCAGACACACACACACACACACACACACACACACACACACACAAAGTAAAGGAGAGGAAATGATGATTCCTGCCATGCAGTGACATAATTATAAGAAGATTTCCATAGGTGTCAATATACAGGAAAAGAATGTTGGGCTCTAGCATATGTTTGTAACCTTCAGGTTTATACAGAAATACTGTTATTAGGAATATGTGTTGTTCTTGTGCCATTAAAGAACCCTAAATCATTTTGGAGAATCTTTATACATAAATCTAATTAGAACCTAACATTTATTACAGCAGAGCCTGGGCCTGAAAACTCTTCGTTTCTCACTCCTTTGATTGTTGGACTTGTTTGTGGAATTTTACTGATTATTCTTCTTCTGCTGTTGTGTCGCTTCAAACTGTCAAAGGGTGAGGCCATTTCCATCTTGTTTTTGCCTTATTATGTGATCTAAGTATTCATGCATCTAGTCTGAAGTAGATGTACTGTCATTGCACCAGAGCAGTTTGAAATTATTTTCTTTTTTGTTGTTTTACAGATTCATGCTTTAAGAGGTTGGTTCAACCCTTCCCACCCCTTTTTCAACCTTCTGGAATTGTTACATTTACAAATTTATGTTATATTTTTATTCCTCCAGGCCTCAGAGCAAAAATCAGCACTCTGCTACAAACCACATGACCAAGCAAGATGAAACTCAACACATTTCTCCTGTTCAAGGTCAGCCTTCACCCTGCATTGTTTTCTTGACAAATTGTAAACTCTGAGCTTAATACATTACGTCCTGATTAGATGTATTAGAAGATGCTCAAATTGCTATATATGACTATTTATTTTGTATTATTTATTTAACCATTGGCTTGATTTTACTCTGTATGTGATTCCTTTTTCTACAAATCAAATAAAGACATCAATGACACAGAAAAAGGCACAGTATGTACCATGGAAAATAAAAATGAGTAGGACTTTTAATAATCTTTTTTTTTTTTTTTTTTGTCCCGTTTGGATCTTTAGCCATCAGACTTGTTGTCTTAAGGCCAAGAAAGATGCCAAGCGGATTTATTTTACCAAGTGGATCATCATGGCCTTGCCATATTGGTCCATTTGATTGACCTTTATTATAATTATGAATTTATTTTATTTTCAGTTGCTACAAACGGGACAGACATGACTGGGGATAGGACAGGGAGAAAGAATGAAAGAAAGGGAGGGAGAGAAAGAAAACCAAAGGGGAGAAGAGACGGTGAGAAGGGGGGAAGAAAGAAAAACAAACAAAACACCTGGATCACATGTATGGAGAAAAAAAACAGAAGAGAAAGCAAAAAAAAAAAGAGCAACATAATAAAAAAACAGCACCATCACAATAAACTAGCTAGCAGTAGATAACAGTAGATACTAAATATTAAACGATATTGTGCAGCACACAAGATAGACAGCGCACAATGTGCTTTGAGGCAGCAGCCAAGAAAGCTGTAGTCCTCGTCTGTGAACACCCGTGTGTACACCTGTGTGCACACCTGTGTGGATCAGCATGCTTGTATTCCAAAGGTTTCTCCATGTAACGATCTGCTAGGGAGTGTGGGGAGCCACAGCCCCGTCTCCCAGGGTATGAAGCAGGTATGGAGGAGATCCAGGCCCCAGATATCCAGAGGCCCCAGAGTACAAGGACCCAAGGAGGACCACCAAAGGGGGGGGAACCATGCCACCCTCCTGGGAAGAGCTGAGTAGAGCCCCAAAGGAGAGGTCACCCCGCAGCTACGGAGCAGAGGCCAGAGGGGGTTGCAGTGGCGTGCCCGCGGGCTCTGCCGGCAGCCAGCTGTGTCAGAGAGGACCGAGCTTCAGGCCTCGAGGCCAGAGGCCTGAGGGCATCCCACCCCTGCCGGGCCACAGGCACCCGGCCCCGCCAATCAGCCACCAGGAGTGAGCCGGTACATATATGAGCGCCCAGCCGACAAGGACCACCAACACACCAACATCTGAGGGCATCAGTCACCGGCAGGGAGTGTGGTGAGGGGAGATAGGCCTCCGTACTTTAGAGGGCCTGAGATGTACCCAGAGAGGTTGGGTTTAAGACCCAACCTGACATATAGACACAGACGAACAGGCACACGCGGACACAGACGTGCATTCCCACCCCATATGCACAACCAAATACTCGGCACTCACCCAACGTGTAGACAGACACAAATAGACACTGCACAGACAGTCGCACTCCCCAAACTCTATATCCCAGGTCCAGGTAACCCCGCCCGGACCTTTAATAATCTATTAATTAATGGATAACTGTTTCACTATTTCAGTTGAATCAGAGGATGTCACATATTCTTTGGTGGAGCTTAAAAACACCACTCCAAGGAGTAAGTACTTTATGTTGGAAACATTTAGGGGTTTAGATGTTTTTAAAGCGAGCAATATTTAAAGAAAATAAAGAAAATTGTGTTTTCTTTTTTTTTCTTTTTTTTGTTTGGTTTTTGACATTTGTCTTATCCTTCTGACAGAGAAGCCCAAGATACCAGAGGAGAGTTGTGTTTACTCTGATGTTAAAATACGACCTTCCACAGGTACAGTACAGTCAGTGACAACAATCCTGCTTTTAAATGTTTCTTTTTTTAATATCACATAAAGAATAATCAGCAATCTGTATTTTATTCCTTGGTGTCGCAGTAAGACATTCCTGGAGAAACCCATCTGGGAACAGTTAGGAGAAATTTAGGACTGTTTTTGACAGCTGGTCAGTCAGAGGCAATCAATTTTTTCACCCCTTACTTCTACAGTAGAAGTGTTGTCATATCATCTGTTGATTATCGCGTCTTAACAAAAATGAAGAAAAAAGTGCCAACTGAAGCATAAATCTTTGTGACAAGGCTAATGTTTAATGTTATGAGACCTGTATCAGTAAAGTCCAAGAAAGCCCTAAAGAAGTGAAGGTTGGATGGATGTGATTAGGAGCAGGACTACTTATGAATTCAGTGGTAGACTTTGTTTTAGACGTTAGCCTGTTGTACGCACAGGTCTCGAATATTAAATCGATAGCCAAGACAAGGAAAGGTAAGTAAAGTAATATATCAGATAATTTTTTCTAGCACTTTCTCTTCTACAATTTATAAATCCTGAATAAAATTTATAAACACGTACTGATCCAGTTTAAATTACAATCTTGCTGGGAAAATGTTTTTGATTAATTGTCTATTTTTATTTATTTTTTTAGGAAAATCAGATCCTGCCACAGCCCATGAAATGGTTTATTCTGGACTCAAACCGGGAAAATAACTTGGTGATTGTACAGCAGTCACCAAGCCCCAGCAGAGATTTTTCACTGTAATTATGTACTTTTAGACACATTAGAATGTATTGTAAACAAAATAAATATATCTGCAAGTTACCATTAATTACTGAGGAATCTTTTTGGCTTTTTTTCCAGCTCAATAAAAAGTTCTGTATAAACAAAATCAAGGGAAATGATGACAAAAGAGCAACTAAACCCTAACCAATTTAATCCAGAATATCCCCCAAACCTAAAAATACCCCAAATTAAGTGGCAGTGCTAAACTTTTAAAACTATCAGTCCCTTTTTTTTTCTTTTCATGTTTGTAATATAGTGTGCACTTTGGGGAGAGGGACACTGGATTGGTGAACTGGGGTGGTGGTTCCCCTCTTCAATAATAGGGACTGAAGCATTTCAGTGGATCATGCTCCTCAGTTTCCACTATACAGGGAGTGCAGAATTATTAGGCAAATGAGTATTTTGTCCACATCATCCTCTTCGTGCAAATAGCCCAAAAGCACAAGGTGTGCAATACTCAGAGACATGGCCAAGGTAAGAAAGGCTGAAAGACGACCACCACTGAACAAGACACACAAGCTGAAACGTCAAGACTGGGCCAAGAAATATCTCAAGACTGATTTTTCCAAGGTTTTATGGACTGATGAAATGAGAGTGAGTCTTGATGGGCCAGATGGATGGGCCCGTGGCTGGATTGGTAAAGGGCAGAGAGCTCCAGTCCGACTCAGACGCCAGCAAGGTGGAGGTGGAGTACTGGTTTGGGCTGGTATCATCAAAGATGAGCTTGTGGGGCCTTTTCGGGTTGAGGATGGAGTCAAGCTCAACTCCCAGTCCTACTGCCAGTTTCTGGAAGACACCTTCTTCAAGCAGTGGTACAGGAAGAAGTCTGCATCCTTCAAGAAAAACATGCTTTTCATGCAGGACAATGCTCCATCACACGCGTCCAAGTACTCCACAGCGTGGCTGGCAAGAAAGGGTATAAAAGAAGAAAAACTAATGACATGGCCACCTTGTTCACCTGATCTGAACCCCATTGAGAACCTGTGGTCCATCATCAAATGTGAGATTTACAAGGAGGGAAAACAGTACACCTCTCTGAACAGTGTCTGGGAGGCTGTGGTTGCTGCTGCACGCAATGTTGATGGTGAACAGATCAAAACACTGACAGAATCCATGGATGGCAGGCTTTTGAGTGTCCTTGCAAAGAAAGGTGGCTATATTGGTCGCTGATTTGTTTTTGTTTTGTTTTTGAAGGTCAGAAATGTATATTTGTGAATGTGGAGATGTTATATTGGTTTCACTGGTAAAAATAAGTAATTGAAATGGGTATATATTTGGTTTTTGTTGCCTAAGTTGCCTAATAATTATGCACAGTTATAGTCACCTGCACACACAGATATCCCCCTAAAATAGCTAAAACTAAAAACAAACTAAAAACTACTTCCAAAAACATTCAGCTTTGATATTAATGAGTTTTTTGGGTTCATTGAGAACATGGTTGTTGTTCAATAATAAAATTATTCCTCAAAAATACAACTTGCCTAATAATTCTGCACTCCCTGTAAAGCCGGTCGGAGCAGGCACGCTTTGTTTTGCGTAACTATTTTTAAATCCCGGTAGCACTGCAACCACGTAAACTAGTGCAATATTTTTTTTTGCATATGAAACCGGAGGAGTTGTACTTACATCTTATGCCATCAGCTTGTCCTAGGTCACAGTTTCCTTCCACATATAGCTTTGCAAAAACTGCATAAAAACCGCTTGCAGCAACAAAAACACAATATTCCAGAAACACGCTTTGCCGATCCGATCAGCTGTTCATAACACTTCCTACGTCCATCAGCACGAACTATCGCATGTCCGCCATGACCTGCCCGAAACCGGAAGTGACGTCATTTTCGCGGAAATGTAGTTTTTTACCATCAAGGCCTCATGAGCTTATGCTGGTGTTTTTAAAAGTTATGTTTGACTTTATGACTTTCTGTGTCGACTCTCCACCATTTGACCCTAGAACCGAAGAAGCTTCTTGGGTGAGAGGTGAAACATCTTCAAGCAACTTCAAGAAGTCCAGACTCTTTTATTTCCAAGCTCGTTAAGCTTCAATGACCCGGATGACTGAGAACCTTCAAAGACAGACAAACTGGTCAGAATTGCTTTGCATCACTTATTTGGGAATATTACTCTGGCGGGGCGTGATCACTGGTGACACAGCAGGGAAGGCAGATGCACCTGTGCTGCATCACAATCATGCCGCGCTAGCTGTGTAAGGTTCTGTGTTTGTGGTTGTTGTTGATGTGTGTGGCTGGCAGTGGCATAGCTGCAGCTGAGTGCGTACAGCAAGAATGCACACCCGAGTCTGCTGTGGCTTTCACATGAAGTTCATAAGAAACACACGCAACAAAAAGTAAAATTCATGTGCATGCAGTCTACATGTGTTTTACACAGATAAACCACACTTAGTTTCAGTTTGCTAGCATTTTCACTCGTCTGTCACATTCACATGACATGACACTGTGCAGCATTTACAGCAATTCAGGTATTTGAGTACCTTCATTATTGTAACTTTAAGTTTAAATTCTAGTTAAGTCTGAATCTAAAATCTAGTTCTAAATCCTGGTGTTATTTGTCTCTCAGAAACAGTTCATAACGTCAACTCATTCATGTCACCTAAAAGGTAAACCTGTTTCTCCATCACCTGTTCAGCTCTGATGATTCAGTAAGGACATCTCCTGGTTTCATCTTCATGTTTCCCTCTCACCACATATCCAAACCGATATCATGACCAGCAGTTTTACATCTGTGGCTCCAGCAAACATCAGCTGATACTAGAAATTAATATTAAATAAATTCTAACAACACATGATCAAGCTTAAATGTGCTGCTGTTGTTTAGCGCGACATCCGCCTGTTTCCTGTTTCTGGCGCAAAGTGGGCGATAAACAAACAAGAGAGAAAAGCCGATCAGCTGATCATTGATCAGTTTCATGATTGAATGAGAGAAGAAGAGACAGCTGACAGCATAAAGACAGAATAACTCCACCTTTGTGTCTTTTTCCATCCTAGCTGAAGTACGGGACAAACTGTGTTCCTTTTCAGCTCAATACGAAACGCGTAATATTTCTCTCCATTTTTACGGGTCAGTTGGCAACTCTACTAACTAACTTTATGAATAAAATAAAGTTCACTATCAGTAACATCATAGCACCCACCCAGTTGTATATAAACTCCGTCATGCTAGCTAGTACGCAGTAGGAGTTATTGTAACTGACTGTAAAAAGTCAGCACAACGAAAATAAACTCCACCTAAACTTGGTTTATATCTGACCCAGATAGACTGCAGGTCATAACTTCTTACCTGAAGTTCAGTTCACCGCCTCGGGTCTCTGCTCCTCCTGCCTCCCCTTTCCCTTACCCACCTGCTGGCCTCTGTGGAAGCTCCGCCATAGCCACCACCAAACAACTGAGTTATTTCTACACATCTGCCAGCATCTGGCCAATCCATCACCTTTCATTGTTTATACCGTTACAAAAAAAAAAAAAAAATCATCGGCCCATAAAAACGAAAAATCACCATTGGCCCACTGGGCCAGTCCAGCTATGGTCATGCCATCAGTTAACCCTTCGCATGCCAGCTGTGGCACGCATGCCCAGAGTTGCCGCCCCCCTGATATAAACCCAAATTCAGCCACAGCTATAAAATCTTAAAAGCAGCTCTTATATTGTGCTTAAATTGAAGTAAAGAATAAAAAATAAAATAATAATTCAAGGCACATCAAGTGGGAAGGAGTCCACAGGTCAATTTAAGAAGGAACAAATGAAAGACAGCATTACAGAAACTCACTCAGAGCTAATGTGAAGAGTGGAACCAGCACATGATACAATGCAACAAATTTTTGCAACAATATCTACTGCCTCACTTGTACGTATGGAAGCGAAGTGATAAAAGGACACTACGGTTTCATCTGGATCCAGGGATAGTTTATGGACCTTGTTGGTGAAGGCAGTTTTAGATGTGATGTGGTGTGTCCCCCACAAGAGGCACTAGGATGCTGGTGAGCTTCTTGGCAATATTTTAGGTTGCTGAGTTTATGCTGCTAACAATGGTTCTTTTGCCATCAGAATTATTGTCTAAAGGCAAAGAAAGATGCTCAACAGATTTACTTTACCAAATGGACCATCCCAGCCTTGCCGTATTGGTCTATTTGATTCACCTTTGCTTTTATTGTTTATTTTATTTTCACTTGTTAAATACGGGACAGACTTGACTGGGGAAAAGAAAGGGGAGAAAGAAAGAGGGAAAGGAAAAGAGCGGGGAAGAGGGACGGTGATAAAGGGCAAAAACCAAAAACCAACAAAATCAGAATCAGAATCAGAATATTTTATTGATCCCTGGGGGAAATTATTTTTTGTTACAGTGCTCCATTTTAAACCAACATTAAGAAAAGACAGACAATACACTAACTAAGAATAGTACAATATATACATATATATACATACATACATACATACATACATAAGTCACTCATAAATAAATAGTTGGAAAAGAAACATATGTAGTTGTAGCAGCAAACAGTGTGTTAAGTGGATGCGTTGTACAGGGAGATGGCCACAGGCAGGAATGATTTCCTGTGTCGTTCAGTGGTGCTTTTTGGTAATCTCAGTCTCTCACTGAACGTGCTCCTGTGACTGACCAGCATGTCATGGAGTGGGTGGGAGGTGTTATCCAACATTGTCTTTATCTTGGACAGCATCCGCCTCTCCGACACCACCTTGAGGGAGTCCAGCTCCATCCCCACAACATTGCTGGCCTTACGGATTAGTTTATTAAGTCTGTTGGCATCTGCGACCCTCAGCCTGCTCCCCCAGCATGCAACAGCATAGAGGATCGCACTGGCCACAACAGACTCATAGAAAATCCTCAGCATTTTCTGGCAGATGTTGAAGGACCTCAGTCGCCTCAAAAAATAGAGACGACTCTGGCCCTTCCTGTAAAGTGCTGTGGTGTTTTTAGCCCAGTCCAGTTTATTGTCAATGTGTACTCCAAGGTATTTATAGTCCTCCACAATGTCAACACTGACCCCCTGAATTGAAACAGGGGTCAAGTGTTTCCTGTTCTTCCTGAAGTCCACGATCAGTTCCTTGGTCTTTGCCACGTTGAGCTGCAGATGATTCTGCTCACACCACGTGACAAAGGAGTCGACCACAGCCCGGTACTCTGTCTCATCATCCCTGCTGATGCATCCAACCACCGCAGAGTCATCAGAAAACTTCTGAAGATGGCAGGTCTCTGTGCAGTGGCTGAAGTCTGTGGTGTAGAGGGTGAAGAGGAAGGGGGAGAGGACAGTCCCCTGTGGTGCCCCTGTGTTGCTGATCACCTTGTCAGACACACACTGTGGGAGACGTACATATTGTGGTCTTCCTGTCAGGTAATCAACAATCCAGGACACCAGAGAAGCATCCACCTGCATCGCTGCTAACTTATCACCCAGGAGGGTCGGCCTGATGGTGTTGAAAGCACTGAAAAAGTCAAAAAACATGACCCTCACAGTGCTCGCCGGCTGGTCCAGATGGGTGTAGACACGATTGAGCAGGTAGATGATGGCGTCCTCAGTTCCGAGACGAGGCTGATAAGCGAACTGAAGGGGATCCAGGTGTGGTCTTACTATGGGTCGCAGCTGGTCCAGGATGAGCCTTTCCAGGGTCTTCATGATGTGGGAGGTCAATGCCACGGGCCTGTAATCCTGGGGGCCACTGGGACGTGGTGTCTTTGGTACAGGGACGAGGCATGATGTCTTCCACATCACCGGGACCCTCTGCAGACTCAGACTCAGCATAAACAGTTTATGAAAGACTCCACACAGCTGGGGGGCACAGGTCTTGAGGACAAGGGGACTCACTCCGTCTGGTCCAGCAGACTTGCCTGAGTGAAGTCTCCTCATTTGCATCTCAACCTGGTATTGAGTGAAGGTGATGGGTGGGGGAGGGGTGTCAGGAATCTCACAGGAGGCAACATGTGAAGAGAGAGGCTGGCACAGTGGTGTGGCTCTGGATTCCAGGCTGACTACAGGTGAGGTTGTGGGGGTGGGAGCAGACACTGTGGTGTCGAATCTATTGAAAAACAGATTCAACTCATTGGCTCTATTCTCACCTCCCTCAGTTCCCCTGCTGTTGGTTGGCCTGAATCCAGTGATGGTCTTCATGCCCCTCCACACCTCTCTCATGCTGTTCTGCTGGAGTTTCCACTCCAGCTTCCTCCTGTAATTGTCCTTAGCCTCTCTGATCTTGTCCTTTAGTAACACCTGGATCTTCCTCACCTCCTCTTTGTTGCCCCCTCTGAAAGCCCTCTTCTTGTTGTTGAGGAGGGCTTTGATGTCCTTAGTCACCCACGGCTTGTTATTTGGGTAACAATGAACAGTCTGAGCTGGAACAATGGAGTCGGTGCAGAAAGTTATGTAGTCTGTGATACACTCAGTAAGCCCATTGATGTCCTCGGCGTGAGGCTCACAGAGTGTTTCCCAGTCGGTCACCTCGAAACAGCCCTGTAGTTCTGCTAAGGCCTCCTCTGACCACCTCCTGACAGTCTTGGTGGTCACAGGTTCCCTCCTCACAATTGGCACATAGCAGGGGGTGAGGTGAATCAGGTTATGATCTGACCTACCAAGTGGGGGGAGGGAGGAGGAGCTGTATGCATCCTTGACGTTAGCATACAGTAAGTCTAAAGTTTTCTCTCCCCTGGTGGGACAGTCCACATATTGTTTGAATGTTGATAGTGTATTGTCCAGTGATACATGGTTGAAGTCACCCGAGATCACAATAAAGGCACTCGGGTGCTGAGTCTGTAGCCGAGCTATGGCAGAGTGGATAGTGTCACATGCAGCTGTGGGGTTAGCAGAGGGGGGTACATAAACAGCCACCAAGATGACGTGAGAGAATTCCCTGGGTAAATAATACGGCCTGAGTCCAACAGCACACAGTTCAGTGTCCGGGCAACAAATCCTTTCTTTGATTGTTATGTTGGCAGGGTTACACCACCGGTTGTTAACTAAAACAGCAAGCCCACCTCCTTTCCGCTTTCCGATGCTGTCCCTGTCCGCCCGAACAGTGTGGAAGCCTTCCACGGAAGCATTCTCATCGGGAATGTCCTGGTGCAGCCATGATTCGGTGAAACACATCAGGCTACACTCTTGGTATTCCCTCTGACTCCGTACCAGTGCTGAGAGCTCGTCGATTTTAATTGCCAACGATCGCACATTACCCATCACGATAGACGGCAGACACGGTTTAAACCTCCTCCTCGCTTCGAGCCTCCGCTGTCTCACCGTCACCTTTTTTCTTCTCTTCTGTCCTTGACCTCTGCATCCCCGATGTGTTTTCCTCCAAATTTCAGCTGGTACTTCTGCGGGCCTGGCCAGCGAACTAGGCCGGCATCAGGGCGATCAGCTGATCTCTGGAGTAAACAGTCCGTGCATGTAGGAGATGTGCCGCGGTCCCGTTCCTTGATAAAAGTAACAGTTCCACGGCCACCAGAAGAACAAAAACTCTCTCAATCCACATGATTGAGTAAGAGATAGAAAATGGAGGAAAATACAAGTCAGAAAAAAAAAGAATACGTAAGAAAAAAAAGCTAAACTAAGAGAAAAGCAGGAGCGACTGTAATAGGCTGCACGCTGGTTGGCGCATGCGCACTGAAAAAAACAAAAACAAAAACAAACTATGTGGAGTTTTGTTTGATTCTCAGTTGTGTTTAGACAACAGTGCACCTCCCCGTCATCAGCTGGTGATATGGTGATTTACGGTGTTTTGGTGTTTGCTCAGGGATTTGAAGGGCTTCTTTTCTTGTGTTGTGAGGTTAGATGGAGGATTTTTAATTTTTTTTGCATTAGAGAGGGTGGCCGAAATCTTTATCCTGATAGCTCTGCTACAGGTTGTGTTCATTTGTTAGTTCCTATCCTAATCGCTGTTGCTGCTGCTGGGGCAGACCCAAGCGTAGACAAAGGCAAGGAGACAAAACTGGACTTAACAAAAAGCGAGCCTTTATTTAGGGCAGAAAACTCACAAAAATACAAAAAGGCAAAACCGAAGGAAAACCTGAACATAAACTCAGAAACTATGACTAGGACTCACAGTGAATTTATACTACGATTAACCAAGATAACAACTGTGAGTTACTGTGATCTGACTGGGAAACTGTAACAATGGGTAGGAGAGATAACACAGATGACGCAACACCGAACACAGGAAGACTGAGGACTTAAATACACACATAAGGTGATCAGGGGAAGTGGAGACACATAAGGACACAGCTGACTAGAATGAAACATAATGACACAGGGGAGAGTAAAGCTAACCACACGAACACAGAACACAAGACCCTTTCCAAAATAAAACAGGAAACATGAAGATTTAGACACGACAACACACGCTTAACAGACCTAACACACATGACAGACTAGACAAGGAACCAAACACAGAAACCAAGGAGACAGATGATAAAAAAATCACTAACCTCAATCTCCACTAAACCCTAAATAAGAATAACACACAAACTTATAACCAAACTAACATGAAAACTTGTGACACTATGGGCAGCTATTGTAAAGAAATAGCAACATTGAGTCCTTTGGCCAGCACCTTCTTTTCAGGTTCAGTGAGGTTCCTGTCTGAAAAGTTCTTCACCCATTCATTCTGACTGTCCTTGGCTGTGGTGTCTTCCTGTTTTTGCCTCTACTGTCTAGGCATCAACTGGGAAATATAAGTTTTCATTCGAAATGTATGGAATTTTAAATGTTGTCTTTGAGACTTGTGGTATTGTTTGTCTTTTGGTATTTCCATATTGGGTTCCTGCCTGTCTTTTTGTTTGTGTTATTGGTGTCTTGGTTTAATAGTGTAATATTTGTGGAGTTTCTTATTTGAGTTTTATACATTGTTCTTTCTTCACTGTGTTTTTTGTTCTGGGCATTTTCTCCTCTCATTGTATTTAGTTCCCAGCGGCTTACTTAACAGATTGCATTTTTTTTTACGTCCTGATGATTTCCTGTGGTTATACTTTAGTTACTTTCTGCTTGGTGGTTTGTTGACCTAAATAATAATTGTAGATGCTTCTGTGAGTGCAAGCAAGAGTGCTCCATTAATCTATGTATGGGTACAATGCGAATAGCAACATATCAGTCGAAAAACATGCTTTGCAGGTGTTGTTTTGGTCTTTTTGTGATAATGTGAGCGCATTTTGCAGAAATCAATAATTACAATAAATATAACTTGGTGGAAACTTTATTGCAAGATATATTGATATACATGATTCAACTCTGCACTGGAGCATTATCTTTAAAAGGATTTTCAGAGTGCGTATTAAGCATATCTAGTCTGTCTTGGTTCTGTTTCTTTAATGACTGACTGGTCAGAATTGCTTTGCTCAGTTAGAATTGCTCAGGACTGCATCACTTATTTGTAAATATAACCAAACGTGTTTTAGATTTCATCGTTTCAGCAGTCAAACAGTTTGTTTTGCTGAAGGATCAAGTTTAAAATGACGCTAACGATGAATGTAAAAACATAAACTATGGAAACACTTCACTTGTCGATTAAGATTTCAGTTAAAAAAATATAGATGTCTCTATGAATTGGCAACCAAACCATGTGGCTGTCACAGTTTTGTGAGGTGTTCCTTTAAGTAAATAAGAGACACAAAAAGTAACAGTGTACGTAGGTAACATACATGCATCACGCAGGTGTTTCGCTCAGAAAAACCACACTGAGTTTCACATTGCTAGTGTTCTCTCACTTCCGTCACATTAACATGACAAGAGACCAGTGAAACCACAGCGCTGTTGGCTGATGAAACTGTGCAGCAGTGATAGCAGTTCAGGTATTTGAGTCCCTTCATTATTGTCACTTTTAGTTTAGATTCTAGTCAGGTCTAAATCTAAAATCTAAATCTAAATTGATCAGTAATCAGCAGTTACACATCAATATAACTATTAATAACTATATTGTATTGACAAGCCTGATAAACTGCTCTGACTTTACTTTATATATGTTACAGATGAATGGTGTCCTAAAGGCTAATCTTTTATTTTTATATAAGTGTTACTGTGGTGACTTTTTCATAATTCATCTCCATAATTGTATATATATATATATATATATATATATATATATATATATATATATATATATACATGCAGATTTTTATGAATTTTACAATGCTTCTTTATACTGAATGAGTTTTGCCCTTACTATCTTCTGCCTGCCCACTGGATGTGACAGCTGTGTGGACTATATGCTCTCTGATCAGAAGTGAACAGCATGCATTTCTGTGAAATCTTTCAGCTTTACAACTTCAGCAGATGTGAACAGAAACTGAATGTGGGCAGAAGGAAAACTCAAAAGTGACTTTTAAAAACTTTTTTTCTTTTTCTAACTCTTCAAAGCTACATCATGATCACAAGGTAGGATGCTCCAGTGTTTTATTCTGAATACCTGGTTGTTGTTTTTTACGCATGGTTTGGTTAAATTAACACTGTTTATAAATGAGGTGCTTCAAAACCATTGTACAGGTCAGCCATTGATTTATTTTTAAATGCTCTACTTTCCACTTCTATAAAGGTTTCTTTCTGTGAGTTTTACTGTTATCAGACACCACTGAAAGTTAGAATCCCCTCCAAACAGCTGCTGGGGATTCTGCATCTGATGTTGTGCTGCGTTGTAGCCCCTCTGATGCTTATTGAATATCCTGTTGATAATTTCCACCTGTTTATATTTGATTGTAAATTTACAGCTACTTCTAGAGTATATCTACTAGCTTGCATGCTTTTGCGCTCTTTTGTCTCCTTTACTGTGGCCACAGAGCAAAAAATCGAACAGTGGTAGCACAGTCATTTAGTGGTTGACCGCTATAGATCTAAAGATAGGTGAACTGCAGCTTGTGAATGTCAGAGAGGAAAGCTGTGAACAAGTTTTGAGTGCTCTTAGTAATTTATCTGTGATTAACACAGAGTAATTTGGTCTGTATTATTATTATTATTATTATTATTATTATTATTATTATTACTTGACATATACACAGTATGTGGACACAGTCTTGTGCTTCATGATATTTAAAAAATATGTGCTTCCTGTTCAGTATCAATCAAAGTACAGCTGCTGCTAACACATATGGATCAGGCAGGTCTGACTTTTCTTCTGTTTCTTATATAAACAGTTTAAGTGTCTCACTTTACATCATGTTCTTCCTGTTTGTAAACTGCTGTGAGTGCTGCAACACCCAGTCTGTAGTCACTATTTAATATTCAAGCAGAATAGAATGAATACCTGAATTATCAACTGCCTTTTTCCTCACATCTATTAATGAATCATATCATTAATTATGTCCATTTGCAGATTAACTTAAAGTATAAGAATCCTGCAGTAGCCCTGGTTCACAACTGTTACTGCAAAACAGTTCAATAGCTGTCAGTTATGACATTACAGAGCTTTACAGCGTTATCTGCTAACACAGGGCAGGACGGCAGGATGGTGTAGATGTGTCTCATTTATGTACCTTTTTTTTTTCGGACCATAAGGCATACTGTCGATGAACAGGTCAGTTTTCATACATAAGGTGCACAGAATGATAAGGCGCATTAAGCGAAACAAAACAGTCAGATAAGTCAAACTTTACTCAACTCATTCTTCTTAATTCCTCCAATTCTGTACCATTGATTCAATAATGATGAATTTTCTCACAGCTGCTCTATTCCCATGTTGTTGCAGTATATTAATGACTAACCTCATATTGTGGATGGATTATCTCAGTTGTTCTTCTGACTGAAGTTTGGTCTGTTTACAGCATCCTGCCATGCGACTGCATTTGTCCCTAACCATCGGGAAACCTCAAGTTAACTTTTATAGAGTGGAAAAAAGTTAGAATTCATCCTCGAGCTTTAGTGTTTATCTTATGCTTACGTAGCTGTTTTGCTAGCGATCACATAGGACATCAATATATACCAGCTAGCCCATCTTCAGTAACCCTACCAACGTCACTGCTGTTTAGTTTTCTGTCTTAATTTATGTTGGAAGTGATAACAGAGTTGTACGTTTTAGTTTTTTCAGAAATCTCTCAGTCAGAACATGGCATCCGGTCTTAAGTCTGACGTCATTAGCCATGTCTGGATCCAAACTCTGCTGCAGATCCCAAAGCCAAACCATCATTGCCGAGAGAGGCTGACAATGATCACTGACTGTTTGTTGAGATTAAACAGAACAAGATACAAAGTATTAAAACAAGTTAAAAACACAACAGCCTTATTAAACGGAGAATAGTTTGGGCCCGAAAGCAAGATTCATCACGTCTTCACTTAAAGTCTAGATATCATGTTTTGGTGGAAGCTAGCGAGCTAACTTCCTGCTAACTACTAACATCTAGTTTGTGAAACAAAGAAATCCCTCGCAGTTTAACCATCACAGGTAGTTTTTTCCTGTGCCTGTGTTCACGACAAAGCTCAGAACCACAGAGTAAGATTATTTATAGCTCTGTGCTGAGGCTGAGCTGCAAGATCAGACTGCACATCTGACAGTGTGATGTTAAAAAGCTGGAAATCAGATCAACCGCCAACTAAAAGTCAGCTGAAATAGACTCTACAGTAATTAGAAAGCAGGCTACATTATGAGTTTTAGTACTGCTAATTAGAGCCGTCCTTTTAAAATGATGCCATCAAAGTTCACTCCACTGCTGAAAAACAGATAGTGACCTCAGTCTCACAGGGGTTATAAATGACACACTGTTCCTTTTGCTTCTGTCATCTAGAGCGGGTCAGCTACTAATACAAGGTTGCTGGTTCAATCCCTGGCTGCTCCAGGCTTCATGTTCCAGTATCCTTGGGCAAGATACTGGTCCAGAGTTGCTCCTGATGCTTTCATCATTGTGTCAATGTTAGACTGAAAACACTTTGCAACACAGTTACACGACTAAGCATGTAGTAGACACACAGTTCTACATGTGGATGTCACACGTTTTATGGATGTAATAGGTTGCAGTAAACTGCAGTGCCAGCAGAGGGAGACATTTTATTTCAAGCCAACATGAAAACAGTCATGGAAAACATTTAAAGAAACATTATTAACAGATTTAGATCTGCCGCCTAGCTCAATCATTTCTGGCATCTGGTATGTACTTCATACCTTCCTTGGTCATTTGCAACTGTGTCTGAATAATTGAGACTTGCTGTATAAAGTGTTTTGAGTCCTCAGGTAGAATAGAGCAGAGTTTTATAAGAACCAATGCATTTACCATTTACATTTGACTTGTAGCCTGAGTCATTATGACATGCAATGTGGACTGATTGTTGTACAGCCATCTCTGCTAGACTTGAGCACCCAAAATGCTTAATGTACAGAATTTAATGAGCAGGCTTCAAAATGTTTAACTTATTTAGACTAATTTCATTAATAATCCATTTTCCAGTTCCATTTACTCCAATATTTTAAAAACCATAACACTGGTTCACAGACCCATGATCATGACAATAACTCCAGGACCCTTGGTACACTGTTCACTTTACATCAAGGACATGCTGGCAGGTGAGAGTGGAGTGGGATCTCAAATTTAATTTACATTAACTGTGATTTCTCTTTCTTCAAAGTAGAACATCTGTGGATGAGAGAGCTGCAGGACTGTGATGATGGGGAATACTTTGCTGGCATTATTCTGTAAGTACACTGATTTTCTCTGTTTGTGTGCCACTAACTGAGAAAAAAAAATCTCTCTGTTACTTTGAGAGTTTGATTAGATCCAGTTGGGTTTTTTTTTTTGTTGTTGTTGTTGTTATTGATTTAAACATTTTTTAAAGTTACTCTGAGTTGAGTTTCTTTTACTTCTTCATTATTTTACAAATTACAAAAAGTCAATTATGTTTTTGTGATGTTTCGAGCCTGTTTATTATCACATAATATATGGGTACAAATATGTTGATGGGGCATCTGAAAAATCTGTTTATGATTGATAAAGTGTGGATATTAATCTTTATTCTAGTGTTCAGTACATTCTTCTCAGGAAATGCTGAAGGTGAGAAATTGTTTTCTTTGTTTTCCATTTGTGTGATGTGTTTAGTACTTACTTTTTTGCAGCTCCTTTTTTTTCTTATATTTGATAAAATTATATAGTTTTATATACTTAATTATGTGTGTAACATTGGGATATTACATACATGTTGTTAAACTCACCCATGAGGCTAATTCTCTGGTTTTGTACTTCATGCAGATCAGTTTTCTTTTTGTGAATTCATCTGGTTGTCTCAGCAGATTCCAATAGTAATCCAGAATAAGCCACTGCTGAGAATATGAGAACAACCACAAACACAGACAGTTTCATATTCTTCTTTGTAGTGATTATCTCACAAACTCACTTTTAAAAGTCTCTGAAACTTAAATGAAAATGTTTAGATTAATATGTGAAACTATAGCCTCCATATACATCCATGTGTTGTAATCTCATGACTCTAGTGTGAGTCATGTTTTAATTTGGATGAGATATTCTGCAACATTCATTTTATTTCTTTTAACTCAACAGCAAATAAACCTAGAGCCACACTGAGAGCACAAAGTTCAGTCATACCAGCAGGGGGCAGTGTGACACTGAGCTGCTCTGTGGAGGGCTCTGCTGGCTGGAAGTTTGACTGGTTCAGACGTGATTCAGAGTTTTCTGGAGCTCAGAAAATAGGAGCTGGAACATCAGAGCACACTATCAGTATTTCAGAAGGAGGCATCTATTACTGCAGAGGAAGGAGAGGAGATCCAGTTTTCTACACAGAGTACAGTGCTCCAGTTACAATTCAGAAACAACGTGAGGGTGAAATTTTGTTGTGAAACACAGTAAAACAAAAATTCATGATTAAATTAAAGTAGAACTTTGTAACTTTGATTTTATTTCGTTCACTGTTGGTTTGTTCATGAATATTTGTGTTTATTTGTTTGTTGAACAGTTTGGGCTGCTGTGAAACTGCAGCACAGCTGGTCTCAGATATTCACTGGTGAGACAATCACTCCCAGATGTGAGATTCAGGGAGGTGAAGGAAAGGTGTGGAAATATGAATGGACAGCACCCAACACAAACAGCCCTCCAACATCCAGTGAATACAGGATCAGCAGAGTTTCAGTGTCCCACAGTGGAGACTACAGATGTCGGGGTAGCAGTGACTATCTCTTAACAGGATGGAGTGATATCATCACACTGACTGTGTCATGTAAGTTTCATCTAAAGGAGGGAAAAATAAACATTTACTTTTATTGCTGTCTTTAATGCAACTTTTTCTAAACTGAACTGCAGATAAACCAAAGGCCAAACTGAGAGCTGATAACACAGCTGTTCCAGTAGGGGGCAGTGTGACCCTGACCTGCTCTGTGAACCCATCATCATCATCTGGATGGAAATACTACTGGTACAGAGATGAGAAATCCTCTGAAGCCCTGACCACACATGATGCAGTTTTTGTCATGATCCTGGGTCTTTTGACCCAGCGTTTTAAGTTTGAGTTTATTTTGTTCATTAGGTTATCTAAGTTCATTTGGTTATTAGACTCCTTGTGTTTTCTTCCCCTGTATTTAAGTTTCCCCTCAACCTTCGTGTTTCATGCTGCGTGTCTTATGTTATCAAGTTTGTATTATCATGTCTGTCTCATGTTTCCTGTTTTATTTTGAAGGAGTCGTGTGTTCTTTGTTCATTGTATTTAGTTTCACTTCCCTTGTCCTGTCATTAGGCTCATGTCAGTCAGCTGTTCCTCCATGTGTTCCCACTTCCCCTAATCACCTGCTGTGTATTTAAGTCCTCTATTTTCAGTGTGTGATTGTCAGGTCGTCTGTTGTTCATGCCATGCTTCCAAGTTTCTTGTCTAGGTTTTTCTTATTGTTTGTTTAGATTCCCCAGTTTAGGTTTGTGTTAATTTTGCTTCAGTTTGCCTTGCCCTTTGTTTGTACCTTTTCTACCAGCCATATTAAACGGCTCGCCTTTTGTTAACATTTCAAGTTCTGTTCCCTGTTCCTTGGAGTCTGCGTTTTGGGTCCTTTTCTCAATTCATACAGTCTGCTCTCGCCAGACTGTGACAGTTTTCCACTCAAATGGACAAATCAGTGTCTCACAGGAAGGACTCTACAGGTGCAGAGGAGGAAGAGGAAACCCAGTTTACTACACAGAGGACAGCCAGTCAGTCAGGATTCGGAAAACTGGTGAGTTCAAACTTAATGAACCCCAAATCACTACCTGATGAAAAGTATCTGATGGAAATTGACCCCTTTTCTCATTCACTTGTTCATTTCCTGAATACAGTCCCAATCAGGCCTGTTGTGACTCTGTATCCAAACTGGTCTGAGATATACAGAGGAGAGACGATCACTGTCAGATGTGAGATCCATGGAGGAGACACTGAGTGGGATTGTGAGTGGGAAACAAACAGCATGATAAAAGCTCCAAATCAAAATGAATACAGGATTAGATCTGCTTCATCATCCAACAGTGGAAACTATCGCTGTAAGGGCAGAATGAAAAGTTCACAGCATAAAACAACAGAGTGGAGTGATTCAGTCACACTGACAGTTTCTGACAGTAAGTAGAGTCATAGTTCATTTAACCTGGAAATAGAAACAGTTTGTAAAAATGTGTTTTTATTAGTACATGTTGAGATATTTGACATGTTTAGATAGTCTCACTCTTAAAGTTCATCATAAATATTTGTGAGTCAACATTTTAGTGACATTGAATTCAGAGTTAAGAGACGAAACATTGAGAGAAAATCTTTGTTGAACAGATGAACCCCGTCCTGTCCTCACTGTGTCTCCATCATGGCTGAGTCCTGGAGCCTCAGTAACTCTGAACTGTGAGGTTGAACTTCCGTCTGCAGGATGGAGCTTCTACTGGTATAAAGCTGTTCCTGATCTATCAGAGAAATCCTCCAGTTATGAGCTGCTACCTGATGGCAGTGGGACTGCACAGGACTCCTACATCATTCATGGACAGACACACACAGCAGGATATGTGTGCAGAGCTGGAAGAGGAGACCCAGAGTATCACACTGATCACAGTCAACCAAAGTTTGTCTGGTCTGCAGGTCAGTGTGATTCTGTTTATCTTTTTTCAAGTAATGCAACAGCAAAAAAATGTAAATTGATGGGTTTTTTTTTTTGGGGGGGGGGGGTAGCATTGAAGGTGAAAATTATACGAACATTGCATCTTTTAGCACTGACCTTTAAACATTAAAGCAAAGGAATATTTTCACTGTGATATTTTGAATGCTAACATCTGTGAGCTTTGTCTCTTCACTGCATGTTGTTTCCAGATGTTCATTCAGCAGCGTCTCTCACAGTGAGTCCTGACAGTGCAACACTTCACCTCTGACTCTGTCTCACTGACCTGTGAGGGAAACTTCACTGAGTGGAGAGTGAGGAAGTTCTCTGAGGACGGCCGACTCTCTGACTGTAGGAGAATGACTGGATCCACATGTGACATCAACACATCAAAGTCAGATACTGCAGTGTACTGGTGTGAGTCTGGATCAGGAGAGTTCAGCAGTGCAGTCAACATCACTGTACAGAGTATGTTATTATACATTTACTACTTGGATTTTAATGAGTTAGACATCAAATGTGTATTTCTCCCATTATTTTTTTTGTGGCATACAGTATTTGTACCGTAGTCTTTAAGTGTACAAGATCAGATCTTCATGATGAAAAACATTTGTACAATCTGTTCTTATTATTGTCTGTCAGCTCTTTCTAAAAGTGTGCAGCAGCTGATGTGACTGAAACAATTGTGTGTGTGATTGTGTCACAGATGATGGTGATGGTCCTATCCTGGTGAGTCCTGTTCATCCTGTGACTGAGGGAGCTTCTGTTAGTCTGAGCTGCAGTTTGAGAACACAAAAAATACTTTCCAATGTGTTTTTCTATCACAATGACAAACTTCTTCAAAATGATCCCCGAGGGGAGCTGAAGATCTCTGCAGTGTCAAAGTCTGATGAAGGTTTCTACAAGTGTCAGTACTCAGGAAGAGAGTCAGCACAGAGCTGGATGTCAGTTAAAGGTGAGCAGGAGCAAAACATTTGATGGATTTTTATAAATGAGTTTTGTTTTAAGGCTTGAAGTCACCTCGCTTTATTTTCTGAGAACTTTCCTAAAATGATTTTATGAATTATAAAGTATAATTAAACTTTATTGTTTGTTGTCACAGTAACTGTGTCAGGAGCTGACAGCTCTTCGTCTCCTGTGTGGTTGATTGTTCGACTGGTTTGTGGAGTCTCTCTCATTATTATTCTCCTGCTCTTGTTGTATCGCTGCACAACAACCAACAGTGAGACCTTTTCCTTTACTTAACACAAACTCTTTATCCTTCAAAGACACAAATCCATCACGAGGTTCATTTAAAAGCAAAAGTCTTATTCTACATTTTTAATAAAGGTGCTGTTAATGAGCAGATGTTTAATCAACACCATCAGCAGCAAGTGTACTCCTCTCTTCTTGCTGGTTAGTTTTTCATCCAGTTATAATATTTTGCCTGATGTTTGCAACAAGACTGTACTTATTAAATCTGCTGCAGCTTTTAATATAAATGTTATTTTCAATATTTGTTTTTTAAAATAGCATCACAGACATGAGGTGACTGATTTTCTCTGACCTGCAGGTGATCATTGTGGCTATGAGATAATCAGAAGGTCTGAAAACTCTGAAAATGGTAAAGTATAAACTTTCATTAATATTGAGCTTGTGGACGCTGGATGATTATATAATAACTGTGTTTAACATTGAAGTCCATGTGTCCAACTATTTTCTTACACTTGGGGACCAGGTCGTGGGGGCAGCATCCTAAACAGAGAGGCCACATCCTCCAGCTTGTCTGGGGGAACACCAAGGCTTCCCACACCAGCCGAGAGATATAATCTCTTCAGCATTTCCTTGTTTTGCCCCAGGGTCTCCTCACAGTGGGACATGCCTGAAAAACATCACACATGAGGCATCCTTGTCAGATGCCTGAACCACCTCAAATGTGGTTCTACTCTGAGCCCCTCCCACATGGCCAAACACCTAACGCTATCTCTAAAGGAGAAGCAAGCCAAACTTCGAAGTAAGCTGATTTCCACTGCTTATATCCACGATCTCGTTCTTTGGGGTCACTAACCCAGAGCTTGTGACCATAAGTGAGGGTAGAGATGTAAACTGAGAGCTTCACTTTTACGGTCAGTTCTCTCTTCATCTTGACGTACCGGTACAGTGGACGTAGCGCCAATCTACTCCCCTCTCCTCCTGTGAGTGGTGGGCCTATAGGAGGGTGGACCCACGTCCTTTTTTTGGGCTATGCCCAGCCGGGCTCCATGGACCAATGCCTGGCCACCAGGTGCTTGCTCTTAGGCACCCTCCCCAGGCCTTGCTTCATGGGACCCCATTAACCCTTTCAAGGGCAGAGTGAACTGTTCCTTTCATTCAGGTTTTTTTTTTTTTTTTTTATTCTTTGTCTGGTCCTGGGTGAGGGACCGGATAAAATTTGCCATGGGTGACCCTACCAGGAGCCCCCCCCCCCCTCCTCCAACAACAACACAGCCCCTGGGATCCATGGGACACACAAACCCCTCCAAGATAATAATTTAGAGATTCACGGAAGGGAACATTAACATCAGTAAGATTATTATTTCATTGCTGCCAATGTCGCATCTGTGATTCAGCTCAAAGTCATTAACAAGACAAGTGAGTGCACAAAATGTGAGATTTTAAATGCAAAATGTACATTGGTAATTATTCTCACTGATAATAAATGTATTTAAGCAGAGAACAGAAGGTGTTTGTTTTGAAATGCTTTCATTTGATCACCTCAACAGGGCAACGTGGTGACGCAGAGGAGAGCTCTGACTACAATAATGTCAATCTGTCAGGGTGCTGGGTCGTTGACCAAAGATTCTGAGGTTATTTTGCTTTTGTGAGTCTCTCTGTGAAAGTGTGAAGATGGTCTAAGTTTATACAGTTTAAGCAGGAGTTTAGTTCTTTCTGTGTTTCTGAGTTTTCTTGTATTTCCAGTTTATGGTTTGTTGTCTGTGAGGTTCCACTTGTGTGTTTGCCTCATCCCTGTGTCGCTTGTGAGAGTCTGTCGTGTCATCCATGTCTCTGCTCACTCGCCCTCCGTGTGTCTTAGTAGTGTCAGTGTGTTTTGTCTCTCTGTTTGTTTATCCCCATTTCTGCATCAAGCTCGTGCGTTCGTGTACTTCCTGTTTTAGTTTGACAGCATTTCATCCCGTGTTCAGTGTGTTTGGTTTGGCTTCCCTGTCTCGTTATATTCAATTCATCAGAGCTGTTTTCCAATGTGTTTCCACTTCACTGATCATCTCTCAATCCTTCCAAGGTGTTTCAAGGTATTCCCAGTGTTCCACATTTTCTGTTAGTTTAAGTTTTAGCTTTCCCAGCTTAGTTTTTTTTCTTTATTTTTTTTCTTTATTTATTTTTGGTTAACCTGATTTGGTTCATGTTTGTTGGCCATGAAAAACGTTTTTTTGTTAAAATTTTGATTTTGTCTCTCGTTGTCTGCATTTGGATCCTTACAAAGAGCCACAGAGTCTGCAGCCACAGATTGTGACAAAATCCAAATTCAGCCACAGCTCTGAAGTCTTAACAGCAGCTCTTTAGCTGTTTCTCTTTAAAGTCTCTTAAATGCTTTAAGTCACTTTGAGTGAAAAGGAGAAGGTTTTGAATTCAAAGCAATGATCCTGATGCCTGAGTTTATATTTCCTTCAGAAAGAATCGTTTAGTGTGTTTCACTTGTTTCTCTCCCCTTAGATAATAATTTTTATTTACTTTAATGTACTGTAGATCTTTTTTTTTTTTATCTTTTTAATTGTTTATTTTTGTAATATATTATAAATGTCTTTCTGTGAAGCACTTTGCAACTTTGTTAATAAAAGTGTGATATAAATAAAGTGTGTTGTGTGTCAGACTGAGAGTACATGTTACAGCTGTTCAGTGTTGTGCATGAATCCACTGAAAGAGAGCTTTCATTTAAAAGCACTCATTGTCATTTAAAACGGCTTCAAACCCTCCAAAATGAACTAAAGCTATCAACGTGATGGGAAGTAACAACTGCTCTGATGATGCTCAGCAGCCTTTTTACTGTGTAGCCGTTTTTCCAGATTCATTTTGATAGTGTCAATCACATGTTCAGCAAGACCATGATAACTCTGTGTGACACATAAATCAAAATCAAATCGCTTTTAAACTACTTAAAATATAGTTTCTAACTTTCTCTCCTGCTTCATGACTTTTTTATGCACTGAAATTAAAGGAGCTCCTGATTTCTGACTGAGCCACATAGAGAAGAGGAAACACAGCCTGTGGTTTGAGCCACAAGTCTTCCTTTCAGCAGATTTATGATTGATTCATGTTCTCATCAAACTTCACACAGCAGAGAGGAAACAAGGAGTTCAGACAAAGATCACAGCGGGAATTTCATGAGCAGCTGTTTGATCTGTTCATTTAGTGCTTCTGTGTTCACTTTACTGCTACATGTGTTACTCGAACATTTGAAGCTATTTATTTATTATCAAAGAACCATCAAGTCGTTTAATGTAAGTTCTCATATTTTACTTTTTAGATGCACATTCATTTTAGTTTGCATCTGTGTGGGTTTCCTCCATGAACTCCAGCTTCCTAACAGCTGTTCTTATCATTATTTATATGTTCATTTAGTTATTCTGTTTTCATTGCTACCCAAAATCTTGTGAACAGAACATTTGAAGTCATCTATTCTCCACATCAGAGAGACATCAGTGTTCAAGGTCGGTCCTGTGACGGGCTTTAAGTGTCAGTGTGGATATAAAGTTATAGCTCCTTGTCCCATATTTCCCATGTCAAACTCTGAACACAGCTTCCAAGTCCAATCACTGGACTGTGCTTACAGCTGGTGGCCAATAGAGGGAGACATTAATCCATTTATAATTTATTGTAAGGAGTGAGAAGAGTTGATATGACTGAAGAACAGACAGAACAGAGGAATGATATTGACTTTGGACCCTATCATGAAAATAATCAGGCCTTGGATGGATGTCATAGTGATCAAAGCATTTACATTAATAAACTTTAAAAATACAGTTTCATTAATAAAGTTTTATTGGACTCAAATAAATAGTAATCATGGGCGGATTGATCCAAATATTGATAATTTTGATACCAGCATTTGTATCAATGTTGATCAATACGAGTGTAATGAGCTTGATACTTCAGTTTCTGTTCTCCTGTGTGCACCGCTGCAGTTTCATCAAAGAGGCAACCTGGCTGTCTGTGTAAATGCTGCTGTTTTCAGGTGTCACAGAGCAGCCACAGTTTGCTTCTCCTCTCTTGTGTTTTATGTTTTACTGTCACTGACTCAGCAGTGCCAGGCAAACAAGTAATCGAGTGTGCTCAGCTAACCAGGACCGTCCAGCAACGCAGTAAGCAGAGAATATCTATGTAGATAACTGTGGTAATAGTAATATTTCAGTTATATTACTTTAATTTTCAAAGTGGGACTGGCTGATTCTTACTCATAAAGTGTCATTTATGCTAAAACATTGATATAATACATTTATCTGACTGAAACATTTAAATGAAAACAATTACAGGAATTGAAACAAATATACCAAACATAGTATGACTCAGATTTAATTCAATATAATTACCCTGTTGTGCTAAATGTGAAAAAGATACTGTCTGATTACTGTAGTTAAAATACTATTAGATGTGCTAGATTATTGTTTTTTATTTTGGTCCCAGGTTTTAACTAATTAAAAATCCAAAGGGCAAAAGAAAAAAACTTAATGGGCATGAAAACTCCTTCATTCAGGATTAGCAATCTGATGATGTAGTTAATACTTAAAAAGTATTGGTACTGGTATCAGTATCAGTGATACAGGCCTTGTATTTTACTTGGTATCAGATTAATATCAAATCTTGCACACACATCTTATTGCACACGTCCAGAAATAGTGAAATATTAAATTTATTAAACTGTTACAATTTCAGCACCATGGACAGCGCACAAGGTTCTCACTGCATGAGCTGTGCTCTCTAACACGTGACTGTTTGTCGTGGTGGACCTGCACAAATTTAGCTGCATGCACATATAGATCTCTCTTTCACATTTATGGGCATAGGTTAATAATTTTCATTAAAAAGAAAAATGAAATAATTTACTGTTGTACTGTTTCTAGGGTCCCTGTCCCTGGGTTACATCATGTCACTGCAACAGTGTAATTATATTTGAAATAAGAAATCTCAAGAGAATCTGTCACTCTCTCTGCCCACAAAACCAGATCTTTGTGTAACTTCAGACAGTCAGATCCTTGTCATTCTCCATCTTTCTCATGCAAAAACACCTCTCCAATATAAACACTGGGTTGTGTTTAGAGCTGGTATTCAACAGAGGGCGCAATTTAGTTATTTATTGCAATGAATTAGTCTGCTTGGATGACTGTTAAATATTCCAGTCCTTCTACTTGTAAGTCACTGGGTGTCCATCTGAAACTGGGAAATTAAGGAGGAGTCGGCCTCATTAAGTGCTAAATGACCCAAGAGAACAGCCTTGATTGCTGCCACCATGCCTCGCAGGGTAACTGCACATTTATCACCTCCAGCTGGGACTGCAGAAACTGCAGGATCATGTCAACTGTGGGGGTCCAGCTGGTGGACCACACCAGGAGGCCAACAGCCACCAGCAGAAGGATTAGTAGTCCTGGTGGGTGGTGTAAAAGACTCCTGTAGTGTTCTCACTTCTGGATCAGGCTGGATCAGGGACTACAGAAACTGCAGGATAATGTCAACTGTGGAGCTGGATTATTGTTGTGTTTTTTGTTTTGTTTTTTTTGTCTCCTTTTTTATGGCACAGGTAGGCAGGGCACCAATTCACTGAGCCTCTGGCACACCTGCTACGCCTCAGACGCTTTCATCAGAAGCGTTCCTAAGGAGCTGCACGATGGTCGTCTAGTGTCAGAGTATTGTCCTTTTCAGGGGTGTCTGTGTAACTGTTCGCCCGCCTACCGGAGCTTGTGGAGATCATCTTCTCCGAGTCTATACGGAGATTCAGATAATACAGTATTTACAGTAATGTAAATACGTTCCTTCCCTGTAGCCTTTCACTGTAAATAAACTTCCTTCACTGCAACCTCCGAACTTCCGTGTTTTCTGCTCTTGAGTCCACCCATAGCTACACCTAACAACAGACTGCCAGCCTGAGCCCTACTCAGGGCGGGACTGGGACAAAAAATCGGCTCGGGCATTTTGACTAGAGACCGGCCCACCAGGATAAAGATTGAAAATGTGACGTCATTCAGGGGTAAAACCGCAAAGGATTCTGGGAACTTGTGGCAAGAGGTACTAGCGCACGCAGGCGTTCAATTGAACTCAGTTACACAGCGATAAAAAGAAACCCAAAAAATGGCAAGAAGCTGTTATATTATTAACTGCAATAGCTGGTCGCATGACAGCCACGGGAAGCCGACGGGTAGAGAGATTGTTTTTTTAATCGGATTACGTCGTTGAAGAGAATTTTTTAAGCCATGTTTCCGAAGTAAGAGCCGACGGATGGTCTGGATATACCAAATATAACGTCTCAGAACACTCCAACTCACAGGTTAGTCTGCTCCAAGCATTCCCACAAAGGTCAGAGTTTTGTAGTATTAATACGTCATTTTTCTTAACATAATTGGTGATATAGGTTACAAGCAAGTCTGGCGCTGAACAGAAATTGTCGCGCTATGCTCCTTTATTTATTGTGCATAAATAGTGAATTGTCCTGACACAATACTGCGCTTCGCTTCTGTTATTACCATGGTACATTGACAAAAACATATACTTTTATTCACAGGATAAAACAGTTGTTTTGTATCACTAATTGTCCAGTGCGATTACAACATACAATATTATTGTCACTGCTACATTTCTGTAATGCTACCAGAAATTATTTCCACTACTAATTAATTACCGTTGAGCTCAAAGGTTATATTAATAAACGGTTAACGAATGTGTATTTATGACGACAATTTGTGAGACTGGTAAACTTACCTTTGTTCGTACGATGGTCTTTCGTTCTACACGGTGCATTTCAAGGTCCTGCACCCATCTGTCAGTAAACTGTACCTGGGCTTGTTGCAGTGACCTGAAGTTACTAAACTTCATGAGTGTATGCACTCACTCCAAGAACCGTATAATTATAAATCTGAGCGTGGTGAAAGTTGGGCAGCACGCTGACGTCTTTTGTCCACTCTGTGTGCTCCTAAGGGTCTGACCCTTTCACTCCTTTGATTTTTTCTTCGTATCTTTTCTTTGTCTTTTCGTTGAGTCTGTCTTTTTATGGATTGGCATTGTTCTCCTTTTGTTTTGTACATTCCTTTTTTGTGCGGCAAAGAAAAGACAAGAAGGTATTGGAACCGGAGAATTAAAGTTTTGCGGTGCTGCAAACGCTTGCATTTGATGCGGTGCTTGGATTGTTTTGCCACGAGTTCCCTGCATGCAATGCGCGAAAATCACGTGATTTCTAAACAAGGGAGCGGGTGCATCCAGCCTCCTCGGCTGTAATTGGTCCAGCCCAGAGTCGATCATGACCAATTGGCCAATCCAACACCTTTCATTATATATACCCTTCCTAAAAAAAAAAAAATCCATCGGCCCATAAAAACAAAAAATCGCCAGCAGCCCACCGGGCAAATGCCCGGTATGCCCGATGGCCAGTCCAGCTATGGCCCTACTGGGAAAAGGTGGAACAGTGACCCCCTTCACCTGGGACAGGAGGACCTTCGGAAAAGGGTGTCCCTTTCTGAGTGGTGGGTCAGTTGGAAACCAGGCCATGTGGGGCCAAAGTGGGGCCACCAGGATCAACCGCACCTCTTTGGTCTGGACCTGGCAAAGGAATGACTGGAGGAGGGAGTATGGAGGGAAGGCAAAAGGGTTTGCCAGGTTGTCACACACAAGGGGAGGGACATCGTTCTGCAGGGAGACAAACAGATGGAAAATGTTGACTCCCTGGAAAAAAAGAAAAAGGTTGTCTTCTGCCCTGTCTGTTATGACAATGACAAGGTGCCCCTGCAGACACAACAGAACTTACTTGAGTGCCAGGACGACAGCTTGCAGCTCCAGCATTTACAGTGAGGTCAGTAAGTATTTGATCACCCTGTGATTTTTTCCCCTCTTACTTAGAAATCATGAAGGGGTCTACAATTTTCAGCATAGGTGCATTTACACAGTGAGAGACAGAATCTAAAAAGAAAAATCCGGAAATCACATTGTATGACTTTTGAACTATTTATTTGTGAATTACTGTGTCAAATAAGTATTTGATCACTTGAGTCAAAAAATGTTAATATTTGGTACAGACGCCTTTGTTAACAATTACAGAGGTCAAACGGTTCCTGTAGTTCTTCACCAGGTTTGCACACACTGCAGGAGGGATTTTGGTCCACTCCTCCATACAGATCTTCTCTACATCTGTCAGCTTTCGGGGTTGTCGCTGAGCAACACAGTTTCAGCTCCCGCCAAAGATTTTCTATTGGATTTAGGTCTGGAGACTGGCTAGGCCACTCCAGAACCTTAATATGCTCCTTACGGAGCCACTCCTTGGTTTTCCTGGCTGTGGGCTTTGGGTCATTGTCATGTTGGAAGACCCAGCCAGGACCCATCTTTAATGCTCTAACTGAGGGAAGGAGGTTTTTGCCCAATATGTCACAATACATGGCCCGTTCATCCTCTCATTAATACAGTGCAGTCGTCCCGTCCCCTATGCAGAAAAACACCCCCAGAGCATGATGCTTCCAGCCCCATGCTTCACTGTACGTATGGTATTATTGGGATGATACTCATCATTCTTCTCCCTCCAAACATGGTGAATGGAGTTAAGACCAAAAAATTCTACTTTGGGCTCATCTGACCACAGGACTTCCTCCCATGACTCCTCTGGATCATCCAGATGATCCCTGGCAAACTTCAGACAGGCCTGGACATGGGCTGACTTAAGCAGGGGAATCTTCTGTGCGATGCAAGATTTTAAACCATGATGTCTTAGTGTATTACTGATAGTAGCCTTGGAAACGACCAGCTCCTCCCATGTAGTTCTGGGCTGATTCTTCACTATTCTTGGCATCACTGAAACCCCACGAGGAGAGATCTTCCGTGGGGCCGACAGACATTGACAGTCATCGTTAGCCTCTTCCATTTCCTGACAATTGCTCCAACAGTTGTTCTTTTTTCACCAAGCTGCTTAGCAATTGCCCCGTAGCCCTTTCCAGCGAGGTCTACCGTTTTGTCTCTTGTGTCTTTTGACAGCTCTTTGGTTTTGCCTATGTTGCTACTTAGACTTGGTTGATTGTGGGGTGCACAGGTGTCTTTATGACAGCTAACGACCTCAAACAGGTGCTACTTATTTAGAATCATGAGCAGAGTGTAGCTGGACTATTTGAAAGCAAAATAACAGGTCTTTGAGGGTCAGAAATCTGGCTGATAAGCAAGTGATCAAATACTTATTTGACACAGTAATTCACAAATAAATTGTTCGAAAATCATACAATGTGATTACCGGATTTTTCTTTTTAGATTCTGTCTCTCACAGTGGAAATGCACCTATGCTGAAAATTGTAGACCCCTCCATGACTTCTAAGTAAGAGAAGTTGCAAAATCACAGGGTGATTAGTGCGCATGCGCCAACCAGCGTGCAGCCTGTTACAGTCGCTCCTGCTTTTCTCTTAGTTTAGCTCTTTTTTCTTACGTATTCTTTTTTTTTCTGACTTGTATTTTCCTCCGTTTTCTATCTCTTACTCAATCATGTGGATTGAGAGAGTTTTTGTTCTTCTGGTGGCCGTGGAACTGTTACTTTTATCAAGGAACGGGACCGCGGCACATCTCTTACACTCACGGACTGTTTACTCCAGAGATCAGCTGATCGCCCTGATGCCGGCCGGCTCGCTGGCCAGGCCCGCAGAAGTACCAGCTGAAATTTGGAGGAAAACACATCGGGGATGCAGAGGTCAAGGACAGAAGAGAAGAAAAAAGGTGACGGTGAGACAGCGGAGGCTCGAAGCAAGGAGGAGGTTTAAACCGTGTCTGCCGTCTATCGTGATGGGTAATGTGCGATCGTTGGCAATTAAAATCGACGAGCTCTCAGCACTGGTACGGAGTCAGAGGGAATACCGAGAGTGTAGCCTGATGTGTTTCACCGAATCATGGCTGCACCAGGACATTCCCGATGAGAATGCTTCCGTGGAAGGCTTCCACACTGTTCGGGCGGACAGGGACAGCATCGCTAGCGGTAAGCGTAAAGGAGGTGGGCTTGCTGTTTTAGTTAACAACCGGTGGTGTAACCCTGCCAACATAACAATCAAAGAAAAGATTTGTTGCCCGGACACTGAACTGTGTGCTGTTGGACTCAGGCCGTATTATTTACCCAGGGAATTCTCTCACGTCATCTTGGTGGCTGTTTATGTTCCCCCCTCTGCTAACCCCACAGCTGCATGTGACACTATCCACTCTGCCATAGCTCGGTTACAGACTCAGCACCCGAGTGCCTTTATTGTGATCTCGGGTGACTTCAACCATGTATCACTGGACAATACACTACCAACATTCAAACAATATGTGGACTGTCCCACCAGGGGAGAGAAAACTTTAGACTTGCTGTATGCTAACGTCAAGGATGCATACAGCTCCTCCTCCCTCCCCCCACTTGGTAGGTCAGATCATAACCTGATTCACCTCACCCCCCGCTATGTGCCAATTGTGAGGAGGGAACCTGTGACCACCAGGACTGTCAGGAGGTGGTCAGAGGAGGCCTTAGCAGAACTACAGGGCTGTTTCGAGGTGACCGACTGGGAAACACTCTGTGAGCCTCACGCCGAGGACATCAATGGGCTTACTGAGTGTATCACAGACTACATAACTTTCTGCACCGACTCCATTGTTCCAGCTCAGACTGTTCATTGTTACCCAAATAACAAGCCGTGGGTGACTAAGGACATCAAAGCCCTCCTCAACAACAAGAAGAGGGCTTTCAGAGGGGGCAACAAAGAGGAGGTGAGGAAGATCCAGGTGTTACTAAAGGACAAGATCAGAGAGGCTAAGGACAATTACAGGAGGAAGCTGGAGTGGAAACTCCAGCAGAACAGCATGAGAGAGGTGTGGAGGGGCATGAAGACCATCACTGCCCAGCCAACATTTATATGTGGGGCCCATATGGTTTGGAAATGGGCTGAAAAATGGGCCCCATATAGGATTGTCCGCGGGTTCCGTAATGGCCCCATATTAAATGCCCATATAGGTGTTATGTTAGGAAAATCTGGGAACTAAATGGGCCCCAACTGGGAAAAGTACACAGAAACCCACCTGGGCCCCATCTTTCAAGTTTTTGTGGGTACCATGTAGGCACCACATAGGCTAAAAAAGTGGGTTTTAAGTGGGATTGTCCGCAGGTTCCATAATGGCCCCATTTTATAAGCCCATCTCGGTGTTATATTGGTAAAATCTGGGAACTAAATGTGCCCCAACTGGGCAAAGTACACAGAAACCCACCTGGGCCCCATCTTTCAAGTTTTTTGTGGGTACCATGTGGGCACCACATAGGCTAAAAAGTGGGTTTTAAGTGGGATTGTCCGCGGGTTCCGTAATGGCCCCATTTTATAAGCCCATCTCGGTATTATATTGGTAAAATCTGGGAACTAGATGGACCCCAACTGGGCAAAGTACACAGAAACCCACCTAGGCCCCATCTTTCAAGTTTTTGTGGGTACCATGTGGGCACCACATAGGCTAAAAAGTGGGTTTTAAGTGGGATTGTCCGCGGGTTCCGTAATGGCCCCATTTTATAAGCCCATCTCGGTGTTATATTGGTAAAATCTGGGAACTAAATGGACCCCAACTGGGCAAAGTACACAGAAACCCACCTAGGCCCCATCTTTCAAGTTTTTGTGGGTACCATGTGGGCACCACATAGGCTAAAAAGTGGGTTTTAAGTGGGATTGTCCGCGGGTTCCGTAATGGCCCCATTTTATAAGCCCATCTCGGTGTTATATTGGTATAATCTGGGAACTAAATGGACCCCAACTGGGCAAAGTACAAAGAAACCCACCCAGGCCCCACCTTTCAAGTTGTTTTGTGGGTACCATGTGAGTACCACATAGGCTAAAAAGTGGGTTTTAAGTGGGATTGTCCGCGGGTTCCATAATGGCCCCATTTTATAAGCCCATCTCGGTGTTATATAGGTAAAATCTGGGAACTAAATGGACCCCAACTGGGCAAAGTACACTGAAACCCACCTAGGCCCCATTTTTCAAGTTCTTAGTGGGTACAACATGAGGAAAACATGAGCTAAAAAGTTGGAATGGCATTAGCAGTGGGTTCTGTATTTGCATCTTATTTCTAGTTTGAATTGACTAAGTTCTGGCACTGAGTGGGCCCCATGTAGTAAAACAGTCACAAAATCTATTTTTCAGACGGCTAATACGGGTTCTGTGACACAAAGACACCAAATATATTAAAAAGCTGACCGCAAACAAAATCTAGTTTGTAAATAAAACCATTTCAAAAATCATGAGGGTACACAAAACAACATTTTTCACATTTATTTTGTCCAACAACTGTGATTTTACGTAACTGTATTCCAAAGTGCGTAAACGTTTAAAAACTAGAAATGTCAAACTACAGCAAAATTCCTTAGATATTTGGAACTGTAGCAACATGGGGGAAAAGTCAGATGGAAAACTCAAAAGCTCATCTTGAATCAGCAGGGTTTGTTTTTTTACAGAGCCGTAAGTCTATTTTGTACCCTTGCAGCCCTCGGTCCTCCTCTGTCTTTAGCTCCACTGAACCACTTGGACAGAGCCTTGCTTCTTGCAAGTTGACTTTTGATGTTAAATAATTCTTCAGTGCCTCTGCAAATGAAGAAGAAGAAAAACGGGCAAGCCAAAGTAAAGTTAATCTTAGCTTACTTCATTTGGTGATGATTTTCAAAGAACAATGTTTATTTCACTTTATTGTAGAGGTGGGAATCACCATACATCCTACGATACGATATTATCACAATACTTAGTGCACGATACGATATTATTGCAATTTTTTAAAAATATTTTGCAATATTCAGATTCTGTACATAAAGGTAAACTTTATCAATATTCATTTTATGTAATAACAAAGTCTCACACTCAGTCTTTCTCTCATTTCAGTCAGTTTTATTGTTGACAAACTGAACGGTTTGTATTACAGTCTAGTCCAACTTAACTGAATGCAACCATCTGGTACAATTATAGCTATTCTAAACTATGCAATTTGTGAAAACTATGCAGCCCCTTCAGCAACTGAAGAATTTGAAAGTAAATTAAAACGAAATATAATTTTACATTAAATAAAAAAGTTTTAAACTTAATTAAAATAAAACATGTTTATTGCTGCCAAAAAAAAGTTAAACACATTTGGACAGTGAAGGAATGTCAGGGTTCTTGCTCAGAAAAAGGATCAACATGCTCTGAAGTCAGAGTCCACAAAAACTTTTTTGTAACAAAATATCGATTTCTGCTGTCCCTGTATCGATACATTATTAGCAAACAAAATATCACGATACTACACAGTATCGATTTTTTCCCCCACCCCTACTTTATTGCCTCAAAAAATATATACAAATTGCATGATAACCAATCTCAGTTACACTTTCAAACACTTTATTAAAAAAGTTTAGTTTTCTAAAGTTCAAATGTCTCAAGTGAAACTAACTTACCATACACAACATTAAAAAGACGCAAATCTCTGAACTTTTTTTCCCCATGTCGGCCAAGCATGTTGTACTCCACAGCCAGCTCAGGTGATATGAGGAATTTCATCATCCTTCTTGTGGCATCGTCTACACTTGTTTCCCCTGTATCTGCTACCATGGCAACCTGAGGGGAACATACAAAAAGGACAGATTAGATACTGGCATCTGGTTAGGATGCCTCCCTGGTGAGGTGTTTTGGGCACGTCCCACCAGGAAGAGACCCAGAACACCCAGGACATGCTGGAGGGACTATGTTTTTCAGCTGGCCTGGGAATGCCTTGGGATTCCCCCGGAAGAGCTGGGCCAAGTGCCTGGAGAGAGCGAAGTCTGGGCCTCTCTACTTAGTACCGGATTGGGTCGAGGGGCAGCAGCCTAAGCTTAAGATAATGGACTGGAATGGAGGATAAATGGACACTTTACATATTACTTAATGTTTACTGTGTGGTGATAAAAAAAAAAATGGTAGTAAACACAAGCTAAACTAAAAAAATTAATTGCGCTTCCTTAACCCTTTATCCCCAATAATGTTACGCAGGATAACTGGTAGGTCTGGTAGGTTTTTTCCTCTACTGTATACTATATGAATGTAATCAAGGATTAATAACAGAAAGAAAAAAGAAATTGAAATTTTGCCATTTTTACTAAAGGCAATCAAAATGTACATGAATAAAATATTTAAATTAGTCAATTCAAATTAATAACTCTAAAACACTGAACAAAATTAAGTATTTGACCCTGTGGTTTATTTTCGGACATCTCTTTTCTTCTAAAAGTCCAGGCGTGTTGGGCCCCTGGCAGAGTTCAGGTTTGACGAGACAGGTTTGGAAAAACCTGTCGCTGGCGACTTTTTGGGGGCTAAAGGGTTAAAATAAATAGGAATTGGCCAAAATTTGTATAAACTATGAAATAGCAGAACAAAAGTAAAAAAAAAAAATCTTTATCTGTTATCAGAATCAAATATTTGATTAGAATAAAAAATTTAACTTTCTGGAAGATTTCTCGTTACATCTGTCATAAAAGTAACAACATCTCAGAAAAGAAACATGATAGCAACAGAAAAATATGATAGCAGTGTGATGTGATGGTCCCTGGCCAGATTTTTACACATATTATAAGCCCTGTGACACAAAAACCACAGAACTCTGACACGCACAGACTGTTTTCCTTCGTGCTAATGAAGAAAAATGCTGGTCTGGTATGTAAAAGGGAATTTATTCTTCCAGGACCTGAAGCTCCATAATGCAGCCCTCCAACAGCCAAACCTATCTGTTCTCTGATTGTCTTGATGCATGCTCAATCATCCAGGTAAGTAAATCTCCAAAAGTTGATTCTGTTCATCTGGACGTAGCGCTTGCAGCATTTTCTCCCACTGAAAATGCTACGTCCAGATGAACAGAATCAACTTCTGGAGATGTTCTCTGATTGGATTGTTTAATTGGTGATTGACATGAAATTGACCAATCAGCTGAAAGGAAGAAAAATAGGGTCAAAATTTGGATGTGTAAGTATAAATCCACACACAGCCAGGAAAGCCGAGCGCAGAGTTGTTTGTAGCACCAATTCAGCCAGAGTGGAGCCAGATGGATTTTCCATCCATCCACACTGTAAAGTCTATAGACCAGCAAGTGATAAATTAACAGTGTTGTTGGTATTTTCTAAAACAGTTGTATGCAATAGGAATTGCTGTTTATAGTCCTCCTGTATATCTGCATGTTCCCTCCCAATTAAAACCTGTGATAATGGAGATTCAAATTCATGTCATACCTATACCAACAGTTATCAAGTATCCAGATCGACCTTTACTGATGTGCTCTGTCAGTGCGCCCCAGGGCAGCTGTGGCTACAATGTAGCTTGCCATCGCCAGTGTGTGATTGTGTGTGTGAATGGGTGAATGACTGAATGTAGTGTGAAGCGCTTTGGGGTCCTTAGGGACTAGAAAAGCGCTATAAAAATGCAGGCCATTTACCATTTAAAGGAAAATTGTTATTTCCATGTATTTTCCTGTTCTGCCTTCAACTTTGAGGACTTCCCCCCACATTTCTAGTTGTGACAGTGCACCTACAACAAAAAAAATCTGCTGTGATTTACATTTGTTGAAAGAGCAATTTTGTAAAATAGTCTATTTTTGTATGCACAGTTTACAAATCTGTCCTGTACAGCATGGACTGATTGCATGCTAAAAAGTTGTTGCTTAAAAATAAAACAATAAATTTTTAATTAATAACATCAGCAGAAAGCCTTGTTATTAATTAGATGTACAATTTCTATAGAATACGAAACAACTCAGTTCATTTTTGATCATATCAATACCAGCATATTACACAACTAGTGATGGGATTTTCGTCTCTTTTTAGAAAGCCGGCTCTTTCGGCTCCCAACCGGCTCTTCAGGTTGTTTTGTTGCTTTAATTAATTTATTATTAACAACAATATAAAATTATGAACAAAAGGAATTACTAATGTAAAAAAAGAAATGTGGTTTTATTTATATATGTTTATATATAAATATATATGGTGGCCCCTAGAGACAAAGCATGTACAAACTCCAAAACCCATTTCTAGCGTCAACTGAACTTCCAAAACAGAGCTATCTAGATCACTTAATTTACACAATTGAAATCATATGTGTATTTTTTGTGTATTTATACACAAGCACTCATATATATTCATAAAAAATTCCAAAAGCTGTTCATTTACCTGTTACTACCACACACCAAATCCGGTCGTTGGTACTTCCTGGCTTCTGTAGCCACTAGGTAACAAAATCTCAACACTGTGCCTAGCATCCTGGAGCACTTCTGTTGTGTTTTGTACGTGCTTTGGAGTTTGTACGTGCTATGGAGTTTTTACGTGTTTTGGGGTTTGTACGTGCTTTGTCTCTAGCAGCCACCGTAAATATACTTTTATTTATTCTCTCCACATAAAATGTAATAAATAAATCATATAATACAAAAAAAACAACTATTTACATTTCAACTTTTAACTATTTAAATTTTCAGCTTTTTCCTTTTAAACAAATTTAAAGTGAAACAACACAAAACACTGCAAACCACAACACAATTAAATATAAATTATAATATGAAAACAAACAGAAGATGCACATTCTCTGTCATATGGGCCTGCATGAATAAACTTTCTGAATCCTTTATCATCCGCAATTGAAAATAGTTGTGGATGATTACTATACCTTTCTAATGTCACGTTGTTGTCCCTGGCTCTCTTTCTCTCTCTCTCCCTCCTGCTCTGTTACTGTGCTACTGCGTGTGTAACAACCGCCCCTCCCCCCTCTTCCCAGCGCAAAGCACAAGGCTCGCGTGCAGAGTGAAGCGGAAAAAAAGTGCGAGAGAGAGGGTGAGAGAGAGAGAAAAAACACGCTTGTGTCGTTCACTTCAAAGAGTCGTTTCGTTTTGACCAACACATCACTAACAACCATGATGAAAAACGCTCATCTGCTTCCATCACCATCAGCTGATTAACATTGAGCTGCTGCAGTCAACACCATCAAACTAATTTACTGTTTAATGTTATGTTATTGAATGCTTTTATTTTTAAATCTTTACCAGCGCTTAAAGACTGTAGATGTTCACACCTGGTGTTAGAAAACCGAGCTCACTGCAGTATTTTTTTTTATAACAGGAAATTTAAATTTTTATTGGTTACCGTGTTTATTACCACTTTTATCAGTAATGTACTTCCTATAAAATATGGATTTGATAAGTTACCGGTTTATTGAAATCAGCTAGTGAACACATCGATCACTTTATTGAACTACACGCCTTACACTCTTGTGAGCTCTGGTTACTAACAGCAGGTGTGAATGTTTGGAGTCCAAAACGCAGATAAAGATTAGAATAACAAGGCAATGTAAAATCAGTTTAATGCAGTTGACAGTAGCAGCTCAGATGGAAATCAGCCAATTGTGAGGAGAGCAGAGGACCAAAACTGTCAGAGTTGTGGGTCAAGTGAAGAGAACACTGTTGGCATTATTGTTAGCATAAAAGATGAAAATTAAATAAATGTTAAATTTTAAAATAGATCATTGCCTCCTGTGCCTAAATAAATATATATACTTAATACCAATAAAAAAAAAGGATGCCCCAAAGACCATCACTTTTCAAAAATAATAATAATAATAATAATAAGTAATACAAATAATATGAAAGTTACTTACATGTCAAAGATGGTGCTTGTGATCTTGAAGAATCTAAATGTGATAAGGAAATGAAAGAAAGTGCATGAGAAAATACAAACATTTTTGTTTTTTCCCAGGATAATTCAATAAAAAAAGATTCTCTTACTAATGCACAAAATGAACAGTGTAATTAAAAGTTTGAAAGGCACTGCATGTGTTTATATGATAAACTGACTAATTCAAGCAGCAAACACTAGCAGTGCAAAAATGTATCTAACTAGCTGACAGACTTTAAAGTCACAGGAAGATATATCAAAATGGTGACTTATGCCAGAACAAATGACTTGACAGACATAAATCCTAAATTCCTTTAAGTAAAAAAGGAATTACTTTTTTATAAGTGGTCCCTAGTGGTTTTCAAATTATTACATGGCTTGTTAATTTTTTATTAAATTATTAAGAAGCCAGATGAGTTCAAAACATTTACAAATTACTATAAAGCACTATCCAAACTTCAAATCAAGTGGCAAAATCTCCAAATTAAAAGTACTCGCAAACTATAAAAATTTGATTATACTTAAAAATATGCAAAAACTAATTTAGTGGAATTTTTACCTGCTCAAGAATACATTGAACATGCAATATTTAATTGAAAAGAACAAAATTTGTGTACTTTTAGAAAGGATTATTAAATATTTGGGGATACTAGACATAAAGAGGGTCTCGTACATTTACGGGCATCTAATTTCCTGGATTTAATGGTTTAAAAGTTTAATAGGTCTTTGAAGTTGATAATAAAATTGAGTCCATTATTAGCAAAAAGAATTTAAAAAAAAAAGAGCAAAAAAATGCTTAATATATAATAATTGTTTTAAACTTAAGCTTTGTAATTGTAGCAGATTTCATTATGTCTGTAATTTTTTATTTAGCCCCACAGTAGTAAAAGCCATAAATGGGAGTTAGATTTATTACTAGTATTTTACACAGCATTCAGCTATAATAACATGTTCTGCATTTTCCTACTTCACCATCTGATCTGAACAGCTGCACTCTCTTAATTAATTAATGACCTAACATTTCTCAGTAACCAATAACTAGATGGAACAGCACAGTATCTAAGAGAGTGATCAGACAGTGTTTGAGCTAAAGACGCTGTGTGTTTCTTTTGGGGGCTTTTTACACACTGATCCACCACCGTTTTCCCATAGTACAATGCATATCTGGTAACATTACCGTATTCAGATCAGAAAACCGTTTCAGCTGCAGGCATCTACTCCTGTAATTTAAACAATCACCTTGCTACACTGCACATGAATATTACGTAACATGGGATGACTAGCTCATGTTCAGACATTTAAGGCCGAGTTAGCTGAGCAGGAATCCACTAAAGCCAAAAAAATAATATAAATTTTTTAAATTAATTACAAAAACCTTATAGGAAAACCCAAGAAACAGTTGCAGAAGCACAGAAAAAAACTGCCGTGTACGTTATAGTGTGTAAATTCAAAAACTGTATAGAGAGAATGGTGCAATGAAAACAGAATTAGATAAGATGAACTTTATTGAGTAGAATATAGGCAGTAAGAGTTTTTTAATTAACTTTAAATTATGTTTGCCAAAGACAATGCAGCAAATTAACCCAGTTCTACCTGCTAGCTAAAGATGTTATGCTTCTCCCCCTTATACCGTTTAGGACGACTATAGAAAGTTACTAAAATAACCATTGATGAAAACGTATCAAACTTTAAGTATTTACCTTTGTCATAGTTTTCGATTCTTTGGTATCCTTTTGTCCTCCACGTTCTTAAACACCAGGGAGAGAAAAGGCGCAACAGACGAAAGACCGCGAAGACTAGACGCTAGGCGGTGCAATCTGCTCCTCCCTCTTTTTAAACGAGCCAATAGGAGCTGCTCACATTAAAAACAACTTTATTTAAAAAGTCGTTTTACACCTGATACAAAAATTTTAAAAGTCAAACAATGCACAAGTTTAAAATAACAATTTTATTTTTAAAAGTTTTTTAAGCATAGGGATGGTTAATATGTTTTAAAAAGTAATATATAATATTTATCAAAAAGTGTCACCCAAATCAACATCATAATAAAAATATAATTAATAAAAATATAATAATGATAAGAAGAAGAATAACAGTTTACCTAAAAGCTCTTCTAACATTAGACTGGTTTTGAAAAGTTTCAATAGTGTCAATACACCATAAGGACAAGGGAGTTTCACAGTTGAAGTGTGACTGCTTGAAAGACCCCATTCCCTCTCCTTTCCACTAGTTCAAAGAAAATATAAATTATTTCTGGTTATATAATTTGAGGGCACAAGTTTGAAGAGTAACATTTTAACAGATCGGTAATATACTTCAGGAGCTTTACTGGATCTGATTAACCAAAACTTCCATCTTCCATGTAACTAACTGTCTTTTCTCTAATACAGTAGAGTGTGTCTGATCTACTAAAAATCCTCAACTGCATGTTTGCTCAAGTAAATAGTCTTAATTGTTTGAACAACCAGTAATCCTTAATTTGCAAATGCCAAATCTGGATTTTGTCTGTGTAATTCACTTTTATCTTAGGTTTTTTATTCGTATTTTTTGCTTTTCTTTTTTTCTACTCTTGTGTCCGTTTTAATCACTTATTATTGCTGCTGTGACAAGTGAATTTACCTAAGAAGAATCATGAAGTCCTTATTTTATCTTATCTGAGCCTCACCATGCAGCCTACCATGCAGAGTTCACATTAAGTACATAAAATGAAATCTAAAATTAAAAAGTAACCAGTTTCAAACCAGTTATTTGGAATAGTGTGCAGAGTGTTTTGAGTAACATTGAATGTTCAAAAACACCAAAGTTCCTATAGTCTCACTTGACAGCTGGGTTGTAGTGTCTGATAACACATAACATCTTGAGGTCTCAATGTGGACTTTGAGTACATTTGCTAGCCAAGGCTAAATACTGAGAGGGTAAAAAATGAAGGGTCAAGAACATCTGACTGTACGTAAGGGTAGCAAAAGTGATAGACTGAGGTTGTGCCAAATATGTTAAAGTTAGGGTGATTTCTTAGAGAATGGTACCACATGGGTGCCGTCTGCAGGTTATAAAAGAGAGTTATGTTCATACTTTCTTTTGAGATTATTTTTACAATTTGACTTTCAGAACTCCCTGGGTTGTGCGCAATCTGTGATGGGCTTGTTTGGAATAAATCCTCCTTTATTCAAATAACACTTTCTCAGGCTCTTCACAGAAGAAGAATCCTCACATAAGCATGTGCTACCATTTTGAACCAATGTACACATTTACCATCACTAACCCAACTAGGACCTACATTGGATGCCCACCCATATGGATTTGATGTTAGAAACGCAAGTGGGTCCCATATATACTAAACAATCTTGAGCCCATGTAAAATATATGCCCATATTAATTTAACACAACCCATTTGGGGCCCACATAGACATGTTTTCAGGGTCTGACTTGCATTTGCCCATGTGTGACACATATAGTTTGACCAGGTAGGCCCCACCTATGTCATCAGTACCAAAAAATATATACCGATTACCTCACTTTGCCCCACCTGGGGCACACAGCAAATGCTTTTCTTTAAATGACTGTGTTTGCCCATGTCTAACCCAGGTGAAAAACCCAAGTGGGTCCTACGTGTGTTTCCCATTTTGAAACAAGTGAAGTGTTTCCCATGTTTGACCCAGCCAGGACCTACTATATGTTTCCACTCGGTTTTGCCCATATGGCTTTAATGTGAGAAACCTAAGTGGGTCCCATATATACTAAACAATCTTGAGCCCACATAAAATATATGCCCATATTAACTTAACATAACCCATATGGGGCCCACATAGACATGTTTTCAGGGTCTGACTTGCATTTGCCCATGTGTGACCCATATAGTTTGGCCAGGTAGGCCCCACCTGTGTCATCAGTACTAAAAAATATATACTGATTACCTAACTTTGCCCCACCTGGGGCACACAGCAAACGCTTTTCTTTAAATGACTGTGTTTGCCCATGTCTAACCCAGGTGAAAAACCCAAGTGGGTCCTACGTGTGTTTCCCATTTTGAAACAAGTGAAGTGTTTCCCATGTTTGACCCAGCCAGGACCTACTATATGTTCCCACTTGGTTTTGCCCATATGGCTTTCATGTGAGAAACCCAAGTGGGTCCCATATATACTAAACAATCTTGAGCCCACATAAAATATATGCCCATATTAACTTAACATAACCCATATGGGGCCCACATAGACATGTTTTCAGGGTCTGACTTGCATTTGCCCATGTGCGACCCATATAGTTTGACCAGGTGGGGCCCACCTGTGTCATCGATACTAAAACATATATTGATTACCTAACTTTGCCCCACCTGGGGCACACAACAACAGCCTATCCTTAAATGACTGTGTTTGCCCATGTCTATCCCAGGTGGAAAACCCAAGTGGGTCCTACATGTGTTTCCCATTTTGGACCAAGTTAAGTGTTTCCCATGTTTGACCCAGCTAGGACCTACTAAAAGTGCTCACTTGGGATGGCCCATATGGGTTTAATGTGAAGAACCCAAGTAGGCCCCATACAAAAAGCCCAGTTTGAGCCCATGCCCACATGGTACCCATCCAGCCCGAGCAAAAACCAGGTGGGGCCCATATATACATGTTGGCTGGGTGGATTCAGGCCAACCAACAGCAGGGGAGCTGAGGGAGGTGAGAATAGAGCCAACGAGTTGAATCTGTTTTTCAATAGATTCGACACCACAGTGTCTGCTCCCACCCCCACAACCTCACCTGTAGTCAGCCTGGAATCCAGAGCCACACCACTGTGCCAGCCTCTCTCTTCACATGTTGCCTCCTGTGAGATTCCTGACACCCCTCCCCCACCCATCACCTTCACTCAATACCAGGTTGAGATGCAAATAAGGAGACTTCACTCAGGCAAGTCTGCTGGACCAGACGGAGTGAGTCCCCTTGTCCTCAAGACCTGTGCCCCCCAGCTGTGTGGAGTCTTTCATAAACTGTTTATGCTGAGTCTGAGTCTGCAGAGGGTCCCGGTGATGTGGAAGACATCATGCCTCGTCCCTGTACCAAAGACACCACGTCCCAGTGGCCCCCAGGATTACAGGCCCGTGGCACTGACTTCCCACATCATGAAGACCCTGGAAAGTATTAGATTATTCTGTTATTATATGTTACCTTATATATGTAATCAAAGTAGTAGAATTACAATACTGCTGTAGATCACATTATACCCTTTAAAATAGAGTGTGTGAGCTGTATGTAGTTTAGTTCTCATTATACTTTTGAGTTAACAGAACATATTCACATATTAGTTCATTAGATAAATGTGCATCACTCTGTATCCTTGATCTGCTGGGAATGTGTTACACTGTTTTCTTGACATGCTTAATTGTTGAATCATGAAGAGAAGGTTGTAAGCAGGAGACTCTGTGTCTAAAGACAGGGGAGATAGATAGACCACATTCCACACCCCCACCTTACAGAAAGCAGAGAAACAACTGCCGAGGTCATAACTTAGGCGCTGTAACAGAGAAAAAATGTGATGTTTTGGCTTTTACGACTAGTTGGGGGCCACTAGAGACTATAAAAAGCTGAGCAACCCGTCACCATTTTGAGACATGTGCCTGACCCTCTGGTAGCATCTCTCCCGTCCGGACGTTGTAATGCTCTTATTGTTGAATTGTATGGAAATAAATGATTGTTGATTGAGCATTGATACACCGAGTATTGTCCCTCCTTCAGCCCAAAGATTCAAAGAATTGGGAGAATTCAACAACTTGGTGCCGTGTGACCCGGATCTTTGGTGTGCTGAGGAGGTGCAGATTTGACCTTTGGTGAGATCGTGAGGCGAGGTGAACAGAGGACCGGTCCAAAAATAAAAAGGTAAGCACAGCCTGTTGTATTATAAATACCAAATGTGCATATTGGGCTTTCCAAATTAATCTGTTCGCTGAGTCACATGTATTTTCACAGTAAATTTGTCGGTGTCTGGTTTTTGGCGCAAGATACTAACAACATAAGTTGAGGCTGAATTCCAGTGTGTTAAATAAACTGCTTCTACCGAGAAACTAATAAGACACTACGTTGAGCTAGTTGCAGTAAACTGCTTCTACCGAGAAACTAATAAGATACTACGTTGAGCTAGTTGCAGCCACTTTACCTTCCACATTTAATTTTGTCTAATACTGGCTTCTGTAGCAATAATACGTTAGAATTTCTTCTGAAGACGCGGCCATTAGTTCAGTACATTGAAGTCGAGGTTTGAAGTTTGTTTATGGTGTCGGTTACGTCCTGGCTCTTGCCGGCCATGAAATAGAAGTTGATTTAAGGAAAAGCAGATGCTGGCTTCACGGTGCGGTTGAACGCTGGCAACGCGAGAGCGAAACACGTCCGTAGGTTTGGTTTATGATATGGCCGTGTTCCGGTGGTGCGGCCGTGAAGTGCAGTAGTGGTTGGTGCTAATTTTAGTACATTGAACAGAGGCTTGACGGTGGTTTGTGGCGTCAGTCGAGTTTTTTTTTTAAGGGCTGCGGTCATAAAACAAAGTAAAATTTTACTTGCCAAGAAGTACATAGAGCAAAACCTGGTTTATGATGTCGGGTATAACTTCGGGGATGCAAGCATCACTTTTATGATGCGACTTTGCCCCGTTGTGGCGGTCATAAGCGCAGAGAAAGGGGTATTTTGGTCTAGGGTGCAGTGTGCTTTAAGAAGATCTAATAGTTGAGCTCAGAGGTTTCTGTGTAAAATTCCCGCTGAGGAAAAGTGTTGTGTGTGACTGTGAAAGCGCGCTCTGGGTGAGAGAGTGTGTGTGAAGCTGCGAGGCGCGCTCTGGGTGCTGTCTTGTGGGTAAAGCGCGCACTGAGTGAGAGTGTGAGTGAGGCGCGCTCTGAGTGTGTTTTCTGTGTGGAGTGTGAAGCGTGAACACAGTGACAGTGACGGTTGATGTGTTTGATTAGGAGGACATTAGAGCAAATACACATTTTAGGATCAAAGGTTGATGCCTAGTGTACCTGTGGAACATTTGCCCTAGGAGTGGCGACCCTCCTGTCCGTGGACGCGTGGCCAGGACCGGCGGCGTCCGGGTGCCGAGGTGGTGACTTGGGGAGGTGAGGGCCCCCGCATAGCTACAGAAATAACACTGGAACGGCCGTGTAATCACGGGTTCACATTTATTCCGGACTAGAACAAGACACATTTTGCGAACAAACGTTGAGTCTAGATTAGTAAAGAAATATAAAAAGGTTGAATTCCTCGTTTCAGTGGTTGAAATTGTTGTGTGCCTGTCCCCTGACGAGTGTGAAATTAAAATAAAGAGGGAATTTGGAGCCACATAGAGATAGACGGGCATAATTGGGTGTATTACTCTGTGGTGTAATAAAAATAAAAAGGAGAGATAGTAAGAGGTGTGCAGTGGAGAATTATGGAGGAGTAGAGAGAGGAATGTGTTGGGAGACTGGCGTACAGTTTACGCTGTCAAGGTGGGCGTGTGGCCTGCTTATCTGTTTAACAGTGATGAAAATGAAATTAAATAAATCTCTTAGTGTGTTAATACAGGAAGCTGCGGACCTGGACCAACTGCCCCCACAAGCACAGCGGCCGAAGCAAAATTATAGGTAATGGGAACCACACCCAGCACGAATCAGCAGCTGTGAAAAAGACAGCAGCGAGGAGAGAATTAGAGGAGAAATTAAGAGAAGTTTTAACACATAAAATTGGGGCCAACGGACTTGTGGAGGTTGGGAAGGCGTCCGGAGCATCACAACAAAAAGGTGAAACAAAAACACACACAAGCAGAGAAATCTGAGAGAAAGGCTCCTTTTAAGGTAACGCCTAGTTTGAGAAAAGATAAAATTAACCTGCTTTTATACAAATGCACATACACGCAATGAAGAAACAGCTTACACTCATGAACACGTGAAGATTTTCCAGCAAGGTTAAAGAAAAATTAACATACTTAAATGATGAAGTCTATACATTACTGACAAAGAAACCCTCTGGGTTGCAGGACAACAATTTAACTAAAAAAAAAAAAAAAAGGAACACTGGTCTAACCAACCAGGCAAGACACAACAAATTTAGTGGTTAAAAGATTCAAATTGTGACATGTTTTCTGTTGATTGATTAATAAAAGTGATTACTGAATGAAAGAAAGTTCCTTTTTTGGGCTTTTAAACATGATCTTAAGAATTTTAACATATACCGGTGTTGTCCTGTCAACTTGGTGGGTTAGGAGTTGATTATATCGGGAGACAAAAAACAAAAAAAGGGGGAGAGAAGGCTGACACAGGGCCTGGCCCCATTGTCTCCCCTCTGAATAACACAGCCAACACAACAACATTTTCCTGTTCGTTTGTTTTTGTTTTTTGTTTGTTTTTGTTTTGTTTTGTTTTTGTTTTTTCTATACATATTTAATTACAGGCTGCTTTGCCGGCCCTGAAAGCCGAGGCTGACTGGACTCCTGCTCTCCCCCATACGTGACACTGACCAAATGCTGCAACAGCTGGACCCACAACAACGACCTGAGAATGTCAACAGACCTGCAGGAATGTGATCTCATGCAGCCGAGACGGAGAGCACTAAACCTAAGGCCCGTTTCACTACACGGGGGAAAAATTCCCAGACTGCGTCAGCTGACAGAGCTGTGACGAGACGCCCGCCAAGCCCGAATGAAAAGTAAGGCCGAGCGAAAGAATGCTGACCTTGATAACTTTGCATTCACACTGTGCAGGACAGTGATGGACCAACACGGGTGATCGGGTGGCGAAAAAGGGCGTGACCGAGACAAGAGGAGTAACTGAGGACAGAAGGCACCTCAGAATGGACAAAAACACAGAAGAAGATGCAGGTTTCACCTGCGGTGAACATCGACACTGGAGAAAGGACTGCCCCAATTGGGGTCAGAACCAGGATGGACTGAATTTTGAGCAGCAGCAGCAGCAGCAATGGTCGCAAACAAACTGAAAAAGGAGGGGGGGCAGGACCCCAGGGCATGCTTCAGGCCGTGGTTTACCCAGAACACCAGAACAGGAAAGTGATGAATGAACACACACACACACACACACACACACACACACACACACACACATACACGCTGATGCAATGAAGAATGCTTTGCTTATGCTGATATGCAAAATGCTGCACACAAACATCCCAATGCATAATTTTTATGAGGAGCCATTGATTACCATTAAATACTTAGAATGTGTTATATGTCACCCAGAGGGCATTTATGTAGATTTTAGGAATAAGGTCTAAAAAAGTTTGGTTATGAAAACAATGTCTGTGCGTGATGTCTGTTTATGGCTCAAGGCCTTGACTGAATTCTTTGCTGTGCTTCACACAGCCCTGATGAGGAACAGTGGCACAGAGTAAAAATGATGAATTAATAGTGTAAGTTTAGGTTGGAGTACGGCATTTTCTGTGATTGAGTTTTAATTCAAGGAGGAACAAAAGGTGTTACGGCACCTGAGGTTCTCATTCCCACACAATATTGTCCCGGCAGGAAGCAAAATGTTCCTGTGAATTTCTGGTTGATTGTTTGGTTTTGTTTAGCGCTAGCTTGATTTTATCAGTGAGCTTTGGCTTGTGTTCTTTCTCGTAAGCGAGAGAGGGATAGTTTTATGCTTGGACATGTCTGCAACGAGCCCTAGTTTGTGTTATTTTAGTAGAATTTTGTTGGTTATGTCTGTTTTCGTTTTTGTTACAGTGCACTGGAGAAAAAACATCTGAGAGGTGTGATCCACCGGTGGTGATATGTTGATATTTTGTGAGTTCATGATTTAACAATCAGCTCTTTAAACAAGGCCTGAAAGATTGAAATTTAAAGCGCTATAAAATATTATTACTGTAAACAGTTGTAAAGTGTGCTTCTCCATGATTGTAATTGGCTTGGGAGAAATTCACTTATAGGGAACACTGATCTAAAAGGATTGCACCGAGTCAATCCGGCCCAAAAAACAACAAGGAATTGTTTTCCTTTAAAATGATGACGTCATCTTGCTGGTGATGGAGGCTCGAATAGGTTGCGCGGGAGACTCCATTATCAACAACATCTGGTATGAATGTGTATGGAGGTATGCATGTGAATGGACTGTGATGGACTGACAACTAAAAGTTTTGACTGACTTGATACTGAGACAATGACTGCACCCACTTTAGGATTAGTAAATGCCAATAAACAATTCACCCAGCCGACAAGAGAAGGGTGGATGCTTCGCTTTGTTTTGTTTTGTTTTTTCAGGAGCAGGAGGATAAGAGAGACTGGAGGAGGAGACTCTAGCTTCACATAAGTATGAACTGCAGACTTAACACTGTGGTTGCTGATTTTGAGTTACTGATGTTTGCATCAAGAAAACTGTGCTATATTAACTGTGTTTTGATTAAGGTATCATGTTATATTATTGGGAATGCCAAATGCTACAGTGGAGAAGACTTTTGATATCACTCATGACTGGAATATGTTACTATTAACCACAGCAGGCCACTGTAAAAAGTCAATTAAATTTTATAGAGGAAAATCGCCAAAATTGAACAATACCTATGAATGACTGGCCACATTCAGAATAGAGATATGCAATAATAAACATTGGTCCACGTGATTTAGGTTCTCACTTGAAATAGTAAGTTATTAAATGTAGAATATAATCGACAGGGACATTTGATAGGATGTGGTACTGCAAAAGAACAAGAGCAAAGTAAATAAAGAAAATATTGTGTTTAGTTTGGATAAATTCAAATTAAAATGTACCATTACACTCAGAGGATCAATATGGAATAAAACATATGCAAAATTTGTAGGAAGTACATGACTGATAACTGTTCTGTCCTCAGCGTTTGTTTCTAGAGCACCCACTTGACCACACCAACAGTTTCTCGCCACCGAGGAGGGGTACTTGCAAAAAGAATAAAATAAAAATCTGAGTTTAACAAAACATTTTAAATGTAAATATCAAGATTACCTTTCTTTTTCTATGAAATGTGCTTGTGGGCACGCCAGCCATTTTGAAAAGGTGGGCAAAACAATTGGCAAGGCCACACCCCCACACATGTGATATAATTTTAAAGGTACTGTTGCCCTCTCTAAGAAACATCAGGAATTAGAGGAGTGGCAAGTAGAGTATGCGAGCTACAAGCAAAAACTAAAATGTGTACTACAGTGTGCAAAAATGAAATACTGGGTCATCAGGGGGACATGAGGGACATTTATAAAACTAAAAGTCCCACTAACCTTAAAGTGCACTTGAAAAGCCCACACAAGAAGGTTAACCTAGCTTACCTAGAAGACCTCATAAGGGGGAGCACACTCCCCCTCCTTGAAGAGCTCACCCACTCAACCCGCATCCCCAGAAAACAGCTAACTCCAGATAAGGCAGCGTGATGTATCCCGAGACAACAGGACTGGGACATCTAAATAAAGGTGTGAAACAATCGCCTTCAAAAGGTTATCAATTCACTTCAACCAAAATTAGGACCACACGGTGCGGCAAGAGTTAATAGTTATTAGTCTCAACACCCAAGGATAACCAGAAGAGCATGACTGATATGATGGAACTGGGATTTTGTTACACTTAATTTTTGCAAAACACAAATAAAACTAAATTGAAACTAAGGATTTTCAGAAAATAAAAACTAAACTAAACTAGCAAACAATTGGTAAAAACTGATTAAAACTGATGAAAATTGCAAAACTATTACAACCCTGGTCCAGACTAAGATGGCGTTGGACATCTTCAGGGCAGAAAAGGGTTGGTGTGACCAAGGTGTGGTTTGGCTTGTTGTATGTACATTTCAAAATGTTACAGCTCTGGATGGACCAGTTACCAGGGCATGGAAGGATGACAGACTTTATTACATATGGAGAAGGGAAATGTCCGGGATTGAAGATCCTCAGTGATGACAAGGCTGGAGCAACGGTACTCGAGAGAAGAATTTCTGATACTTTCTGAGATATGATGTCACTAACCTTCTCTTTTAATTGTCTAGCTCCAATGAATTGACACATGGGAGTGTGTCAAAAAGGGGGAGTTGACTCCGAACATCAAACAATGGTTTTATGAACATCTTATGACGTTATTTCTGTGTTTAATAATTTAGCTATGGTAAAACTTAAGCTTATATTGTGTTAGACTTAGAAAGGGTTCACTAATTTTTGATTTCTTTTACACACACATAGATTATGATTAGAATAGGTCCTGAACATAATATTTTAAACCAAATTTGAATCATTAGAACAACAATGGATAACAATATTAGATTATCAAGGCTAGGGAGAGAGGTGTTTTGGTTTTCTGTCTCTTGCAGAGAAAGGAACAGACACCAGACGGGGACACGGAGATGTGAGGACCCTTCACAGCAGAGACAGATGTAGGGACAGCCGAGACAGCAACTGGGGTCAAGTGTCATGACGTTTGAGCTCCTTGAGAAGATGGATCCCATAAACACAGCAATAATCATGAAGGGGTTGGCGAAAACCAGGAACACCAGACCAACGAGGTTCGAGAGGCTCTTGGCAAAAAGGGGGACACGGCGGTGAACCCAAAACACACAGATCCTTGTTTGAAATCGGGGCAGAATAATCCCCAGAACTGTGCAATGACTAAAGGGTGGTCTAACCCTGGAGGTCGAAGAAAGAAGCTGAGAATCACCCAACTGGAAGACACTGGTAGCTGCAGCAATAAAAATAAAGGTTAAAAGCTCCTTAGACAGAGGTTCTAGTCTAAGTACATTTGAAAGGTATAAGGTGGCATTAAAATGGGAGTGGAAAACTGGAGCACCAAAATAAAGCTGTGGGAGAATTGGGGAGTGATGGGAGAGTCATCTGTAACTGCTGTTATGGTTGTAAATCTAACTTTGCTTGCATCTGAACTGCGTGAACACAGAGGTCATCCCACATATGGTCCACCCGTTAAAGGGGGACAGAGGGCCTCAGGATCAAGAAAACTTGGACCTTGCAACCCTGGAGTGCATGTTGTAAGTGATCTCTTTCAGAGATCAAAAGGGGGAATTATTAGATTATTCTGTTATTATATGTTACCTTATATATGTAATCAAAGTAGTAGAATTACAATACTGCTGTAGATCACATTATACCCTTTAAAATAGAGTGTGTGAGCTGTATGTAGTTTAGTTCTCATTATACTTTTGAGTTAACAGAACATATTCACATATTAGTTCATTAGATAAATGTGCATCACTCTGTATCCTTGATCTGCTGGGAATGTGTTACACTGTTTTCTTGACATGCTTAATTGTTGAATCATGAAGAGAAGGTTGTAAGCAGGAGACTCTGTGTCTAAAGACAGGGGAGATAGATAGACCACATTCCACACCCCCACCTTACAGAAAGCAGAGAAACAACTGCCGAGGTCATAACTTAGGCGCTGTAACAGAGAAAAAATGTGATGTTTTGGCTTTTACGACTAGTTGGGGGCCACTAGAGACTATAAAAAGCTGAGCAACCCGTCACCATTTTGAGACATGTGCCTGACCCTCTGGTAGCATCTCTCCCGTCCGGACGTTGTAATGCTCTTATTGTTGAATTGTATGGAAATAAATGATTGTTGATTGAGCATTGATACACCGAGTATTGTCCCTCCTTCAGCCCAAAGATTCAAAGAATTGGGAGAATTCAACAAAAGGCTCATCCTGGACCAGCTGCGACCCATTGTAAGACCACATCTGGATCCCCTTCAGTTCGCTTATCAGCCTCGTCTCGGAACTGAGGATGCCATCATCTACCTGCTCAATCGTGTCTACACCCATCTGGACCAGCCGGCGAGCACTGTGAGGGTCATGTTTTTTGACTTTTCCAGTGCTTTCAACACCATCAGGCCGACCCTCCTGGGTGATAAGTTAGCAGCGATGCAGGTGGATGCTTCTCTGGTGTCCTGGATTGTTGATTACCTGACAGGAAGACCACAATATGTACGTCTCCCACAGTGTGTGTCTGACAAGGTGATCAGCAACACAGGGGCACCACAGGGGACTGTCCTCTCCCCCTTCCTCTTCACCCTCTACACCACAGACTTCAGCCACTGCACAGAGACCTGCCATCTTCAGAAGTTTTCTGATGACTCTGCGGTGGTTGGATGCATCAGCAGGGATGATGAGACAGAGTACCGGGCTGTGGTCGACTCCTTTGTCAGGTGGTGTGAGCAGAATCATCTGCAGCTCAACGTGGCAAAGACCAAGGAACTGATCGTGGACTTCAGGAAGACCAGGAAACACTTGACCCCTGTTTCAATCCAGGGGGTCAGTGTTGACATTGTGGAGGACTATAAATACCTTGGAGTACACATTGACAATAAACTGGACTGGGCTAAAAACACCACAGCACTTTACAGGAAGGGCCAGAGTCGTCTCTATTTTTTGAGGCGACTGAGGTCCTTCAACATCTGCCAGAAAATGCTGAGGATTTTCTATGAGTCTGTTGTGGCCAGTGCGATCCTCTATGCTGTTGCATGCTGGGGGAGCAGGCTGAGGGTCGCAGATGCCAACAGACTTAATAAACTAATCCGTAAGGCCAGCAATGTTGTGGGGATGGAGCTGGACTCCCTCAAGGTGGTGTCGGAGAGGCGGATGCTGTCCAAGATAAAGACTATGTTGGATAACACCTCCCACCCATTCCATGACATGCTGGTCAGTCACAGGAGCACGTTCAGTGAGAGACTGAGATTACCGAAAAGCACCACTGAACGACACAGGAAATCATTCCTGCCTGTGGCCATCTCCCTGTACAACGCATCCACTTAACACACTGTTTGCTGCTACAACTACACATGTTTCTTTTCCAACTATTTATTTATGAGTGACGTATGTATGTGTATATATGTATATATTGTACTATTCTTAGTTAGTGTATTGTCTGTCTTGTCTTAATGTTGGTTTAAAATGGAGCACTGTAACAAAAAATAATTTCCCCCAGGGATCAATAAAGTATTCTGATTCTGATTCTGATCAAATACTTATTGACCTCACTGTAAATGTCTGAGACAACCAATGACTGATCTAACAGCTGCTGAGCCGAGAGCCTTCATGGACTGTGCACCAACCTGTTGGGGAGTCATCTGTGAGGACCAACTAGGTGTAAGTCACAGGACCCATCCCTTGGCCCTCCTCCAGGCTGGTTGAGTACCCTCCACCGATGGAGAGCTCGAGCCCCTGTGAGACCACCACTGTTGGGACTGTGTTAAAACATGCTTCAGTTTCTCACATTTTTATGCAATCCAGTTCATCCTACAGAGTTATCAGTTTTATTAAAAAAAAATCAGGGGTTTGGGGTGGGATTAAGGAAGTTTCAGAGTACTGCAGATTCCTCAACCTGTAGATGATAGTACATATGAGTCTAGTGGTGCACGTCACCCCCTCCCTGCTTGTTCTTTGTTTCTCTGAGCAGACTGTGATGACTGCATGTGTGGAAAAGACTGTTGTAGGTTTGGTTTATTTTTATCTGCTGAAAATCAGATACCACAAAATTTCTGTCTGGGCCTCCAAGAAAAGAGGAAATGCAGCCTGTGGTTTCAGCCTGAAGTCTAACGTTTGTCTTCTTTAAAGTCAACACAGCACAGTGGAAATGTGCAGGTATGACAATGTGTGAAAACAGGTTAAAAGTAGCTTTATTGTGGTGATGACACATGCTGGACTAAAGAATGAATAAAGCATGTGGGCATCAAGAGAAACAGAGAAAAGCTTGTTTCTCACGCTCATGTCTTTAAGAGTCTCTGCATGGACGTGCTCTAAATGTTCATTTATCTCTGAAATAAATAAAATCATCCATCACTCTCTCTGTCCACAACATCATATACAGATACAGTGATACAAATAAATTTAAAAATCATGCAATGTGATTTCCTGAATTGTTTTCAAAATCCTGTCTCTCACAGTGGGAATGCAGCTACATTGTGAATTTCAGACCCCTCAATGATTTCTAAGTGGGAGAACTTGCAAATTCACAGGGTGTTCAAATACTTATGTTCCTCACTGTATGTTTTCCTTCTTACTGCAACTTCCAAACAGGCCAGTTCCTCACAGTATAACACAAAACTCCAAAGTATAATCACTGCTTTGTAACCAGCAGAGGAGCCAGTAAATCATCTAAACCTACTGATACTAATGTGTCTGTTTGGCTGCTGTTACAGAAATGGTTCCTACACCTGTGATGATGACGTCAGTGTTTGACTCCAAACTGTCTGCTGGACTCTGCAGTATCACAGAGTCCCCAAGTTTTTAGACTTCATGTCTGGAGGCATTACAACCTCATGACATATTGATATGTACTGAAATTTTTGCACTTATGTTAACATATAAACTGCAAATAAGATAAAAACATGAAGTAACATCTTAATGTATTTTTCCTTTCCCACAGAAAAGTGGAGGGAAGGAAAAACAAACATGCTGTTCAACAATCTAAAACACTTCGATATCAACATGTTTGTGAGTGTGTGTAGATGATACTGCAACAAACCTTAACTGTAACCTTTGTAAGAAAGTGTTTGACAGAATAAGGATAGATGCTGTGTTTACATGCTTTAACTATTATTAATATTATAGACTGTATATTGAGAATGAGAAGTGAGAAACTGAGGTACACCTTATTCTCATATGGAGGGGATTAGCCAATCACAAAGTTACCACACAAAGCTTTCACTGCTCTGCTGTCCTTTTGGACTCCAATGTGGGCGGAGCCTATAGTAGCTTTCATTGTGTATAAGATCACCTAGACAGGTTATGGAGAGACAGACAACCATTCATGTTCACATTCACACCTGCAGGCAATCACCTGAATCACCAGTTAACATAATAATATATGACTTTGGACTCTGGGGAGAAGTCAGATAGGTGGAGGGAGAACATGCAAACTTCACACAAACAGCCCAGCTGGTGGATTCAAACCAACAAGTTTCTTCCTGTGAGGCAACAGTATGAACCACAGTCATCCAGCTCATGGTGGTCTAAGAAGTTTGGAAGGAAAGTGAGTAAACTTCTTTAACTTTCTTGAAGACGTGTCACCTCTCATCTAAGAGGCTTTTTCATTTCTAAAAGCAAACAGTAGAGAGTCTCAGGTATTTTAACCTCAGTGAGGGTTTTACTTTAAGTGGGTCATAGACCCACAATTAATGACGTGAGTCATCACATGAGCCAAGCTGTGAAAAAAGGTGCGAGCGTCTGGGGAGGGTCTGTGCTGGCGGACGTTGGTTACTGGCCTGGTAGCCTGGGGGAGGCTTGGGGGTCTGGGGGTGCTCCGCCCTGGTCTGGGGTGCTGGCTGGGCCTTGGGGGCTTAGGTCCTGGTTGTTGTGTCACCGGAGCTGTGGGCGGGTGGGTGCATGGGGGCTCAGCCCCGGTGCAGGGGACCTCTGGTGCATCGGCCCAACTGGAGGGCTCTCTAACTGGTGAGGAGGCTGTTATATCTTTGCAGGAGGTCTCCTCTCTACAGGAGCTCACTCTGCAGGTGGGGGAGAGATATAGGAGAGGTAGAGAATGAACTCAACCTGGGTGTCTATTGTCTTGTGTCGTTTGGGAGATGATTGGATGATGGGGTGGGTGCAGTTTTCTCTGCGGTTGGGTCGGGTGGGCTTCCCCGGACTCTGTGGGGCTGGGCGGTGCTGCTGCTGTGGGCCCCAGTCCGGATGGGCCTGGGCCCCCTTGCCCTGGTGGGTTCCAGAGTGTGGGGGTGCCTACTGGGGTCAGCGGGGGAGCTGACCCCAGGGAGGGGCCGCTTTCCCCTCCCTTTCCTCCCTCCCCATCCTCAGCTGCCTCTCATCTCAGGCCCTCCAAAGTATGGAGGCCTATCTCCCCTCACCACACTCCCTGCCGGTGGCTCAGACATTGGTGTGTTGGTGGTTCTTGTCGACTGGGGCTGGGCGCTCATGTATGTACCGGCTCACTCCTGGTGGCCGATTGGTGGGGCCTGGCGCCTGTGGCCCGGCTGAGCCCCTTCCGGGGGTGGGGTGCCCTCAGGCCTCTGGCCTCTGGGCCTGAGGCTCGGTCCTCTCTGGCACAGCTGTCTGCTGGCAGAGCCCACGGGCACGCCACTGCAACCCCCTCTGGCCTCTGCTCCGTAGCTGCAGGGTGACCTCTTGTTTGGGGCTCTACTCTACTCAGCTCTTCCCCGGAGGGTGGCACGGTTGCCCCCCTTTGGTGGTCCTCCTTGGGTCCTCGTACTCTGGGGCCTCTGAATGTCTGGGGCCTGGATCTCCTCCATACCTGCTTCATGCCCTGGGGGACGGGGCTACGGCTCCCCACACTCCCTAGCAGATTGTTACGTGGAGAAACCTTTGGAATACAAGTGTGCTGATCCACACAGGTGTGCACAGACACAAACTACAGGGAGTGCAGAATTATTAGGCAAGTTGTATTTTTGAGGAATAATTTTATTATTGAACAACAACCATGTTCTCAATGATCCCAAAAAAATCATTAATATCAAAGCTGAATGTTTTTGGAAGTAGTTTTTAGTTTGTTTTTAGTTTTAGCTATTTTAGGGGGATATCTGTGTGAGCAGGTGACTATTACTGTGCATAATTATTAGGAAACTTAACAAAAAACAAATATATACCCATTTCAATTATTTATTTTTACCAGTGAAACCAATATAACATCTCCACATTCACAAATATACATTTCTGACATTCAAAAACAAAACAAAAACAAATCAGAGACCAATATAGCCACCTTTCTTTGCAAGGACACTCAAAAGCCTGCCATCCATGGATTCTGTCAGTGTTTTGATCTGTTCACCATCAACATTGCGTGCAGCAGCAACCACAGCCTCCCAGACACTGTTCAGAGAGGTGTACTGTTTTCCCTCCTTGTAAATCTCACATTTGATGATGGACCACAGGTTCTCAATGGGGTTCAGATCAGGTGAACAAGGAGGCCATGTCATTAGTTTTTCTTCTTTTATACCCTTTCTTGCCAGCCACGCTGTGGAGTACTTGGACGCGTGTGATGGAGCATTGTCCTGCATGAATATCATGTTTTTCTTGAAGGATGCAGACTTCTTCCTGTACCACTGCTTGAAGAAGGTGTCTTCCAGAAACTGGCAGTAGGACTGGGAGTTGAGCTTGACTCCATCCTCAACCCGAAAAGGCCCCACAAGCTCATCTTTGATGATACCAGCCCAAACCAGTACTCCACCTCCACCTTGCTGGCGTCTGAGTGGGACTGGAGCTCTCTGCCCTTTACCAATCCAGCCACAGGCCCATCCATCAGGCCCATCAAGACTCACTCTCATTTCATCAGTCCATAAAACCTTAGAAAAACCAGTCTTGAGATATTTCTTGGCCCAGTCTTGACGTTTCAGCTTGTGTGTCTTGTTCAGTGGTGGTCGTCTTTCAGCCTTTCTTACCTTGGCCATGTCTCTGAGTATTGCACACCTTGTGCTTTTGGGCACTCCAGTGATGTTGCAGCTCTGAAATATGGCCAAACTGGTGGCAAGTGGCATCTTGGCAGCTGCACGCTTGACTTTTCTCAGTTCATGGGCAGTTATTTTGTGCCTTGGTTTTTCCACACGCTTCTTGCGACCCTGTTGACTATTTTGAATGAAACGCTTGATTGTTCGATGATCACGCTTCAGAAGCTTTGCAATTTTGAGACTGCTGCATCCCTCTGCAAGATATCTCACTATTTTAGACTTTTCTGAGCCTGTCAAGTCCTTCTTTTGACCCATTTTGCCAAAGGAAAGGACATTGCCTAATAATTATGCACACCTGATATACGGTGTTGATGTCATTAGACCACACCCCTTCTCGTTACAGAGATGCACATCACCTAATATGCTTAATTGGTAGTAGGCTTTCGAGCCTATACAGCTTGGAGTAAGACAACATGCATGAAGAGGATGATGTGGACAAAATACTCATTTGCCTAATAATTCTGCACTCCCTGTACACCTTTCTTGGCTGCTACCTCAAGGCACATTGTGCGCTGTCGATCTTGCGTGCTGCACAATAACATTTAATATTTAGTATCTACTGTTATCTACTGCTACCTAGTTCATTGTGATGGTGTTGTATTTATTATGTTGCTCTTTTTTGTTTGTTTTCTCTTCTGTTTTTTTTTTCTCCATATAGTTGATCCAGGTGTTTTGTTTGTTTTTCTTTCTTCCCCCCTTTCTCACCGTCTCTTCTCCCCTCTATTTTTCTTTCTCTCTCTCTCTTTCTTTCATTCTTTCTCCCTGTCCTATCCCCTAATCATGTCTGTCCCGTCTGTAATAACCGAAAATAAAATAAAATAAATACATAATTATAATAAAGGTCAATCAAATGGACCAATATGGCAAGGCCATGGTGATCCACTTGGTAAAGTAAATCTTTCTTGGCCTTAAGACAACAATTCTGATGGCTAAAGATCCAAATGGGACAGGCAAAAGGCCGTTATGGAGCTTTTTGTACTTAAAAAACACATTAATGAATCAAAGCTAATCAGTGCTCTGTGTATGACTTATTTAGTGAGTCAAAAATACAAAAGAGTGGCCGTACAAATAAAAGTTTACAGTTTGACTGTTGTTTTAGGTTCAGTGCTGCCATCTTGGATTGCTAACTCACAGTATGTGTGTCTGCTCAGACTTTCCAAGCAGTAAATGTGAGTTGAGTTCCACAAAAAAAAAAACAATTCCAACTTCTGGCTTATTCAGAAATTATCACCGGAGATTTTGGGTGAGAATGCTGTGAGAGGTTGCCTCACCCCATCATGTGATGTATTGAGGTCACTTGAAGAAAGATACTAGTGGGGGTTGATGTGCCTGGGAAGAGATCTCAAAACAGGATTGTAGTTGGCTGACAGCTGACACCATAAGGCACCACCTCTGGTTAATGATGGTCATTCACAGTAGAGACGGCCTCTTTCACTCCTCTTTCAAACCATCATACTTGTCTGTTCAAAATGTGAACACTGGCACCTTTAAATGAGTGATATTTGATATGATATTGGGAACAGATGAAACCAAATAAATATTTGGAGATCATTGTCTGTGCATAATCCTGGAGAGTGAGTGAGTGTGGTGGCCTGAAACTGAGAACAACACATTTTGGGAAGACAGCATTCATGTATCGCATAATAAATGTCTGTGGATCTACACAAACATTGACTGATAAGATGACTCAAGATAAAATATTCCAACATTATGATGATCCACAGCACACTGCACAAATCACATAAAAGTCTCTGAGAATAAAACATAATTATGAGCTGGTAAATATGTCACCTGACCTGAAACAACAGAAGGTAAGAACAAAACACAAGAAACAAGCCTGCATGTTTGCAGTGGACAGGAAATGTGAACACGTCACACGACTGCTGTGGTCAAAGCTACAGGAGCTGTTTGAGGTTTGTATAAAAGGAAAGGAAGCACAGAGAGGCCACAGTCAGAAGAAACACTCTGCTCTTATCTGTATTAAATGCAGCTTCTCTTTTTATTATTGATGTAAAGCCAAAGTGTTTGAGATCAGCTGAGGATCAGAGTGCAGCAGGGCTGGATGTGAGGATGGGGCACTCTTTGCTCTGCATGATGGGGTTATTGTGTAAGTACATTTGTGACATTGTTTGAATGGCACTGATTAATGAAAGTGTTTCTCATGTGTGAGAATTAGAGTGTATCACTGGTTTGAAGTGTTTATGTGAGAGTTTGGACAAAGCATATTTGTGATGTTTATGAAAGTTACAGACAAATGTTGGCTGGTTCCTTGGTTCAGTTTAGTCTGAGTATCGTGTTGGATACATCGCTGCTTGTTGCACTTGACTCATTGTTGTGTACAAGTTCATATATTAATAGTGTTTTATGCACGGAAATGTTTTGATGAGCAGTAACTGTGTCATGTGAAAATTAATCTTTAAAAACCACTTTTGTCCATTTTGAGTTTGATTTTCTGTCAGTTTGATCCTGATGATGTTTAATCTTTTCTTTAGTGCTCGGTTCTCTCTTCTACCTTAATGCTGAAGGTGAGAAATGGTTCATTTTCCTTTCTTCATATTTATCAAATATGAATAATTTTGCTCTGATATTTTATATTTTATATTTCATGCACCATTTTAAATCGCATCCTGTCTCTCTGTTTGTGCATCGTTTTATTTAAAATACTAAATGGGTTTATAAACAGTGAGTGAGTTAAATCCTGCAGGTCTGTGCAGTCACTCTGTGGTTTTACTCAGAATATTAATTAACTGCTTTAATTTGTTTCATAAAAACACATCTTATTATTTTCAAGTCCAAATGTCACCAGGATGCAGTAAATCTTTCGACTCTTAACAGCAGCAATAAAAATCAGTTCAGCTTCAAAATGACTTGATGCTTCCATCAATCTCTAACTTGATGTGTTTATGTGAACAGTTCCCAATAAGCCCACCGTGATCCTCGAACCATCCTGGCCTCAGATATACAGCAGTGAGACAGTCACTGTCAGATGTGGAGGAAGTCAGACGCTGTTTGTATGGAGAGAAGACAAGTTAATCAGACCTCGAACATCTGAATACAGAATCAGCAGAGCTACTGAGTCTGACAGTGGAGGATACAGCTGCTGCACCATAGCTGATTTAAAGTGCAGTGACTTCATCACACTGACTGTATCATGTAAGTTGGACACATTTCATTGAGTCATATTGTTCTTTGTTTTAGTTTAGTAACAAAATCAGAGAAAATCGTAACAAACATTAAACACAGATGTGATGATCTCAGTTTCTTCAGTACCTGCACATGTGTAGTTTCCACCACTGCAGCTCAGAATTATGACACAATTATTTTGTTTTTATAATTTATTTGAAGTTGTGGATCAAACATGATCAATAAATACAGAATGAGCAGAGCTGCTGTCTGACGATGGAAATACAGATGCTGGAAAAAGAAAAGGCTGATCATCAACAGAGAAGAGTTCTGTTACCACATCACAGCCCTGGTTGGGGTCGGGGATAGCATACAGTATGAAAAACATCTGTGTAAATTATGACTGATAAATGCTGCTGACTGTGCACTGGTTATGCATCTTTATGCATATATATTTATGTGATCATGATCCTTAAAACAAACATTTAAATAAAAAACAGATTAACAAAAAATCTGATAATAAGAGCGACCACAATCAACTGGCCTCAGATCAGCTAACAGTGTATAGTTCACCTGTCTCTGCATTTAGGAGTACAGTTTGGTGACAGAGCATAAAAACAGTCTCACCTGATTCTTGATTCACTCTGATAAAGTTTTCATCATGTTATATACATCCAGCGTTAGCTCCTGGCTCTCTGGCTGGCTAACAGTTAGCTGAGATACCTGTGCTGCCCTCATGTGTGCTGCTGCCAGTTGTTGATTCTCATCAAATTTGCTTTGAAGTCACTTTTTGTTTTTGTGCTGTTGGTGCCTGTTTGCATCAAGTGTGATGATCACACTGAGATCAGGGACCGACCTACCTGAGAAACCTGAGATCTATTATTGAACTCCATCCATCTTCTTAACCCATCATCCAGGGTCGTGACCTATTAAGCACTTACTAAATTAAAAAAATATATAAATTGTAAATTAATAAAAATAAATTTGATTTTTTTTTAAATTACTATTGAGTTTTTATGTTGAAATCTTTATTTGTTATATAACAAAGTTTTTCCTAAAGCAACTGACAGTCTGATGTTTGTCTTTCCTGTAACATCAACAGCAAGTAAACCCAGAGCCACACTGACAGCACAAAGTTCAGTCATACCAGCAGGGGGCAGTGTGACACTGAGCTGCTCTGTGGAGGGCTCTGCTGGCTGGAAGTTTGACTGGTTCAGACGTGATTCACAGTTTTCTGGAGCTCAGAAAATAGGAGCTGGAACATCAGAGCACACGATCAGTATTTCAGAAGGAGGCATCTATTACTGCAGAGGAGGGAGAGGAGATCCAGTTTTCTCCACAGAGGACAGTGCTGCAGTTACAATTCAGAAACAAGGTGGGGGTGAAATTTTGTTGTGAAATAAAACGAAACATCATGATTAAACTGAAGTAACAATTGATTTATGATTTTTTCAGTTTAATATTTGTATTTATTTGTTTGTTAGGGAAAGTTTGGGCTGCTGTGAAACTGCAGCACAGCTGGTCTCAGATATTCACTGGTGACACAATCACTCTCAGATGTGAGATTCAGGGAGGTGAAGGAAAGGTGTGGAAATATGAATGGACAGCACCCAACACAAACAGCCCTCCAACATCCAGTGAATACAGGATCAGCAGAGTTTCAGTGTCCCACAGTGGAGACTACAGATGTCGGGGTAGCAGTGACTATCTCTTAACAGGATGGAGTGATGCCTTCAGACTGACAGTTTCATGTGAGTTGGACCATGATTCATGCTGACATTTAATGTTTTCATGTTTACATCTGTCTTAACAGGAAAACTCCAACAATGATCCAGCTGTCTGCAGGCAGCTCAGGACAACAGTTTTTCTCACTGTGCAAACAGAAAGGAGAGACACCATGGAGGCTCTTAAAATATCAGCAGTTTAAAGAGGAATGTACAGAGATGACAGTTTGATAAGAGAATGATAAATCAGAGAAATCTTTAGTTTGTTAAACAGTCTGTGTCACATGCAGGGAAACTAATTTTTTTTAATTACTCTGTGAATGTTTAAAGTGTGATTAGTGCTGTAAGAAATGTATTCTTTATGATGATTTAATTTTTTTAATGGTTTTGTTTCTTCAACAGCAAGTAAACCCAGAGCCACACTGACAGCACAAAGTTCAGTCATACCAGCAGGGGGCAGTGTGACACTGAGCTGCTCTGTGGAGGGCTCTGCTGGCTGGAAGTTTGACTGGTTCAGACGTGATTCAGTCTCTTCTAAAGCTCAGCTCATGAGAGGAAATGAAGCAAACAGAGTTATTAGTGTCTCACAAGGAGGTCTGTACCACTGCAGAGGAGGGAGAGGAGATCCAGTTTACTACACAGAGGACAGCAGTGACATCACAGTTGTGGAGATTTGTGAGTTTTAAACTTTCTGTTATTTAAGTTTCTCATGTGTTTCATACAAATGTAAAAATAAACATTGTGGCATCAACTCCAAAAAAAACCTGCACATTTATAGCTCATTAGCTGCTGTTAGTCTTTAAATTGTATTGTATTAAATATTTTTGGCCTCTCTCTTTAAATGCTTCTTCACCTTAAACTGACTTTAAGTGGACATGAAAGACTACATGTATTAAGCCACAGAGCCATTAAACAAACAAACAAACAAACAAAAATAAAGGTTAATCCTGAACATGTTGTCATCCGAGGTCATCAACAGCTCAGCTAACATCAGATCAGATCAGGGTCGGTAACCCGCGGCTCCTCCGCCCCTCAGCTGTGGCTCCCGCAAGCTTTGGGTGAAAAAATGAAAAATAAAAGTCCCACACAACATCCCCAACATCTGCAGGAGGAAGTTTACAGAGTGAGAAAAAGAAAAGTGTGTTTATAGCAGCAGCTACTGCAGCCAGAGAGAGTCTGACAGGCCCAGCTGTGAGCCACATGTTAGTATCCAGCTGTTCACTGTGTTCACCGCCTCCAGAGGAAGAAAGTGTGCTGCTGTGACCTTCCCACGCCTCTCTCCATCTCTGCACTTTGCCATAAGTTGACCCAGAGCAGAAAGCTAGTTAGCAGCTACGAGCCAAACTCAGAACACGGAGCATCAGCCAGAGGTCTCCGTGGGTCAGAGCCGTGGATCTGGAGATAAACCTGCCGTTCTGACACTCATGTCAACACGACAAAGTCTGCTTTCCATAAGGAGACAAATTTGTGTTGAAAGTATTACAAACACACACGACATGATCAACAAGCAATGATTTGTGACTTGAAAGCAGCTCACATTTGTGGATCTGTGTGAAGCTGGCAGTTAAATTAGACTCAAAACCCCACGTGGGCATGAGACGTGATCTGTGCGTGTCAGGTGACTCGTCCACATGTATTTAAGCTGTTGTGAGCTGTGTATTATCACCAGATATGCTGTTATTGTGCAATAAATATCTTTATGTTTTCGACCCTGAGCTGATGTATTTTATACTCAGGGCTGCCCGTGGCTGCATGAAAACAACAGAAGATGATCGCTCATTGAAATGGACTGAAGACATAATTATATACAAATAGTTTTCATGATTATTCTTCTTATTTTACAATTATTGGACCACAGCTACATTTTATTTACTTATTCTGAAGTCAAACAGACCTGCAGAATGATGCTTTATTTAAAGTAGGCCTGCACAGGCCTGTGCTGTTTTTCTCCTCTTTAAAGTTTTTGTTCAAAAGTTCTTAAAAGGTAAAAAAGCTCTTCTTCTTATTAAGACATCTTGTATTGTATTAAGTATATTTATTATCATCTCTGAATTATGGACGATGAATTTTAAAGAAAGAAATCTGAAAAAACAATCCGGACGTTAAAATTTGTGCCTCAATGATCAGCAGTTACTCAGGTTTGTGTCGACACATTTGTACAATAGTTTGTGTGAACTGGAGACCTGAAAAGTTGCACACAAATCACTGCACACATCTGTAAATCTTACTTTCTGCTTGTGAATCATATTATACACAGTTGCACCACTTTCAAGGTAAATTTGTTGCCATAAAAACAAGGATATACTGTCCACCTTCACTCCCTGTCTCTGTAGCTGTAAGTGGTTCTTCAAAGGGAAAATGCAGCTGTTAGCTGTAATGTTAGGATTTGTAGATCACTTTATAAATGTGGAGTGTGTGGAGAACAAGCTGTGTGAGTCAGATACACCAGTGGGCCACCACACACGTGTACCACACGGTAAATAAATGTAAACACTGATTTTTAAATCCAGCTTCATTTACAGTCAAAGTGTCACCAGGATGCAGTAAATCTTTCTCCTCTGAACAACAGCAAAAAGAAAATCAGGCTTCAAAATGACTTCGTGTTTCTATTTGTCTCTAACTGGATATTTTTCTGTGAACAGTTCCCAGTAAGCCCACTGTGACCCTGCAGCCATCCTTGACTCAGATGTACAGCGGTGAGACAGTCACTGTCAGATGTGAGATTCAGGGAGGTGAAGGAGCTCAGTGGACGTATGAATGGAGAGCAGCCAAGTTAAACACACCTCCAACATCCAATGAATACAGAATCATCAGAGCTACTGAGTCTGACAGTGGAGGATACAGCTGCCGGGGCAGAAGGGACTATTTCTTCTCAGAGTGGAGTGATATCATCACACTGACTGTATCATGTAAGATCTTTATCCAGATTATTTCAAATTACTTATTGTGTTAATCTAACCTTTAACTGGGAAAATGAGTCGTCTGCCTATTAAATAAAATCACAAATAAGATGTTAATTTATTTATTTTTTATTCCAGTAACTTTCAAACGTGATAACAGACAGTTTGTGTTTATATTACAAAACTGATCATTTAACCATTTGTGGACAGGCTGCAGTCTTCAGTGTCCATGAACAGCATCAACATGCTGGTTCAGACGTTTCTTCTCAGGGTAGAAATTCTTTCTTTTCTTCTTGTATAAAAATATTTTAATGTTAGTTTTAATTCAAAATTAACATGTAACACATATAAACATCAAAGAAAAAGCAAGTGAATGTTTCAGTTCAACAAGCGCTCCAGTCAGACATTAAACTTCAGTAACACTGTGCAGCTATGAAACTTTAATCTGAGTCAAACTGATTTAATCAGCATTAAATAAATCAATGAAATAAACATCACCCCACAGATACAACCTCAGTGAATTATGTCCAGTGTTCACTCAGTGTGGGTGTTAAACTGTGTGACTGGAGTCGTGCTTTGTGGCATCGAGAGCTAACAGCTAACAGTTAGCCAAGCTAACATTGAAGCACTTTTGCAAATAGGATCGAACAAAATGAGTATGGATTAAAAAAGTACACTTGGTGTAGCATCCCCGGTTGAAAAGATGGTCTCTCAAACTGATGGTTCGCAATCCTTTTATTAAACAGCCGTGTATGTGAACACACCGTAAGAGCTACAACATACAGAATAAAAGACTATTAGTAAATCAAACAGTGTGTTACCTTTAACCTTTTGACTTATTCATTAATCACAAATTAATTCTCCTTACCTTACATAACAAATAACACTAAAACTTGTAAATTATTGCATATAACAGGGAAATCGTTGCATCGCTGCCTAAACATGACGAGGTACGTTTGCGCCCTCTAGTGGGTGAAAACTTAGCCTTCATGCTTAGTAGCGGTCAGCAGCTATATGCTCCGTAAAACAACAAAATACATATCTACAGGACAAACTTTGGTACAAACCTTGTTCCCTCATCAACCAGGTGCTAAGAAACTGCTTTCCACTCAGTGTTGCACCTTAATAGCCGTTCTTTTTCCCATTCCCGTCCATTAACCATAGAGCACACCTTCTCTCTGTGCATTAAAACTCGCGCTTCTGCCATATGGTTTACGCTACTTGATTTACGGCACCTTGTCGCTCTGTGACTTTCAAAATAAAAGCATTCACTCCAACAATATAATAGCCACTCATAAGTTTACAAAACACTTTACCAAATATTAATGAGGTCATTTACACTTGGTGACAGACAAACAGGGTATTTTAAAACTTTACTTATACTCTATACCACTATAATTACTGCTTGTGAATTGAAATGCATTCTGGGATACCTGGCTGCCCCACGTCCACAGTACCACCGGTTCATCGCATTCGATTGTCTAGTATTGATCTGTGCTGACTTACTCTACATGGTAACCAATCAGATGTTAGACGAGCTGCAGTGGCAGCGTTAAACAAGACCCTCCACAGGTTTTTCACATTTTGCCAAGTTTGGTCTCACGAGGAACACAAACTCCATCTTTAGCTGAATTAAACTCAAAGGACTCCTGTGTGGTTTTATTTTATTGGAGACTTCATTGGAGTCTGTCAGCCTCTCTGATTGTTCAGTTTTCCTCTGTAAATAAGGTGTTTACATTATTCAAAATTACATTTAAGATCATAGAAAACTACCTGAACTTGATGTTGGAACCATGTCAGCGATGGTCACGGTGCTCGAACAATAACAGACACCATTCAGTGTAGTGTGATTTTAGACTATTATTAAAGGGAAATGTAGAGAGGACACAAACAAACTGACCATGGATTAAACATGGATAAAGTACTTTGTATTTGTGACATTTGTCTTTGTATAGATGAAGAATAAGTCAGAGGGAATCTGTAGTGTAGTTGTGCATGAAGACCGTCTAATGTGTCACATGCAGGTAAATGTTTTCTGTTTGGTGCTAGAAGCTAAATGACTGAGTGAATGTGTAAAGTTTGATCATTACTATTAAGCACTTACTGAAAAAAACAACAAATTGCATATTTCTAAAATGATTCTTGAATGTTTTACTTTCTCTTTAAAATCTTTATTTATTGTAACAAAGATTTTCCTAAAGCAACTGACAGTCTGATGTTTGTCTTTCCTGTAACATCAACAGCAAGTAAACCCAGAGCCACACTGACAGCACACAGTTCAGTCATACCAGCAGGGGGCAGTGTGACACTGAGCTGCTCTGTGGAGGGCTCTGCTGGCTGGAAGTTTGACTGGTTCAGACGTGATTCACAGTTTTCTGGAGGTCAGAAAATAGGAGCTGGAACATCAGAGCACACGATCAGTATTTCAGAAGGAGGCATCTATTACTGCAGAGGAGGGAGAGGAGATCCAGTTTTCTCCACAGAGGACAGTGCTGCAGTTACAATTCAGAAACAAGGTGAGGGTGAAATCTTGTTGTGAAATAAAACGAAACATCATGATTAACCTGAAGTAACAATTAAGTTATGATTTTTTCAGTTTAATATTTGTGTTTATTTGTTTGTTAGGGAAAGTTTGGGCTGCTGTGAATCTGCAGCACAGCTGGTCTCAGATATTCACTGGTGAGACAATCACTCTCAGATGTGAGATTCAGGGAGGTGAAGGAAAGGTGTGGAAATATGAATGGACAGCACCCAACACAAACAGCCCTCCAACATCCAGTGAATACAGGATCAGCAGAGTTTCAGTGTCCCACAGTGGAGACTACAGATGTCGGGGTAGCAGTGACTATCTCTTAACAGGATGGAGTGATGCCTTCAGACTGACAGTTTCATGTGAGTTGGACCATGATTCATGCTGACATTTCATGTTTTCATGTTTACATCTGTCTTAACAGGAAAACTCCAACAATGATCCAGCTGTCTGCAGGCAGCTCAGGACAACAGTTTTTCTCACTGTGCAAACAGAAAGGAGAGACACCATGGAGGCTCTTAAAATATCAGCAGTTTAAAGAGGAATGTACAGAGATGACAGTTTGATAAGAGGATGATAAATCAGTGAAATCTTTAGTTTGTTAGACAGTCTAATGTGTCACATGCAGGTAGGGATGGGAATGGATAAGAATTTATTGATTCTCACTGGCTCCACTTTGAGAGTCGCCACCATCTCTAAGCACAATATCAAAGACATTCATGCAGATTAGAGGCTGTGAGGTCAAATGTTTGTGCATGTTGGAGGTATTTCTCCTCTTTGTTGGGATCATTACTAGAAAAAAGTAAAGCAAAAAAATTCTTACACAAAATCAGCACAAAGAGACCTTACATCGGTTGTCATGGTGATTCTACAGCAGAAACATGAACAGGTGGAAATGGAGCTGCAGCCTGACTGCTCATCAGTTTGTTAGGATGAAGTTCATCACTCTTGGTTATTGGCTAGCTTAGCATTAGCATGCTATCCTTGCAGGTGCTTTAAAGAGCTCCAACAAAAACTACTTTGTTTCTGTTTGTAGATAAATTAATCAGTGAAAGTTTAAAGTTTGATCAGTGCTGTAACAAGTTTATTCTTGAGGGTGATTTAATGTTTTACTTATTTTGTTTCTTCAACAGCAAGTAAACCCAGAGCCACACTGACAGCACAAAGTTCAGTCATACCAGCAGGGGGCAGTGTGACACTGAGCTGCTCTGTGGAGGGCTCTGCTGGCTGGAAGTTTGACTGGTTCAGACGTGATTCAGTCTCTTCTAAAGCTCAGCTCATGAGAGGAAATGAAGCAAACAGAGTTATTAGTGTCTCACAAGGAGGTCTGTACCACTGCAGAGGAGGGAGAGGAGATCCAGTTTACTACACAGAGGACAGCAGTGACGTCACAGTTACAGAAACTCGTGAGTTTAATTATTTTATTTCTACCAGACTAAGAGGTCATTATGTAATGTGTGCTAACAACTTTATCTAATAGCTGTGAGTTTATTAACCCTCAGATAAGTTTTCTGCTCATTAAGATTACTTGGAGAGGTGGGAAAATAGAAACATTTATTCAACTTTGTTTTTGATTTAAGTCCAAAATTGTGAGATTAAGGACTCACCCTCACAGAGAATGTGCTCTCCAAAAAACATCAACAAAACGATTCAGACCTTTAAAAAATGTGTTTTAGCTACAAAACCTCAAATTGAGGAGAAAAGTGAGATCTTGCAGTGAAAAGTTTCAGATTTTGTTTTAATAACAGACAACAAAACAAATGTTTCTGTGTTACAGTGTTGATGTAAACACCAGCCGTACCTGCAGGTGTAAACATGAGACTGTGCTGTAACAATGTAAACACTGTATATGAGAGTTGTGTTGGATCTGATTGTTCAGTGTTCAGCATGGTGATGGCTGAGGGATCAAAGCTGTTCCTTAGTTTGTTAGTTCTTGTCTTTATGGCTCTGAAATGTCTGCCTGAAGGTAGACGTTCACACAGTGCATGACCTGGGTGAGATGGATCCTGAAGGATTTTCTTCGTGTTCCTGAGACTGCGGGAGCTGTGCAGGTCTTCAAGTGAGGGCAAAGGATGGCCGACTATCCTCTGGGTGACCTGTATAACCCTGTGGAGCTATTTCCTCTGTGCTACTGTGCAGCTGTGCTATACAGTTCTTCATGTAGCACAGTATGCTATCAAAAACCAGCTACAGGTCAGGGTGTTTGAAAATATCTCAGTGCATCCTGATGAAGCAGTCCTGCCTGTGGCCTGGTTTTGACTGTCTTTGTGCTGATTGTAGCAATTTTACAAAGTGGGATGTGGCCGTGATGAAAACAGTTACCTGTGGTCAGACTGGCCCGAGGTGTGGTTTAACCCTGTAGCCTGTTTGAGGTTGATTTTTTTTTTTTCCACTCATGTTACTCTCATGTTTTAAACATCTGAATTTTTATGTTTCTATTTGTCTCTAACTGGATATTTTTCTGTGAACAGTTCCCAGTAAGCCCACTGTGACCCTGCAGCCATCCTGGACTCAGATATACAGCGGTGAGACAGTCACTGTCAGATGTGAGATTCAGGGAGGTGAAGGAGCTCAGTGGACGTATGAATGGAGAGCAGCCAAGTTAAACACACCTCCAACATCCAATGAATACAGAATCATCAGAGCTACTGAGTCTGACAGTGGAGGATACAGCTGCCGGGGCCGAAGGGACTATTTCTTCTCAGAGTGGAGTGATATCATCACACTGACTGTATCATGTAAGATCTTTCATCCAGAGTATCTAAATAAGGAAAAAGCACTTCTTCTTTCTTACCGCTTTATAACTGTCTTTCATGTTGGTCAGTAAAATGTTTAGTTTTTATTCCAACAACAAAAACCTGAACAGCAGCTTTTTATTCACAGTGAAGAGAACAAAACATATGAGAGTAACTTCTCTGCTGTGCAGCTCTAATACATGAAAGATGAAATGCAGAACAAATGCTGGATCTGTCTCAGCTGCTCCACCACATCCACTAAGAAACATTAAATCCACTGATTGTTCCTCATGTGTGTTTTTAACTTAGAAATGCAGCAAATTAAATATGAAAGATTAGTGTTGTGTTTGTGTGATAGTTGTACAGTTTGGTGCAGCTTCACCATTTAAAGTTATGTGATATTTATTATTTCCATATTTCCACCAAGTTATTTCAACTGGTTTGATTCAGTCATTGACTTTTGTTCTTTTTCTAAACTGAACTGCAGATAAACCAAAGGCCAAACTGAGAGCTGATAACACAGCTGTTCCAGTAGGGGGCAGTGTGACCCTGACCTGCTCTGTGAACCCATCATCATCATCTGGATGGAAATACTACTGGTACACAGATGAGAAATCCTCTGAAGCCCTGACCACACAAGATGCAGTTTTCCACTCAAATGGACAAATCAGTGTCTCACAGGAAGGACTCTACAGGTGCAGAGGAGGAAGAGGAAACCCAGTTTACTACACAGAGGACAGCCAGTCAGTCAGGATTGGGAAAACTGGTCAGTTTAACATGAGGTCAGATAAATTCCTGATTAAGGAGGAAGATGAAGAAAAAAAAAACTTCAACATTTTTGACATTCACGTGTTTTTATTGTACTTTCTTGAACAGTAACAGCCTCAAACAGGCCTGTTGTGACTCTGTATCCAAACTGGTCTGAGATATACAGAGGAGAGACGATCACTGTCAGATGTGAGATCCATGGAGGAGACACTGAGTGGGATTGTGAGTGGGAAACAAACAGCATGATAAAAGCTCCAAATCAAAATGAATACAGGATTAGATCTGCTTCATCATCCAACAGTGGAAACTATCGCTGTAAGGGCAGAATGAAAAGTTCACAGCATAAAACAACAGAGTGGAGTGATTCAGTCACACTGACAGTTTCTGACAGTAAGTAGAGTCATAGTTCATTTAACCTGGAAATAGAAACAGTTTGTAAAAATATGTTTTTATTAGTACATGTTGAGATATTTGACATGTTTAGATAGTCTCACTCTTAAAGTTCATCATAAATATTTGTGAGTCAACATTTTAGTGACATTGAATTCAGAGTTAAGGGACGAAAGATTGAGAGAAAATCTTTGTTGAACAGATGAACCCCGTCCTGTCCTCACTGTGTCTCCATGATGGCTGAGTCCTGGAGCCTCAGTAACTCTGAACTGTGAGGTTGAACATCCGTCTGCAGGATGGAGCTTCTACTGGTATAAAGCTGTTCCTGATCTATCAGAGAAATCCTCCAGTTATGAGCTGCTACCTGATGGCAGTGGGACTGCACAGGACTCCTACATCATTCATGGACAGACACACACAGCAGGATATGTGTGCAGAGCTGGAAGAGGAGACCCAGAGTATCACACTGATCACAGTCGACCAAAGTTTGTTTGGTCTGCAGGTCAGTTTGAGGATTTTTAATTTTCATGCTGATGATTTGAAAGTCTGTAAATCTGGCTGCATAACTATCAGGACTCTTGTGAACCAAACAAAAGTCAAACGTATATTTCCACTGTGATATGTTGATCCTAACATCTGTGAGCTTTGTGTCTTCACTGCATGTTGTTTCCAGATGTTCATTCAGCAGCGTCTCTCACAGTGAGTCCTGACAGAGTGCAACACTTCACCTCTGACTCTGTCTCACTGACCTGTGAGGGAAACTTCACTGAGTGGAGAGTGAGGAAGTTCTCTGAGGACGGCCGACTCTCTGACTGTAGGAGAATGACTGGATCCACATGTGACATCAACACATCAAAGTCAGATACTGCAGTGTACTGGTGTGAGTCTGGATCAGGAGAGTTCAGCAGTGCAGTCAACATCACTGTACAGAGTATGTTATTATACATTTACTTCTTGGATCTGAATGATTTAGACGTCACATGAACTTTTGTCCCAGCTTTGCTGTATGTGAAGTCATTTTATCTGGAGAAAAATAGCAGTTTTTAAATACACAAGATCAGATCTTCATGATGAAAAACATTTGTACAATCTGTTCTTATTATTGTCTGTCAGCTCTTTCTAAAAGTGTGCACCAGCTGATGTGACTGAAACAATTGTGTGTGATTGTGTCACAGATGATGGTAATGGTCCTATCCTGGTGAGTCCTGTTCATCCTGTGACTGAGGGAGCTTCTGTTAGTCTGAGCTGCAGTTTGAGAACACAAAAAATACTTTCCAATGTGTTTTTCTATCACAATGACAAACTTATTCAAAATGATCCCCGAGGGGAGCTGAAGATCTCTGCAGTGTCAAAGTCTGATGAAGGTTTCTACAAGTGTCAGTACTCAGGAAGAGAGTCAGCACAGAGCTGGATGTCAGTTAAAGGTGAGCAGGATCAAAACATCTGATGGAGTTTTATAAACCAATGACTGAGAAGGAACGTTATATTGTCTGATTTAAGTCTCAAAGTCACTCGGCTCCATTTTATAAAAGTTTTTTTTTTTTTATACAATTCTAATTTATTAATAATTAATTGCTATTTGTTGTTACAGTAACTGTGTCAGGAGCTGACAGCTCTTCGTCTCCTGTGTGGTTGATGGTTGGACTGGTTTGTGGAGTCTCTCTCATTATTATTCTCCTGCTCTTGTTGTATCGCTGCAGACAGTCCAAGTGTAAGAGCCTCTTTTCTGTTATTAATATTGTTATTATTATTATTAGTAGTCATAGTCATCGTATTAGTAGTAGTAGTATTGACATTTCATTGAGTATCTGTCACGGTTACTAAACTAAAACACAACTTTATCACAGAACTTAGAAAGTTATCCAAATAAAACAAAAACAAAAACAAAAACTAAGAAACCAAATTTCTACAAATCTTATTAAAACAAACTTTGATGAAGGATGTGACAGTAAAGGAAGATTGAGACAGTCTATAAAACACAATATAATGAGATGATGGGAAACAGGTGGGAACACAGTGATAACTAATGCCCCTTTTCCATTAGTACATTGGTGGACAACTCCAGGCTTCGAGGACCGGTGTCCCTGCAGGTTTTAGATGTGTCCTTGAACCAACACAGCTGATTTAAAAATTAGGTCCTCAACATGTCCTGAAGTTCTCCAGAGGTAACAAACTAATAATGTGATTCAGGTGTGTTGACCCAAGGTGAGATCTAAAACCTGCAGGACACCGGCCCTCGGGGCCTGGAATTGCCACCCCTGCATTAGTACCTACTTGGATCAACTCACAACTATTCGAATCGTATTGACTGGTTTTCTATTACAGTCAAGTACCACCTAATGTGTGTGGTCGTCCTAATAGCAACGTGGCTGAGCATCCTGTGACGTAATTAGGATGCGTCAAACACACTACAATGAAGGTGGACGTTGAGGCGATGATAAACCTGCTGCTCAGTCTGTGAATTTTCGTCACACTCTGGGACCACGGTGTTGCTTTTGTAGCTGTTTTCCTCATTGCTGGGTTTCAAAAATGGCTGTTTTGATTTTCATCAATGTAATACTCTCATAAGTCATTGAGTGACGCCACTGAGCAGTCAATCAGTGGGATGCAGGCTGTTGACGTCACATTTTGGGATCGCCTCGGGTCGCCTGGAACTCCGGCTGAGTAAATACTGAAAAAGTACCTGGTAACAGGAACTATGACCTGATGGAAAACCCTGAAAACCATGGTGACCTGACCTGAGTAGTTACTAATGGAAAAGAGGTTAACAGAATGACTATGGAGGATGTAAAACTAGACCCACGATACAGACGAGAACAGAGTCCAAAATAAAACAGGAAATGAGTGACACTGAGACCGGGGCCCTGTTTCAGGAAGCCGGTTTAGTGGAAAAACTGAGTAAGTATACCCTGAGTTAACGAAAACTCTGGGTTTTCGGTTTCACAAAGCGAGTTCAGCTGCAGCCTGAGTGAGTCACTATGACGACACACTCCGTGAAGCTAACCTGCCCCCTAGCAGGTTTACTTCAACTAACCCTGACTGTCTCCGCCCCTTTGTCGGAAACCTGACAGTAGGAAGTGTCGGACATGGCGTGCCACTTCCTTGAAGAGCCAGTAGATCGTGAAGCCCAAATTCTCCGCAGAGCTCTCCGCCGGGAGAGAGTGATCAGAGCGCGTTTGGACATTTTATCATTTCCTGATGATTTTCTGTGTGAACGTCACCGTTTCTCAGCACAATCTATAATTTATTTGGATAACATCCTCAGGCCATATATTACGCATGTGACACATCGCGGACATGCTCTCAGTTCATTGCATATTATTTGTATTGCACTTCGGTTTCTTGCAAACGGGAGCTTTCTGTATAATATTGGTGACGCTGAGCACGTTTCCAAGGCTACCGTCTGTCGGGCAGTCAGGAATGTTACAGTTGCACTGAAACGTCTCCTGCACTCATCTGTGGTGTTCCCCGGTCACAGACCCACAAGATTCATCAAAGAGGGATGCCACAAAATTGCAGGTATCAGGGTGACCAAAACTTAATTTATGATGTGGTGATACTTGGACTACTACTTAAATTGCACATTTATTTTCAGGGTTCCCAGGCGTGATTGGCTGTATAGATGGTACTCACATTCCAATTATTGCTCCTTCAGTAAATGAAGGAGACTATGTGAACAGGAAGTCGTTCCACAGCATTAATGTACAGGTACATAGTTCCCTGTAGCATTTCACACTAACAAATTATTTCATTATAGTAATGGATGCTAATTTGTGTTCTCTGCACTGTGAAGATCATATGTGATGCTGCCAACATTATCACAAATGTGGAAGCCAAGTGGCCAGGCTCTGTCCATGACTCACAAATATTCCGTGAATGTACACTGAGCACAAAATTTGGACATGGTGAGTTGAAAATACTTTAAAATATATAAAGACCAATTGCTTCAGGGACATTTGAACTGAAGTGTATCCTTCTGTCTTAGGAGAGTTCACTGGCTACTTGCTTGGTGATAGGGGGTATCCATGTTTACCCTATTTGCTTACCCCTTACTCTGACCCTGAACCGGGCCCACAGCAGCGATATAATCTGGCTCATTGCAGGACAAGAGCCAGAGTTGAAATGACTATCGGAATGCTTAAGGCCCGGTTCCAGTGCCTGCAAAGGCTCAGGGTCACCCCAGAAAGGGCATGTGACATTATTGTGGCATGTGTGATTCTTCACAACATTGCCACAATTAGAGGAGAACACTGTCCTTCTGAACCAAACAGCAGTGATCCAAACCATGAACATCCTGACCCTCCCACGGACATACAAGATGGAAGTGCAGTCAGAGACACCATATGTCACAATCATTTCTTTTGACCCATCACCTCAACATGTTGAAAGAAGAATAAACAGGTTTTTTGTTCAACTGGCTTTATTGGTCACCTGTGTTTCCTGTACACAAAGTATTAAAAGATGTAAACCTCATAAAGTGTCTCTGTTGCTTCCTCCTCTGTAACAGCTGTCAATGTTTCTTCATTATTTTCCTGTAGTAAAGAAATAAACAACATTGCTGTTCTACTGTAAACTCATATAATCTGTGGAGTATTACTCACAACTGCATGTTGGTCTGGCTCAACAGGAGGCTGCACCAGATGCAGTACACCATCACCATCAACTGATAGAATATGAGGTTTATACAGGTCACTTATAACTTACAAGGGACCAAATGGCAATTAACAAACATACCAATCACCTTACACTTCATTGTCATTATGCTCTCAAAGACAACCAAGACTGAGGGAAGGCAAAATCAGTAGGAAAATAACTTCACTACAAAATAATCCATTATGGTAAAGAGTTTATCAGATGAATGAGTAGCACTGCAAAGGTGACTGTGAAGAAAGGATGTATGCACATCATGTATTATTTTGAATTTACCCCCTATGTAGGCACTTGTGTCTTGCGGGGTTATTGACTCAGAGGATGTCCCCGCAGAGATGCCTTCGGCCACAGGGCGCCCACTGTTTTGGCTGAGGGCCAACTGCTCAGCCTCTGTGAGTGATGGTGGTGGAGGACCCCCACCTGTTTTTCGGGCCTCCGCTTTTTTTCTGTTGGCTATAACGGGCCACATTTGAGCATACAGAGTAAGCAAATATGTACTTGTAATGTGCTCAGATAATTTCAATAAGTGCTTACAGAAAGAAAATTAATGTAGCCTCTAACTGCAATTGATTTACATGGTACAAACAGACCAAGCACTATGGCTCATAATACAATTACACCTTACCTGTTTGGACTATATTTTTATATTTCATTTTTACTTGCTGCCAGGAACGTTTGGGGCCTGTTGGGTTGCACCTGCGCTCACATCACGTCACAAAATAAAATGTATAAAATAACAAATAAAATAACATATGATAAAATAACGTGTTAAATGGGTGGAAATCCCTAGATCAATGTTTATATTAACACTCACGCATTGACTCTGTCGGCTATGTTTTGCCATGCATGCTCCCTGTCTTTTGCAGCTGTCGCTGTGTTACTTTTTTCCGCGGAATTTGCATGTTATCGGCATATGCTGCCATCAGAATTTCGGCCTCAAGCGCTGTGAAATACATTGACCGCGCCTTCTTTCCCTCCGTCTCCATGGTGACTCACTTAATCTGTGCTCCACTGATCAGGGCTTTATGTATCCTCGTCCGCGCGCTTCACTTGGGGTTAAAGCAACTCCGCGTTGATTGAACTACTTGTTATCAGCCTTTCTGGAACCGAATATTCCGAGTTGGACAGTTCGGGGTTACTCAACCCTGAGTATCGTTTTTCACTCTGAGTTTTCTAAACCGGCTTCCTGAAACAGGGCCCTGGAGTAAGACACACGAGCTTGACGCAGACAGTAAACAAAACATGGAGACCAGAGAGAAAGAACAGAGTGAGAACACAAGGGGATAAACAACCTCTCATTAACCAAATAGACAGATAACTGTAATGTAAACATAACATCATACGAGAAAACGAGAATGTCAACAATACAAAATACAGAACTATGAAACTAAGAATGATCAAAAATAGAAAACCAGAGAAACCAAAACATCAAACCCCGGGTCAACCATTCAGGGACCTTGAAGGAAGCACAGGCAGGAAGTTACCTGCTACACATTGTTACCTGTTGCACCTCCAGTGTTGGGAAGGTTACTTTTAAAATGTATTCCATTACAGAATACAGAATACATGCCCCAAAATGTATTCTGTAACGTATTCCGTTACGTTACTCAATGACAGTAACGTATTCTGAATACTTTGGATTACTTAATATATTATCATGCTTTTTACAACAACGTGAATGTACTATTGCTGTGTGATTTATTACTATTACTGAAGGTGCGCGACTCCGAACTGTAGTAAAGGGACCTCTGACTAATACGGCGGGGTCCCTGTCGGCTCGTAGCCGAAAAATAGCTTTACTTTGTTGTCTGGGTCAACTTTTCTGGCGAGAGACAGAGAGAGGCGTTGAAAGGCTGCTCCAACGGAACTTATTGTTTTCGGAGGAAAACACGAACACGGTGTACAGTCGAGTCTTAATAGCTTACTTACAACTGGGCTCGTCAGGCACTCTTTTTGGCTGAAGTGGTTATTATTATATTTACATGCTTCCAGCTCCCATTTTTCCTCGATGACAACTTGTACCTTTCTACTCCCCTTTTTCTCCCTCCTCGCGCTCACAGACACATAACGTGTATGGCAGTCCATTCTCCCTGCAACACGGACTACACTGCCCATGATGCTACATTCTTTAGAGCTATGCTTGTAGCATTCTGCCTGTTAGCTTAGCACAACAACAACAGCAACGAAAAGGCGCTCTCTCTCTCTTTTTTTTTTTTTCTTTTCTTTTTTTGTCCCGTTTGGATCTATAGCCATCAGAATTGTTATCTTGAGGCCAAGAAAGATGCCAAGCGGATTTATTTTACCAAGTGGATCATCATGGCCTTGCCATATTGGTCCATTTGATTGACCTTTATTATAATTATGAATTTATTTTATTTTTAGTTGCAAACGGGACAGACATGACTGGGGATAGGACAGGGGGAAAGAATGAAAGAAAGAGGGGGAGAGAAAGAAAGAAAACCAAAGGGGAGAAGAGACGGTGAGAAGGGGGGGAAGAGAGAAAAAAACAAACAAACAAAAAAAAAAACAACTCCTGGGTCACCTGTATGGAGAAAAAAAACAGAGGAGACAGCAAACAACAAAGAGCAACATAATAATAGAAAAAAACCCAGCACCATCACAATAAACTAGCCAGCCATTGATATCAATAGTTACTAAATAATAAACGATATTGTGCAACACGCAAGATAGACAGCGCACAGTGTGCTTTGAGGCAGCAGCCAAGAAAGCTGTAGTCCGCATCTGTGAATACCCATGTGTACACCTGTGTGCATACCTGTGTGGATCAGCATGCTTGCATTCCAAAGGTTTCTCCATGTAATGATCTGCTAGGGAGTGTGGGGAGCCACAGCCCTGTCCTTTATGGTATCAAGCAGGTATGGAGGAGATCAAAACTCCAGACATCCAGAGGCCCCCAGAACACAAGAGACCAAGGAAGACCCACAGAGGGGCAGCTGCGCCACTGTCCCAGTAAGAGCTAAGGAGAGTCCCAGATGAGGGCTCATTCAGCAGCCGCGGAGCAGAAGCCAGGGGGAGTTGCAGTGACGCGCCCATGAGCTCCGCCGGCAGCCAGCTGTGCCTGAGTGACCGAGCCCCAGGCCGAGAGGCCGGGGGCACCCCACCTCCGAAATGGCCCGAGCGAGCCCCAATAAGCGGCCGCCAAGGAGTGAGCCGGTGTGTACCCGGACGCCCACCCCCAGATACAAAGAACAACCAACGCACCGACACCTGAGGGAGTCCGCCACCGGTAGGGGAAGTGGTGGTGGGTGGAGATAGGCCTCCAAACCTTGGAGGGCCCGAGATGTCCCCAGAGAGGTGGCGTCTGATACCCAACCTGACATATAGACACAAACATACAGGCACACACATCCATTCCCACCCTCATGCTCTCATATGCACTTCACACTCAACCGACGTGGAGACAGACATAAAGAGACGCTGTATACACGATCACACTCCCCAAGCGTACTCTACAAACCGGGTCTAGGTACCCTTGCCCCTGGAGGGGGGAACCGCACCCAGACCCAGGTGGTGTTACCCTTTTCCCTGCGGTGGGGAGAGGCAGACCGCCCCGACTCCGCAGCAGCAGGGAGGCCCCACACCCCAGACCGCAGCCGGACGGCCAACTCCTCCTAGCCCCCCCGCTCCAGCAGGCCGCAGAGAATGGGGGTGAGAGAAGACTCCAAACCTCCCTCCACCCGCTCATAGTAGTGTTGATGCATGTGTGTTCTAAGGTGCAATTAAAACCCAGGAGGGCATGGAGCTACCTGCCAAGGAGCAGCAGGTAAGCGCATAGTTCCTCCTGCTAGCCCTCAATGTCTACGTGCATAGCTGGACTGGCCATCGGGCATACCGGGCATTTGCCCGGTGGGCCGCTGGCGATTTTTTGTTTTTATGGGCCGATCGATTTTTTTTTTTGGAAGGGTATAAATAATGAAAGGTGTTGGATTGGCCAATTGGTCATGATCGACTCTGGGCTGGACCAATTACAGCCGAGGAGGTCGGATGCACCCGCCCCCTTGTTTAGCAATCTTATAGACGAACTAAAGAAAATGGAGAACAAAAAAGGAAAGGAGGTGCAGAAAAAATTAGGGCCAAAAAGAAACAAGCCCTTCAGGCAGACGCTGCCAAATGTGTAAAAATAACTGAATTGTTTGGCGGTGGCTATGACAGAGCTTCCACAGATTTAGCAACATCAGCAAGTGGCGGAGGCCAGCAGGTGGATAAGGGAAAGGGGAGGCAGGAGGAAGAGAGACCGAGGTGGCCGCCGGTCATAGTGGCAAGTGAACTGAACTTTAGGTAAGAGGTTATGACCTGCTGTCTATCTGTGTCAGATATAAACCAAGTTTAGTTGGAGTTTGTTTTCGTTGTGCTGACTTTTTACAGTCGCTTAGAATAACTGGTACTGCGTACTAGCTAGCATGACGGCGTTTATATACTGCTGGGCGGGTGCTATGAAGTTACTGATAGTAAATTGTATTTTATGCTTAAGGTTAGTTTCTCAAACTCCTCACAATCTTAACAAATTGTGCCAATCCTTACATGTTGCACCAGGCTGATTTATCATCAAAAGTGGAGAAGTCCGTGACAGGAGACAGAAGAGCAGCAGAGAGAGATGGAGAGATGACTTTATGTCATCCATGAGGGATGCATTTGACATATGTTTCACATATTATAGCCCAACAAGTTACTCATAGCAATTTAAATACGAGCAATCAATTTTTGGCAAATACCGGAAATCACTTTTTGGCACAACACCGGCTATTGCAGTTAATAATACAACAGCTTCTTGCCATTTTTTGTGTTTCTTTTTATAGCTGTGTAACTGAGTTCAATTGAAAGCCTGCATGCGCTAGTACCTGTTTGCCACAAGTTCCCAGAATCCTTTGCGGTTTCTGAATGACGTCACATTTTTGGTGGGCCGGTCTCTAGTCAAAATGCCCGGGCCGATTTTTTGTCCCAGTCCAGCCCTGTCTACGTGTATTTAAAATTGAGAGGTGGGCAATGATTCTTGGGGTGAGGTGTACACCCTGATGGTAACTTGGACTCCGTGTATTGTGCCCACCCCCAAGATCCTATATGTATGTGTAATGAGGGTGTGAGTAATGTGAATGTCTAAGTTGTGGGATCGCCCAGGAAACACACAGTCGCAGAGAGAGAGAGAGAGAGAGCGTCGCCCTGTAACCATGGCAACCGTAACGCTGCCGCCTGGAACAACAGAACGTAGCTGTCAAACAAAACCCAATCAGTCCTGACCCGCGACAAAATGAAACAGGAAAGTACCGCAGTGTAATCCATTTATTTCAACAAAGTAACTGTATTCTAAATACCACCTTTTTAAACGGTAACTGTAACGGAATACAGTTACTCATATTTTGTATTTTAAATACGTAACGGTGGTACATGTATTCCATTACTCCCCAACACTGTGTACCTCCAACAGTTACATCATGGTAGCTGAAGGGTCATCAGCTGGGAGCCACCCTTCATTGATGTTTTGCTCCATTAATCATGGAACATCTTGTGGTGGTGGAGCAATGGGTGGAGGTCTCCCTACTGTCCCTGCAGCTGACCCTAGGACGCTTGTCTTCCCCACAACTGGTCTTTCCAGATCTCCATTAACTTTCACATGTCTTAGATTCAGTTTGTGCTCAGTTTTTCTTAAAATCTAGTTGCACAAACATCTAAATAACCAACTGACTACATGCACAAAAGATCAGAAACAAACAGGATTTTATAAACTGATTGTATCTTTAACTCGACTGAAAGAATCCACAAATGTTATTGTTTCATATCAGAACAACACAAACAGAAACACCATGATGGGTTCATGCTCTGAAAATACCTGATAGTCCTGTTGTTGATTTAAACACAACTAATGAAACTCTGTAAAAGGTTTTTCTGTTTTTTCATTTATCTTTGAAAAATGTGTCATGTTGGTTTTCATGTGTGAGCCACTGAAACACTGGTGCAGTACATCATGTGAAAAGCACAGAGCAGCTAGAGATGAAACAGTCTTTTAATTTAAGGAAACTGGCACCATGTCATTGGTTTACAATTGTGTAACTAAAATATGAACATTTCAGGTGCAGATAAACCTCCAGATGTCATTTACTCTAATATTGAACTGGAAAACTTTGGAAATAAGTGTGAGTATACAAAACATATACAATGTAGAAGAAAAGCCTGGAAAGTTTTTGAAAAGTTTAAAAATATATTAAATGTTTTTCTTTTGTGGATTCGATCATCTTCACAGGGAAGCATCATAAACCAGAGCAGAGTGCTGTTTACTCTGAGGTGAAGACGGGAGCTGCAGGTACAGTCACAACAGTCTCATTCAGTGTTTGTACTTGAACATGTCATCACATCATTATATTGCAGGTAATTATAGGTCAACATGGAGTTTAGTTATTCACTTACTAATCAGTGTTTCAGCTTTACTGAATCACAGCATCCACAGATTCTGACCCAGACCTCAATCACAAAACACACACATGCAAAGCTGAAGTGTCACAGGCAACAAATGATTTTTACTTAGATTTCTTTCACTGTAGTTGTAAAAAGTTTAAAGTCCATATGTATTCAACATGTTTGTATCATATCTGTGCTGAACAAATGTGTGCTGAGCTCTGACGTCTCTTTTAGAGGACAGTCTGATGTATGCTGAGGTCAAACAGCCCAAAAAAGAAAAAGCCAAGAAAAACAAAGGTGAGCAAAGTCTGCCATCATCTCCACTGAATATTGTTCATCATGTTTATCTGCTCTTACAATGTAAATCTGTTTATTTTAATATTTATATTTATGTATTCACAATCCATCAGCTTTTAAAAATCTACTATTTTATCTTTGCATTAGTGGAGACATCCAGTTTCCTCCTGGTTAATGATATTATTGTTTTCAATGATCTTCTCGTCATTCACAGGAAAATCAAGTCCTGCAGCTGATGCAGCAGTTTATTCTGAAGTCACATCAGGAAGCTCTCTCAGTAATTCTGCTGCCATGCAGGCTGATTTATTCTTCACATTATTAAATGTCTTCAGCTCATAATATCTTTACATGTTGGAAATCACTTTGTCTTTTTGTGCTTGTCTTACAGGTCAGTGAGGAGAGCTGTAGCAGCAAAGCCAAGAAGAAGCTTTTTATGAAGCCACTCTTGCTCCTCTGCTGCCCAAATATCAGACATGCTCAGCTTTATGTGCAGTTACAATATTACATCATAATATCATATAGAGTTAGTACTCTCTTATAGCATAAAGCATACTGTGTTCTATATAGTCAGCTGTTTTTATATTCTTAAAGCTTTCTGTATATAAAACTTAACTGAATGTTTCCTGTTTCAACATCAGTGAGAACAAAGTGTGAAATATGTGATCTTTAGTAGCTGATAGCACGACTTTAAGTCAGCAGTGTTACATTAAAAAGTACTGTTATGGGCAGCAACACATACTTTTACTGTATTTGTTTAAAAATCTACATTATTTAAATAAATGATCTGATCAGTACTGTGTGAATTTGAATGTAATGAATGTATTTCTTGATTTCTTTTCTTTTTTGTTTTGTTTTGGGGTTTTTTGCTTTATCTTAAACATTTTTATTCATTTTCATGCATTTATAGTTAGATTGAATCTGAATTGCTCAACTTGAATAAAAGCTTCTAAAACTGAACTATATTTTTAACATTTAAAACAGATTTGAAGGATGGGTCGGGTGTATCCTTCGTGGCCCAACCTATCCCAAAATTCATAGCGCGGCCCAGCCAATTCCAGTTTCCAAGAATGGCGGCAGCTACTTAGTTTTAATATTACTCTTATTACTCTTTCTGGGTTACAAAATAAACTTTTAAGATATTTTCAGCTGAGAATGTAGCTGTGTGCACTTCAAATATCTGCTCTGTTTATCAAGACATCACATATTGGCAAAAGTGCTCCTTTTTGTTACCCACCAGCTCGATAGCTAGCCGGGGTTTCAAGGCTCACAAGAGCCGGCGAGAACACTGAACTCCCCGGCACATCATTTTCAGATCCCTGCGGTCTTTGGCTACTCAGGTTAAACATGATCTAAGTCACTTAGATGACTTAAAAATATATATTTTTTTGGCTTTTCTCAGTGTTTTATTTGTTCCTGAGTAAATCGGTTTGGCTGAGATTAAAGTTATAGTTTTTACACAGCTGAATAAACATCACACAAAACTGATTAAAAAGTGTGAGATGGTAGAATTTACTCCAGTGTCCTGTTATATTTTAGATAGCAAGGAGCAGACGGCTGAGTTTATTATTAAACTTTACTGAGACAATCTGCAAATTTCATTAAAGTTTAATAAACTATCATCTAGTCTTTATTTTTAGTTAGCACATATCTTAAACACTTAATGCTGTAAGCTAATGATAGTTATATAAGAGCAGATGCTGCTGGTGCAATAAGCTGCATGTTTTACGATCCAATGGATGCATGATCTGATTAGTCAACTATCAAAATAAGCATTTGTGGCAGCCTTAGTCTGAAGTCATAAAACAAGAATTGTGTATATTTTTTGATGGGTGTATTTTAAAACTGGAAACCTGACGATAGAGAACAACCTCTTTGTTCTTCTGAGCGGTCTGTCGTCCTTACACGTGTGTAACAAACTGTTTATTCTGCTGTTTGTCTTTTTATCAGAGGAAACTGAAACATCTCATGATTTCTGGCTGTGCCTGTGGGTTGAGCCACAAATCTTCTGTTCAGCAGGTTTGATGTTTTCAGCAAACTTCACACAGCAGAGGAAACAAGGAATTCAAAGAGCACCGTGGGAATTTCATAAGCAGCTGTTTTCCTGATTGTTGATTTGTGATTTGCTCATTTAGTGCTTCTGTGTTCAGTTTGTTTGCTACCTGATGTGTTACTACAATATTTTAAGTTATTTATTGCAAGTATTCATTATCAAAAATACATTAAGTCATCGTTTAAGGACGTTTTGTGTAATACTTTAGTACAAAATATAATCACTGGGTTGTGTTTGGAGTTGGTTGCCAACAGAGGGAGTCATTTTATTATGACTTCATCTGCTTGGCTGGATGTTAAATATTAGAAGATAAAAGTTGAAGACTTTGACTTCAGAGTCTATTATTTGCCATGTCATGTTGCAATAAATAAATACAATACACACAGTTTTCTGTGTCTATAAAAAACAAAGTGTGATGAGCCTTAAAAGTGAAAGAGGATGAATTATTTCTTCTGAGCAGCCTTCAGTGCTTTTGTCACTTGGTGGAAATGATTTTAGTATCACACTCTGTGTTAGTTAGTACACTTTTGCAACATATGTATTTTGTTTGTATGCTTTTATTTTGAAAAGTAGTTTTGTTACTTCCTAACCTCATCCTCTGAACGCAATGAGGTAAACTTAAACTTAGAGCAAAGAGGACATAAAGGAAGTCGCGGCAGGAGGCCGTGGAGCTGTTTCTTTGGAACCAGTGTCAGACCTGGAGGAGGAGCCAGACCCAGTAACAGGTGATATACAACTGATAGACGACAGAGTATATCTTTACCATATTATTCTGATTTATTTTACGGCTGTTGTCACTTCATGCATAGTATTCTCTTTCATTGCTAGTTTGCTCTGTGTGATTTTATTTTTCATTGCATGGCTTGTTTTTATTGTTTTATTTAGGAAGAGTTCATCTTTTAGTTGGCTTTAAAATACAGGAATTAACTGTAAATAAATAGAATTTTATTAACTACTGCTCTGTATGCCTTTACTGCTACCCCTTTAAGCTGCTCTAGTCTTCTGTATCTCTTTTTACACCTACATGTGTGTAAATGACTGTTGGTGGTTACTTTCTATCCTCTCAGAGGCTTTTTTTTATCCACTGAAAGGCCTCGTGGTTTGTGACCACCTAGAAAAGAGGAAATGCAGCCTGTGGTTTCAGCCTGAAGTCTTCTGTGTTACAGATATGCTGTTTTATGTTATCAGCTCATAGCAGAGAATTAACAGGGAATTCACACAAAGGTCACAGTGGGAATTTCACTTTGTTCTCTGTGTGCATGACACATGTTTATATTTGCTCCCTGTACCCGAATAACAGTAATAATTTTCTCTGGTACATTTAAGTATGGATGACAGTGTGTGACAGCAGATTAAAAATGGTGTCACTGCAGTGATGACACATACTAAACTAAAGGGAAAAAATGACGTGCTGTGAAACCATGAAAATAAATTTCTCACACTGCCTTCATACAGCTGCCTTCAACTGTCACCACAAAACAGGCGTTTCAAAACTTTTGCTCCAGGTTTTTGGTATTTTTAGGTTCATCTCAAAGTATCACGTCTACCCTGTGAATGTTAATAACTGTTAATAAGTTCACTACATCACCACCATCACTCCTATTAATGGAGCCCACTCATCCCCAGACTCTGAATCCTCTATGGAAGGCTTTTCAATCAGATCTTTGAAGTATTCCTTCTACTGCTTACAATATCCTTGGTTGACATCAGTGCTCCAGGTGTACTATAAACTTTTTACTCTCCTACCACAACTGAGTTTTAGTTTCAGCTGCAGCCAGGGTTGCAGTATGCTTGGCCTGCCTGTACCTGTTAGCCTCCTCCAAGGTGCCACAAGCTAATAAAGCCTGAGAGTTTGACGTCTTCAACTTGATGGCTGTCTTTACCTCTCAAGTCTACCATCTGGAATACCACCACGACAGGCACCAACAACCTTGCAGCAGCAGCTCTGTGCAGCTGCCTCAGTAATAGAGCAGAAGAACACGATGCAGTCAGATCCCCAGCCTCCTTCAGAATCCTGATCCAACTCACCACCAGGTGGCGATCATCTCAGCTTCTTGCTTCATCTGAGAGTCCAGAACATAGGGCTGCAGATCTGATCATATGATTACAAAAGTGATCATCCTTCGATCTAGGGTGTCCTGGTGACATGTGCTCCTCAGGATCAAAGTTGGTGTTCATTATGGTCAAACTGTGATTAGCACATTAGTCTAATAACAAAACATCGGACAGGTTCAGCTGATGCAGAAGGTGAGATGATTCTCACATTATGGACATGTGGCAAAAAGCAAAAAGCTGGTCCGGTGCTGATTTTTGCTGTCAGCTGTTACCCGTTTAGCTCTGGGGCAATGATGCATCAGCTTCATGTATCCTTGAAGTCAACCCACCATGTGTCATTACACAAGGGAGGCACTTAAAGTCGAGCAAGGTGGACCAGAGAATAGGGCTGTACCTGACTTACTTCTACTTAAAAAAAAACAATATTTATTTATTTATTTTTGTTTTGCTTTATTTTCTTTCTGATACAGCTTACCGTGGTTGTGCCAAGTAGATTTCATCACAAAGTTTTGAAGACATCCCACAATCAGAGCATTTGGGTGTTCATAAGGCTTACAGTTATATTCAGAACTATTTCCTTTGGCCTTGACTGAAGAAAGATGTATCTGATAACATTACAACATGTCACATGTGTCAACCAGGCTAAAAAGCTGTCTCCTATTCCAGGGATTTAAACGTTGTTGTCACGATGCAGACTCAGGCGCAGACCAGGGAAGGGAAAGGTCTGGGAAAGAGCTGCACAAAAAATCTTCAGTAAGAGATGAACTGACGGAAACAACTCACAGATTCCGATTTTCAGGCTACTGAGCAACTGACGCTGATAGCTCAACGATCCAGCGACGAGTAGCACAGTGCTGCCTATTTAAGTAGGGCTCGGGATTACGAAGATAGGCAGCAGGTGTGGAAATGGCAGGTGCGTGGACCAGGGGCAGGAGCCTGTAATGTGCACCCCCTCTGGTAGGAGAGAGAGAGAGAGAGAGAGCAAAACAACAAAAACACATGTTGCCTAATACGTATCAGCTGGTGAGGCACAGGGACCATGACAGTTCTGCTGTCCATGTGCCCATTTCCACAGTGTGGAAAGAATGATGGTTTTTTGAAAAAGGGAAATGTGTAAAAAAAACCCTTTCATGTTCCACCTGTGCTGCTCCATCTGCTGCTCTGTGAGTTCCACCTGTTGACATCCTTTTGGGAACTCTGCCATTGATCAGTATCCATTGCTGCCAACTACGTAGAGGCGTATGTGGTTCCTGGGGTTGGTTGGGTTCTGTCATCATGAAGTTCATTAAAAAATGTTTCATGAATATTTGCTCTGACTGAACTTTTGAAGGCTGGACCAGTGTGAAGTTTGTCTCATTTTAAGCTTTAGATGATAAAACTTTCCTGTTCTATTCTGTTTTCTCTTCTGGTCCTAGAAGCACAATATTTGAAAGTGGAATCAGCTCTGTTTCACCAAACTTGTGATACTTGTATTTTCAAACTGAACTTCAGCCCACCTGTGTTACCTTCATGGCCCACGAGGGGGCCCTGACCCACACTTTGGGAATTACTGGAGCTGACAAGGTGGTAACTCAGAATACAGTAGTTTATTTGTAAAACATGTATGAAAATAACATGTTTGTCAGAATCAGTGGTGTGAAGCATGTGTGGCAGAGCTGAGAGAGATTCTCTGTTTGTTTCGATACAATGTGATGGTAAAATAATGTTTGCCTGCTGGCTTTCACAGAGGTGTTATATCTGTCACTGTGAGTCAGCACTGAGCTGCCGAGCTCGCTTCAGTAACACAATGATGACTTAACTATCTTTTTCTTCTGCTGCAGAATTAAAATGAGGAAGAACAATTTAAGCTAAATATGCGTGTTGCCTTCCAGAAAACATGTTTTATCTCTGACAGCTGGCAGCAGAGAGAGCAAAATGCAAAGGTTTAAAAACTCAGTTTTTTGTCTTTGCTGGTTGTCATCTCTTGTAGGAATGAATTGTTATTGATTATCCACTTCCTCTTTCCTCTCTCAGTTATGTTAAAAGCATCTTGCTAACTATGTAATATGTTATGTATGTCTATGTATGTCATATATGTGGGCATATGGCAGCACGGTGGTTAGCACTGTTGCCTCACAGTAAGAAGATCCTGACTTCAATTCCACCATCAGGCCGGGGTCTTTCTGTGTGGAGTTTGCATGTTTTCCCCATGTTTGTGTGGGCTCTCCCCAGGTTCTCCGGCTCCCTCCCACAGTCTAAAGACATGCATTCTGTGGTTGATTGAAAAATCTAAATTGCCCATTTAGATTGTGAATGTGCGACTGGCTGTCTGTCTGTGTGTGTTACCCCTGCAACAGACTGGTGACCTGTTCAGGGTGTTCCCCACCTGGGATAGGCTCCATCACCCCCTGCGACCCTGAAAAGGATAAGCGGAAGCGAATGGATGGACACATGTATTTAGTTACCAAGTATATTTTAGATTGTACAAGATGTGCATTCAGATTATTTTTTTAAAGTTTCACAGTGTGATATTATATATATGGCCAAAAGTATTCACTCACATCCAGATCACTGAATTCAGCTGTTCCAGCTTCTTAAATTCTAAAACCAAATGGTGGAGTCCTGGGTATTTACACCCTAATGCAGGTTGTTGCTTAACAGGGTCGTTGGCCCACTATTAATCATGTGACTCAAGTTGTGAAAAAAGGCGTGGATCACTATCGCCAGAGGTTTTGGGTAAACCATAAAATTGTTGTGACCTTGCCTCACAATTTCATGTGAGCTATCGTCACCTAATGCAAGATGTGCCTGGGCATATGGGAAGGGATCTCAAAACTAGATTGTAGGTGGCAGATGGTTGGTGTCATAAGCCATCCTCTCTGTTCAAAGATGGTCGTTCACGGTGACATAGATGTCCTGTTTCAAAGGATCTGTCTCGTCTGTCCAAAATGTGAAGACTGGCATCCTCATTGGCATCGTTCATCTGACCTTGAAGTGCAGACGACGATCTGAGGCCGACATCTTATTAAACCCTATGGTTTAAGAATGGGATATCACTCATGTTTATATGTTTGTAAAAGCAGACAAGTGACTACTTTTGGTATCAGAGGCTATGTCTACACTTTGACCTGTTGTTATTTCTGTCTGCTGTTTATTTACTTTCCGGCTCTTTGAAAGGTCGCGTCAAAATGGACTAACAATGAGGTGGAGTTGTTGCTGCGAATAACACAAAAGTACAAAATTGCAAAAGCAAGTGAGAATTAAAGAATTTGAAGAAAAGGGAAGACACAAAGGACAACTGTCTGCCTTTCCTGGACTGCGCTGTGCACATTGAAGAGAACGGCAACCTCAACATCGAAGTTTACCGGAAGCCCACACACACGGACCAGTACCTCCTCTTTGACTCCCATCACCCTCTGGAACACAAACTTAGAGTAATCAGGACCCTACACCACCGGGCAGAACGTGTTCCCTCTAAGCCTGAAGGGAAAAAGAAGGAACACACACATGTAAAGGAAGCACTCAAAATGTGCGGCTATCCTAAATGGGCGTTCTTAAAGTCAGCAAAGAGGCACAGAAAAGAAGACCAGACACCAGCGAGGGAGGACAGACGCAACAACATCGTCATCCCCTATGTAGCCGGTGTATCAGAGAAACTCAGGAGAGTTTTCTCCAAGCATGACATCCCAGTGTATTTCAGACCCAGCAACACGCTCAGACAGAAACTGGTTCACCCGAAAGACAAAACGCCAAAACACAAACTTAACAATGTGGTGTATGCTGTACAATGCAGCGAGGAATGCTCAGACCTCTACATTGGAGAGACCAAACAGCCACTTCACAAGCGCATGGCACAACACAGAAGAGCCACCTCCACAGGACAAGACTCAGCAGTCCATCTGCATCTTAAGGATAAAGGACACTCTTTCGAGGATGCCAATGTTCACATTTTGGACAGAGAGGACAGATGGTTTGAAAGAGGAGTGAAAGAAGCCATCTATGTCCACTGTGAGCGACCATCTTTGAACAGAGGCGGTGGTTTACGACACCAACTCTCTGCCATCTATAATCCAGTTTTGAGATCCCTTCCCAGACGCCTTAACGCCCACTCACATCCTGGGCCATCTGACCTCAGGAATTCGCATGATAAGGTGGGGCCAGGTTTCACAATGAACACACCCGAAACTCTGGCTGATTGGGACCCACGCCCAGTTTCCCACCTTGGCTCAGGCGATTAGAGGATCATCAGGGGGTCCTTTTGTCCCTCTGTGGGGGGTCACTCCCACTAGGTTTATATCTGGGACTCTCCACCATTTGACGTTAGAACTGAAGAAGCTTCTCGGATGAGAGGTGAAACGTCTTCAAGCAACTTAAAGAAGTCCAGACGCTTTTCTTTGCAAGCTCCTTTGACTACGATGACCTGGATGACTGAGAACCTTCACAGACAATTTGAAGAAAAGCTATCTGGAGCATGTACAAACAGATATTAATCTTTAATAGGGCTGTCAAAACTGAGAGCAAACAAAATGCCCTCCGCTAGCTTAGTTTAATTGATCACATGACAGCATCACTGTCATGGTCCTGGGTCGTTGACCCAGCGTTTTGTTTTGTGATTATTTCCCTCTGTCTAGTTATTCTGTGTCCTCCCCCCTTGTGTCCGGTTCGGGTTCTAGATTTCCTGTTTTGTTCTGAAAGTCTGTGTCTGTTGTCATTGTGTTCAGCTTGTGTCCTCCAGTCATCATGTGTATTCAGATCAGCTGTTCTTCCCTCCTGTGTGCGATTACCTGATTACCTTGTGTGTGTATATTTAGTGGGTGTCGGTCTGTGTTTGTGGTCGGCTCGTCTGCGTTCATCCATGTATCACTGCGTTAATCTACATTCATCTGCGTTCTATGGTGTTCCTGTCTCTGCGTCTCTCTGCCCCGCACCCCTTTGTATGGTCCCAGGTTTGTCACTTAGTTTCTCCCAGTTTAGGTTTCCGTTTGTAATTACTCGTGCTTCATTGCCTGTTTTTGCCACTACCACCCTGTAAATAAAACGTCACTCGTGTCATCAGTTTGCTGCATTTTGGGTCCTCCTTTTCCTCCACACCACACGGCTCCCTCCGCCAGCCGTGACAATCACATGACTAAAACGCGTCATCGTTTTAAAAAGTCTCAGTTTACGTCGACCGCACTGTGCCGCGAAAACCGCGTTTTTCAAATTTATCCATTTTGGAGAGTGTTTTCAATTTTTCTTGACCAAAAAGGCCGTCTCAGTGTGGACGGAAGGCCAAAAGTGAGAGAAAAAGTTGGTTTTGTGTTCCATCCCCATCCAGGAGAGCATCCTTGACGGCGTTTTCAGCCAAGGAAATCTGAGCTTTTTGAAAACGCTCTCCAAAGCGGATACATTTAAAAATATAGTTTTCGCGTCGCAGTGTGATAGCTTTTGTTCAAATTCTTTAATTCTCACTTGCTCTTGCAACTTTGTACTTTTGTGTTACTCGCAGCAGCAACAGCTCCACCTCATTATTAGTCCATTTAAAAAACTCTGTGCTTTTCCTCTGTGCTGGGCCTCAGTTTGCCGCGACGTTTCAAAGAGCTGGAAAGTAAATAAGTGGGAGACAGAAATGTCTTGCTTTTCACGCATGCGCAGTACTGGAACGTAAGTGTTTTTGGCCGTTTCAATGTAGATGAACAACTCAGTGAAAACGCATGAAAACAATAGTGTGGACGTGGAGCGTTTTCAGACGAAAACACAGTTTTAAAATTTATCCAGGCTAGTGTGGACGTAGCCTTAGTGTGGACATGGCCAAAGTGAATTTACTGTCTGCTCACTGCTCTAGTGAGTATGTGGCAGCTATTACACCTCTTTATGTGTAAACGGGGAACAGGAAGTTCAGTCAAATAAAACTGTTTAACACAATAAAGCAATGCATGCTTGTTGCTGTGCTTTGTATAATTGCTCAGTATGCATCATTCACTCAAGTTACTGCTGCTACAGGACTTAAAACCAAAGTTAAACATCAACTTTAAAAATAAATAAACTTTAATTAATGTAACAGTGCTGGAGCCATTAGGATGGCTGTAGCTGAGGAGGCAGAGCAGCTAGAATCTTCTAATAATCAGAAGGGTTGAGGTTCACTTCCTTCAAGTCAGAACAACTTTGAGTTTAGTAACAGAACAGGTTTGAATAGAAAACAAAAATGGAACCACACAAGAAGCAAGCTGATCTGTTCTGAATATACAGGAACTGCTGCAGTCGAAGCTACAACTGCTGTTTGAGCTCAGTGTGAAAAGGAAGGAAGCAGAAAGAGTCAGAAGAAGAAGTTACACTCGTATCTATATAAATAACAACATCTCTTTCTTCTGCTTAATTTTTAGTACAAAGTAAAACAGTTAAAGCAGCAGAGCTGGATGTGAGGATGAGGCGCTCTTTGCTCTGCGTGCTGGAGTTATTCTGTAAGTACATCACTGACTTTCTCTGTTTGCATGTTACTGATTAAAGAAACTATTTAAATATCACGAGGAGGTGAAAAAGTTTGTCTAAGAATGTGATTGGTGCTGACTTGGCTTGTTTTAACACTGTGTGGGATACACTGCTGTTTTACATTTAAAGTCTATACTTTATGAGCTCAGAAACTGATTTGAGGATGAACATCAACTGAAAATGCACATTTTTCAAAGAGTTGGATGATGTTTCAATCTTGATTTCAGGGCTCAGCACACTCTTCTATGGAAATGCTGAAGGTAAGATTTTGCTCTTTTTTCTTTTCTTCCTGTTTATAAAATCTGAACAGTATCGATCTGTATCTGTCATGATCCTGGATTTTGGACCAAGCATTTCAGTTTTGGACTCTCAGCGATTGTTTGATGTTCTCTGTTTCACTTGGTTTGTTGTAGTTTTTCAGTTTTTAGTTGTTCTAATATTAAAATTTTTCTTAGTTTATGTTTTCATTCATATTCTGTGTGTATAGTTATCTTTTCAGTTATTCTTCAAGCTTGTTTCCCATCCTGCTGTGTTCCCTGAGTCTAGTCTGTGTTTCTCTTAGATCTCCTGTGCTTAGTCAGACTTGTCTTCATGTTTGTTTACTCTTTGTCTGGGTCAAGTTTGTGTCTTAGTCTCTGCTTCAGTGTTTATGCTTCCTGTTTTATTTTGACAGTCCCTTGTCCCATGTCTTGTTTTCAGGTGTTTCTTCACTTTGTCTTGTCTCCCTGATTTAGTTCCCTGATTACTACATGTTAGAGCCAATCTAAAGAAAATATTAGTTTAGTTTAGTTTAATGTGTTGGGTAAGAAAACATTAGATCACATGTGTGGTAGCAGGTTAGAATGAGCCAGGACGGCAATGGAAATGTGGACTGAAGCAGCAAATCGTTTTTTGACCGTGACATCGTTTGTTTGTATGTACGAGTCAGAAATAAATCTGGACATCTCACATTAAGAAGTGGAAAAATTATGTTTTCAAAGCTTGGGAGAGAAATTCGCCACTACACTACATGTGTGTACTTCAGCCTTTGTCGTGATTTGTCTCATAGGTATTTTCCCTGTTTGTTCTGTATTTCTTGGTTAGTATCCGAGTTTTTTGCACTCAGCCCTCTCTGGGTTTTCGGTTTTCATGTGAAGTTTCATCAGTAAAGCTGTTTTGAGTTTAGTTCTGCTTCCACTGAACTAACTGTGGTTAGAAATGGCTGTTATTCTAAAACAATTCATGATTTATTTTATTTTTTTTTGGTAAAACTCATTGAGTAAAAGCTTAAAGTCTGCACTTCAGTCACATTAATTATTTGATTTACTGTGGTGGTGAACAGATGCAGAACTACAAATCTAGTAAAACATAATGGCCTTTTTAAAATTCTCACTAAACCTGCAGTGACAATAGTTCTCTTGTTTTGGGGGGATTTTTATTTTTTTTTTGTATTTCTAACTTACAGTACAGGACAAGCCCGTACTAACAGAAGACAGTACAACCGTACCAGCAGGGGACAGTGTGACACTGACCTGTGATGTGAAGGACTCTGCTGACTTAAAATATGAGTGGTTCAGACAAACGTCATCTGAAGAAAAGTCCATAATAACTGGTGAATCGGGCAGAACGATCTCTGTGTCTGAAGGAGGCACGTACACCTGCAGGGCTGAAGGGAAAAATATCATCATTACAGAAAGTGACTCAGTCACAATTCAGAAAACTGGTGAGTTTAAACATTTCACTTGAACTAAAACATTTTTTCTGTTATTATTATTATTGTTTTTGTTGTTGTATTTGAGGTATTTTTAAAGACAAATCAGCATTTATTCACATAATTATGATAAAACCTGCTGCTGGAAACAACTTTTTGCATTATCTTTTTTTTGTTCCCTGTTTTGTTGTTGTTGTTTCTTTTTTTAACAATATTTGTTGAACAGTCTTGGCTGCTGTGAAACTGCAGCCCATGTGAGTTTATCTACAATTCAAACTGAAGTTTCCTGTTTTCATTTATACGTCTGTTTAAACAGGACATCAAGAAACAATTATCTTCCCACCAACAGTTAAAACCCTCTAAAAACTCTAACAATGATCCAGCTGTTTCCAGGCAGCTTACTATTTTATATTTGGTGTTTTTGGCCAATTGTTTGTTGTTGTTGTTTATTAAAATCTTTGTAAAATCAGTAACCTGAAAGTTGCAAGACCCTTTACCCTTTGTTTTATTAAAGCTATCAAACCACATTTCACAGTGAGCAGGTGGAGCAAAGAAAAAAGATCATTCAGGTTCATATTTTTATGAAAGAAATTGTTTTGTTTTTCAGTTTGGTTTTGACTGTTGGAAAATACATTTGTTGACATCTTTTACAACACTGAGACTTTGTATTTTGAGAGTTTAACAGAGTTGTTATGAAACGACAGATAAATGAGCACGCAATAAAAAAGATCATTCATGTAAACTAAGGTTGGGCGAGTATTTATCGAGCATCGACGACAGGCTGAGGCTGACACTGGTCGTTTTTACAAGAGCGATTTATTTATCTGCCCATGAGTAAGTTTGCTAATAATGTTGGTTAAAGCTAAGAGAAGCAGTCAACAGGAGAAAAAAATAACAGGGCTGTTTTAACAGCAGCATCTTCCAGCTGCAAGCAAATGCACTCTCGTCAGTGTGCCCAAATGCAGCAGCCACTTTGTATTTTTTTGGCAACTAGTTCCTCCATGTTTAGATTTCTTCTGTGTTCTAAATGCACAAATCAATCCGTGCATGATTAATTGCTCAGCCCATCAAAAAGTCACCTGTGTGTATTTATCGCTTATTGTTACTTACTGGACTGATGAATGTTGTTTGGAAAAATATATGGCTGAAAAAGCAGTTAAATAAATTTCCCCTTTTTTTCTTCATTCTCATCAAACATGCATTGACATTAATTTTCTTGGTTTGTCGTATGTCCGACTTGCAGTACATGACAAGCCCGTACTAACAGCAGACAGTACAACTATACCAGCAGGGGGCAGTGTGACACTGACCTGTGATGTGAAGGAATCTGCTGACTTAAAATATGAGTGGTTCAGACAAACGTCATCTGAAGTAAAGTCCATAATAACTGATGAATCAGGCAGAACGATCTCTGTGTCTGAAGGAGGCACGTACACCTGCAGGGCTGAAGGGAAAATTATCATCATTACAGAAAGTGACTCAGTCACGGTTCAGAAAACTGGTGAGTTTGAACATTTCACTTGAACTAAAAAAAAAAAATTCTGTTATTATTATTATTATTGTTTTTGTTGTATTTGAGGTATTTTTAAAGACAAATCAGCATTTATTCACATAATTATGATAAAACCTGCTGCTGGAAACAACTTTTTGTATTATCTTTTTTTTGTTCCCTGTTTTGTTGTTGTTGTTTCTTTTTTTTAACAATATTTGTTTGTTGAACAGTTTTGGCTGCTGTGAAGCTGCAGCACAGCTGGTCTCAGATATTCACTGGTGAGACAATCACTCTCAGATGTGAGATTCAGGGAGGTGAAGGAAAGGTGTGGAAATATGAATGGACAGCACCCAACACAAACAGCCCTCCAACATCCAGTGAATACAGGATCAGCAGAGTTTCAGTGTCCCACAGTGGAGACTACAGATGTCGGGGTAGCAGTGACTATCTCTTAACAGGATGGAGTGATGCCTTCAGACTGACAGTTTCATGTGAGTTGGACCATGATTCATGCTGACATTTCATGTTTACATCTGTCTACTACTCTTTGGTGTTCATTCAAAACTGAACTGGTATTTGAAGTTTGAATATTTATTCTGTTGTTAATTAATTCATTTTGTTATTGTTATTTTCCCCGAAGTAAATGATAACATGATGTATGTTTTCCTGTAACTTCAACAGCAAGTAAACCCAGAGCCACACTGACAGCACAAAGTTCAGTCATACCAGCAGGGGGCAGTGTGACACTGAGCTGCTCTGTGGAGGGCTCTGCTGGCTGGAAGTTTGACTGGTTCAGACGTGATTCAGTCTCTTCTAAAGCTCAGCTCATGAGAGGAAATGAAGCAAACAGAGTTATTAGTGTCTCACAAGGAGGTCTGTACCACTGCAGAGGAGGGAGAGGAGATCCAGTTTACTACACAGAGGACAGCAGTGTCGTCACACTTAAAGAAACTCGTGAGTTTAAGCACCCCATTTAGAGTAAAAAATAAAGTCTAAAGTTTAAAATCCAGACTCATTATGAGATAGTTCCGTCTTATTATTATCATGATTGCAGATTTTTAATGCAAAATAATTATTTTTAAAATAAAATACTTAAAAATCTCTGTTACTGAAAACCAATCAAGTGTCCTGCAGAGTAATCAGCGATGATAATGATGTTATTGATCTGAACAGGAAATTTTATATAACTCTCAAGGCTGCAACAGCAGTAGTGTGGAAGGTGAGAGAAAGGACCGAAGAGCAGGCACTGAAAATGACTTATTGGGAGAGAGCTGTATTTACAGTCGTGAGATACAAACAGAAGCAGTGCCGGGACAAAAGAAATGCCTAAACTGGGAAAACTAAAAATCATACAAAATGGCCTGCATGTGTATAGCACTTTACTCAGTCCCTAAGGACCCCAAAGCGCTTTACACGACATTCAGTCATTCACCCATTCACACACTGGCAATAGCAAGCTACTTTGTAGCCACAGCCACCCTGGGGCGCACTGACAGAGGCGAGGCTGCCGGACACTGGCGCCACCGGGCCCTCTGACCACCACCAGTAGGCAAACACGGGGTTAGTATCTTGATATTTGGCATGCAGCCAGCCTGGGATCGAACCACCGACCTTCTGGTTAGTGACTGACCTTCTCTGCCATCTGAGCTACAGCCACCCCATACAAAGAAACAAAAAACCCGGGACATAAACCCAGTACATGACCCATAAAGACCTGAGATATGGAACAGGGAGCCTGGAATGCAGAAAGACAGGTGGATAACAGACACACAAACCAGCAAGAAACAGAGGAAAACACTGATCTTAAATACACTGGCAGTAATGAGGGAGTGAGAAACAGGAAGGAAGCACAGCTGGGAATAATTAGAGATAATGAGGCAAGTGGAAAGCAAAACTAGACACACTGCACACAGGACGGGCTATCAAAAAAACCCAAAAACATGTAGCATGACATTCATAAAGATGCAGAATAGACACTGAGACATGAAACACAGGGAAGACGTAGAGACAGAGAAACAAGACAAGCATTTAACACATGGAGACAAAAGGAAAACAAGGATACAGAACAAAACCTTCACTAGAGACATGACAGCAAGAACACAGCGAAAGGCAAAGAACAGAACAAGAAACCAGAAACTATAAATACGAATAATCCCAGAAAACAATAATTCAAAGAATATAACTTAAACCAAAAAACAAACAGTGGGTCACCAGAGCCAGGGCTGTGACAACAGCACATTCATTTCAGGTTGCCAAATCTGCTTTCTTTAAGATTTAAAATTTAATATAGTTTAAACTTTGACGTTGACATGTTTTTATAGAAGTCATTTTGCTTTGACATTTCCAATCAGCTCACAGAGAAACCAACACACAGTCAACTACAGCTTATCAAAATGTCAAAGTACTCGAGCACTACGGCTGCAACTGTTCATCGAGTAATTCTCATAAAACGATTATAAAAAAGCTTTCAGTTTTTTGCTTTGATGCTTCGTTTAACAAACAGCTCTGTAGAGTTCAGTCGTCACCATGTGAACTCGAGTGTTTCACCCACATTTGCATCTATAAATAGACCTGCAATAGAAACATATTAAGAAGCACGCCTGTTGATAACAAATATGACAACACTGAACGCATGCAGACCCAGTTTTCCAACAAAAACAATCATAAAAAACAGCAGCAGTGATGATGATGCTGACACAGTTTAACATGCAGTCAGTCTGCACAGATGGAGCAAAGAGGTGGAGCTGTTACAGAGACGGTGAGCTCAAGCTGAGTGAAAGAAAATGTGTTTCTAGTGTGTAAAACAGGAGCGCTGTCCCTGTCTTCACCATTAAAACCTTTCCTGGGAAAAAGCTCAGAAGTCCTTCATCAAACCTCCTTCATCACCTGATCAATGAACTCTGACTTGAGGAAAAGTGAACTTTTTAGCTGCTCCATCCACGGCTGTTTGTTTTACACAGGAAAAAAAGAATCTGCATTAAAGATGCAGAAGTCACATTAAAATATGCAGATGAACTGTTAACTTGCCTGGTGTCATGTTTAAATCAGGCAGCTTACAGAAAGCTCACAGCAGCTCTCCAACATTTTATACCAGTGATAACTGCAACAAGAAGGGAGGAGTCTAAAGGGGGGCGTGGGGTGTACCATGACCATATTTATTCCAAGGCTTTCATTACATTATTTTTCCAATTTAAAATAAAGTAATACAAAATATTAATGCAAATGCTGTAATATTTAAAATTATAAATATAAAGGTTTTTTGCAGGCCAAAATAAATATTCATGGGCCAGTAAAACTCAGACACTGACCCGGGGCTGTTAGGTTTGAAACTGAATTATTATTAACATTTGCATCATCAGAACCTCGTTTACATCAATGCAAGAATTTGCCTGAAAGGACAGAGTAAACCTCATTACGCTGACTTTTTATCATTGCAACCAACACGTTGTCTGCACACTGAAATTAATTCTAACACTAATCATTCAAATAATTATGATAATACGCTGCTGCTGGAAACAGTGATGTCTTTGTTTTTCTCAGTTCGTAACAGGATCACAGTGAAACTGCAGCACAGCTGGTCTCAGATATTCACTGGTGAGACAATCACTCTCAGATGTGAGATTCAGGGAGGTGAAGGAAAGGTGTGGAAATATGAATGGACAGCACCCAACACAAACAGCCCTCCAACATCCAGTGAATACAGGATCAGCAGAGTTTCAGTGTCCCACAGTGGAGACTACAGATGTCGGGGTAGCAGTGACTATCTCTTAACAGGATGGAGTGATGCAATCAGACTGACAGTTTCATGTGAGTTGGACCATGATTCATGCTGACATTTCATGTTTTCATGTTTACATCTGTCTACTACTCTTTGGTGTTCATTCAAAACTGAACTGATATTTGAAGTTTGAATATTTATTTTGTTATTAATTAATTAATTTTGTTATTGTTATTTTCCCTGAACTAAATCATAATATGATGTATTTTTTTTTCCTGTATCTTCAACAGCAACAGCAAGTAAACCCAGAGCCACACTGACAGCACAAAGTTCAGTCATACCAGCAGGGGGCAGTGTGACACTGAGCTGCTCTGTGGAGGGCTCTGCTGGCTGGAAGTTTGACTGGTTCAGACGTGATTCAGTCTCTTCTAAAGCTCAGCTCATGAGAGGAAATGAAGCAAACAGAGTTATTAGTGTCTCACAAGGAGGTCTGTACCACTGCAGAGGAGGGAGAGGAGATCCAGTTTACTACACAGAGGACAGCAGTGACGTCACAGTTACAGAAACTCGTGAGATTAATAATTTTATTGCTGCCAAACTGAGAGATGTTATTTTGTGTTCTGTGCTAACAATTTCATTCAACAACTGTGAGTTTATTAACCCTGACATGAGAGACAACTCCTGACAAATAGAAGAATTTATTCCGTCTTATTTTTTTATCTTTATGTTTCTATTTGTCTCTAACTGGATATTTTTCTGTGAACAGTTCCCAGTAAGCCCACTGTGACCCTGCATCCATCCTGGACTCAGATATACAGCGGTGAGACAGTCACTGTCAGATGTGAGATTCAGGGAGGTGAAGGAGCTCAGTGGACGTATGAATGGAGAGCAGCCAAGTTAAACACACCTCCAACATCCAATGAATACAGAATCATCAGAGCTACTGAGTCTGACAGTGGAGGATACAGCTGCCGGGGCAGAAGGGACTATTTCTTCTCAGAGTGGAGTGATATCATCACACTGACTGTGTCATGTAAGATCTTTCATCCAGAGTATCTAAATAAGGAAAAAGCACTTCTTCTTTCTTACAGCTTTATAACTGTCTTTCATGTTGGTCAGTAAAATGTTTAGTTTTTATTCCAACAACAAAAACCTGAACAGCAGCTTTTTATTCACAGTGAAGAGAACAAAACATATGAGAGTAACTTCTCTGCTGTGCAGCTCTAATACATGAAAGATGAAATGCAGAACAAATGCTGAATCTGTCTCAGCTGCTCCACCACATCCACTAAGAAACATTAAATCCACTGATTGTTCCTCATGTGTGTTTTTAACTTAGAAATGCAGCAAATTAAATATGAAAGATTAGTGTTGTGTTTGTGTGATAGTTGTACAGTTTGTTGCAGCTTCACCATTAAAGTTATGTGATATTTATTATTGACATATTTCCACCAAGTTATTTCAACTGGTTTGATTCAGTCATTGACTTTTGTTCTTTTTCTAAACTGAACTGCAGATAAACCAAAGGCCAAACTGAGAGCTGATAACACAGCTGTTCCAGTAGGGGGCAGTGTGACCCTGACCTGCTCTGTGAACCCATCATCATCATCATCTGGATGGAAATACTACTGGTACAGAGATGAGAAATCCTCTGAAGCCCTGACCACACAAGATGCAGTTTTCCACTCAAATGGACAAATCAGTGTCTCGCAGGAAGGACTCTACAGGTGCAGAGGAGGAAGAGGAAACCCAGTTTACTACACAAAGGACAGCCAGTCAGTCAGGATTGGGAAAACTGGTGAGTTCAAAGTTAATGAACCCCAAATCACTACCTGATGAAAAGTATCTGATGGAAATTGACCCCTTTTCTCATTCACTTGTTCATTTCCTGAATACAGTCCCAATCAGACCTGTTGTGACTCTGTATCCAAACTGGTCTGAGATATACAGAGGAGAGACGATCACTGTCAGATGTGAGATCCATGGAGGAGACACTGAGTGGGATTATGAGTGGGAAACAAACAGCAGGATAAAAGCTCCAAATCAAAATGAATACAGGATTAGATCTGCTTCATCATCCAACAGTGGAAACTATCGCTGTAAGGGCAGAATGAAAAGTTCACAGCATAAAACAACAGAGTGGAGTGATTCAGTCACACTGACAGTTTCTGACAGTAAGTAGAGTCATAGTTCATTTAACCTGGAAATAGAAACAGTTTGTAAAAATGTGTTTTTATTAGTACATGTTGAGATATTTGACATGTTTAGATAGTCTCACTCTTAAAGTTCATCATAAATATTTGTGAGTCAACATTTTAGTGACATTGAATTCAGAGTTAAGAGACGAAACATTTAGAGAAAATCTTTGTTGATCAGATGAACCCCGTCCTGTCCTCACTGTGTCTCCATCATGGCTGAGTCCTGGAGCCTCAGTAACTCTGAACTGTGAGGTTAAACATCCGTCTGCAGGATGGAGCTTCTACTGGTATAAAGCTGTTCGAAATCTATCAGAGAAATCCTCCAGTTATGAGCTGCTACCTGATGGCAGTGGGACTGCACAGGACTCCTACATCATTCATGGACAGACACATACAGCAGGATATGTGTGCAGAGCTGGAAGAGGAGACCCAGAGTATCACACTGATCACAGTCGACCAAAGTTTGTCTGGTCTGCAGGTCAGCTTGATTCTATTGTAACCAGTGCAGCTGTTGTTTACCTCCAAAGGAGAATTGAATCTTTTCATTTCTGATTGTGATTAAAGTCTTTATTTAAAACTTGTTTAATGTTTAGCTCAGTGAAATAAGTAGGCGACCCTATATGCCGTATGGCTAGGCAGCAGTCCGACCTGTGTCCCTTTGCTGCTTGTCTTCCCCCTTCACTCTCCCTGCTTTCCTGTCTCTCTACACTGTCACTATCAAAAAAAAGTAAGAAGCTTTGTGTTTATTAATTGAAATTATTTTCACTTAGATAAAAGTGCATGTACAGATAAAACAGCCAAAAATACAAAATTTTAAAAAGAAAAGATCAAGAGAGAATGCTAACTAGTTAACGGCTCTGACAAAGATGAGGAAAACCCTGACAGATAAGGAGATAGGTAATCGTTGCCATTAAAAAAAAAAAAAAAAAAAAAATCCTAACATCTGTGAGCTTTGTGTCTTCACTGCATGTTGTTTCCAGATGTTCATTCAGCAGCGTCTCTCACAGTGAGTCCTGACAGAGTGCAACACTTTACCTCTGACTCTGTCTCACTGACCTGTGAGGGAAACTTCACTGAGTGGAGAGTGAGGAAGTTCTCTGAGGACGGCCGACTCTCTGACTGTAGGAGAATGACTGGATCCACATGTAACATCCACACATCAAAGTCAGATACTGCAGTGTACTGGTGTGAGTCTGGATCAGGAGAGTTCAGCAGTGCAGTCAACATCACTGTACAGAGTATGTTATTATACATTTACTTCTTGGTTGTTAATGATTTAGACGTCACATGAACTTTTGTCCCACCTTTGCTGTATGTGAAGTCATTTCATGTGGGAAAAATAAAACACATACAGCAGTTTTTAAATACACAAGATCAGATCTTTATGATGAAAAACATCTGTACAATCTGTTCTTATTATTGTTTGTCAGCTTTTTCTAAAAGTGTGCAGCAGCTGATGTGACTGAAACAATTGTGTGTGATTGTGTCACAGATGATGGTAATGGTCCTATCCTGGTGAGTCCTGTTCATCCTGTGACTGAGGGAGCTTCAGTTAGTCTGAGCTGCAGTTTGAGAACACAAAAAATACTTTCCAATGTGTTTTTCTATCACAATGACAAACGTATTCAAAATGATCCCCGAGGGGAGCTGAAGATCTCTGCAGTGTCAAAGTCTGATGAAGGTTTCTACAAGTGTCAGTACTCAGGAAGAGAGTCAGCACAGAGCTGGATGTCAGTTAAAGGTGAGCAGGATCAAAACATTTGAGTTTTATAAACCAATGACTGAGAAGGAACATTAGATTGTCTGATTTAATTCTTAAAGTCACTTGGCTCTATTTTATAAATGTATTTATTCATAAGATTATAATTTATTAATTAATTTCTGTTTTTTGTTACGTGACTATGTCAGGAGCTGACAGCTCTTCATCTCCTGTGTGGTTGATGGTTGGACTGGTTTGTGGAGTCTCTCTCATTATTATTCTCCTGCTCTTGTTGTATCGCTGCAGGCAGTCCAAGTGTAAGAGCCTCTTTTCTGTTTTTATTATTATAATTATTATTATTATTAGTAGTAGTAGTCATAGTATTAGTAGTAGTAGTATTGACATTGACATTTCATTGAGTATTTGTCACAGTTACTAAACTAAAACACAACTTTATCACAGAACTTAGATAGTTATCCAAATAAAACAAAAACAAAAACTAAGAAACCAAATTTCTACAAATCTTATTAAAACAAACTATGATGAAGGATGTGACAGTAAAGGAAGATTGAGGCAGTCTATAAAACACAGGATAATGAGATGATGGGAAACAGGTGGGAACACAGTGATAACTAATGCCCCTTTTCCATTAGTACCTACTCGGATCAACTCACAACTATTCAAATCGTATTGATTGGTTTTCTATTACAATCAAGTATAGGGATGGGTATCGTGGGTATCAAACCGGTACTTTTGAAACGGTGCCGGTGCTCAAACGGTGCTCAAACCGGTGCTTAAAGAATGGAGAACACAAAATTGGTCCAAAAACCTCTCATGTTCAGCTGTTTTTTGTAAAAAGATAACAATGTTAGCCTTTTCTGCAGCTATGGGGCATATATGGTATCACTCTTGGCTGGAAGCAGTGCTTAAACGATGGAAAAAACACAAACTTTGTCCTAAACCTCTCGTGTTTAACTGTTTTCCACTTTTTCTTTGGTCATTTTAGCCTTTTTGGCCAGGGTGAAGGGAGTATCTGCCATCAAACAAGAAGACAGCCGCATGTAGCTATGATGATGTTTGCTAGTTCACCTTACATGCATTAATGTAATAACGTGGTTAGCCTACTCAACGTAAATTACACACGAACAACATTAAGCTACTCACGCAGAGAAGAACGGCTGCTGCTGCATCATCATCCTCATCATTTCTGCTACACTGGCAGGGCTAGGGGCCAGGACTCTCCTCTTCGTGTTTTTGGGGGATGTTGCATAACAGGCAACCCACCCCCAGTAGGTGTGCCCGGTGTGAGGTCTCGCAGCAAGCTATCAAATACGGCGCATTTCTAGGCTTTTAAAAAAAACGCTATGCGTCGCCAGGTGTTTCATCGGATTTGAGGTGTTACCTCCTTTGACAGTATCACCTTAAAGCACTTGTTGCAGGCTGCTGAGTTTGCATATTTTGCTGTGAAGTACAGCCAGACTTTTGACCGCTTCGCCTTGGACATTTTTAATCTGTAGCTCTGCTCTAAAAGAACGTACGTACCTGGGCCCGCCTACTATCCTCGGAAAGGTAAAATGATTGGCTAGAAGTGTATCACAGCTCAGGAAAAAAAAAGCACCGAAATAAAGCACCGAAATGTGCGCTGCTTTTCGGTCTGGTTACTACCGTTTATGTCAGAACCGGTGCCATCATGGCACCGGACACCGGTACCCATCCCTAATCAAGTACCACCTAATGTGTGTGGTCGTCCTAATAGCAACGTGGCTGAGCATCCTATGACGTAATTAGTATGCGTCACACACACTACAATGAAGGTGGACGTTGAGGCGATGATAAACCTGCTGCTCAGTCTGCGAATTTTCATCAGACTCTGGGACCATGATGTTGCTTTTGCAGCTGTTTTCCTCATTGTTGGGTTTCAAAAATGGCTCTTTTTATTTTCATCAACATAATACTCTCATAAGTCATCAAGTGATGCCACTGACCAGCCAATCAGTGGGATGCAGGCTGATGACGTCATATTTTGGGATCGCCTCGGATTGCTTGGAACTCCGGCTGAGTAAATACTGAAAAAGTATCTGGTAACAGGAACTATGACCTGATGGAAAACCCTGAAAACCATGGTGACCTGACCTGAGTAGTTACTAATGGAAAAGAGGTTAACAGAATGACTATGGGGGGTGTAAAACTAGACACACGATACAGACGAGAACAGAGACCAAAATAAAACAGGAAATGACTGACACTGAGACCTGGAGTAAGACACACGAGCTTGACGCAGACAGTAGACAAAACATGAAAACCAAAGAGAAAGAATAGAGTGAGAACACAAGGGGATAAACAACCTCTCATTAACCAAATAGACAGATAACTATAATGTAAACATAACATCATACGAGAAAACGAGAATGTCAACAATACAAAATACAGAACTATGAAACTAAGAATGATCAAAAACTAGAAAACCAGAGAAACCAAAACATCAAAACCCGGGTCAACCAGAGAAACCAAAACATCAAAACCCGGGTCAACCAGAGAAACCAAAACATCAAAACCCGGGTCAACCATTCAGGGACCTTGAAGGAAGCACGGGCAGGAAGTTACCTGCTACACATTGTTACCTGTTGCACCTCCAACGGTTACATCATGGTAGCTGAAGGGTCATCAGCTGGGAGCCACCCTTCATTGATGTTTTGCTCCATTAATCATGGAACATCTTGTGGTGGTGGAGCAACGGGTGGAGGTCTCCCTACTGTCCCCACAGCTGACCCTAGGACACTTGTCTTCCCCACATCTGGTCTTTCCCGATCTCCATTAACCTTTACATGACGTAGGTTCAGTTTGTCCTCAGCAGTTTTTTGAAGAACATTTATCAAAATTCAGTTGGACAAACATCTAAATAACCAACTGACTACATGCACAAAAGAATTTAAGGTAACTGGTACGTTGTCATTGGTTTACAATTGTGTAACAAAAATATGACATTTTAGGTGCAGATAAACCCCGAGATGTCATTTACTCTAATATTGAACTGGAAAACTTTGGAAATAAGTGTGAGTACACAAAACATATAGAATGTAGAAAAAATGTTTTTGAAATGTTTAAAAACGTATTAATTATTTTTCTTTTGTGGATTCGATCATCTTAATAGGGAAGCATCATAAACCAGAGCAGAGTGCTGTTTATGCTAATGTGAAGACGGGAGCTGCAGGTACAGTCACAAGTCTCATTCAGTGTTTGTACTTGAATGTGTATATACAGGGTGGGCCATTTATATGGATACACCGTAATAAAACGGGAATGGTTGGTGATATTAAAGTCCTGTTTGTGGCACATTAGTATATGTGAGGGGGCAAACTCCTCAAGATGGGTGGTGACCATGGTGGCCATTTAGAAGTCGGCCATCTTGGATACAACTTTTGTTTTTTCAATAGGAAGAGGGCCATGTGACACATCAGACTTATTGGTAATGTCACAAGAAAAACAATGGTGTGCTTGGTTTCAACGTAACTTTATTCTGTCATGAGTTATTTACAAGTTTCTGACCACTTTTAAAATGTGTTCAATGTGCTGCCCATTGTGTTGGATTGTCAATGCAACCCTCTTCTCCCACTCGTCACACACTAATAGCAACACCGCAGGAGAAATGCCCAGTATCTGTAGTTTCAGGTGCTGCACATCTTATATCTTCACACCATAGTCAATTGCCTTCAGATGACCCCAAAGATAAAAGTCTAAGGGGGTCAGATCGGGAGACCTTGGGGGCCATTCAACTGGCCCACGACGACCAATCCACTTTCCAGGAAACTGTTAATCTAGGAATGCTCGGACCTGGCACCCATAATTTGGTGGTGCACGATCTTGCTGGAGAAACTCAGGGAACGTGCCAGCTTCAGTGCATAAAGAGGGACACACATCATCATGTAGCAATTTCAAATATCCAGTGGCCTTGAGGTTTCCACTGATGAAGAATGGACCCACTATCGTTGTACCCCATATACCACACCAAACCATCACTTTTGTTGTTCCAACAGTCTTGGAGGGATCCATCCAATGTGGGTTAGTGTCAGACCAATAGCGGTGGTTTTGTTTGTTAACTTCACCATTCACATAAAAGTTTGCCTCATCACTGAACAAAATCTTCTGCGTGAACTGAGGTTAGCTGGAGTTTGTAAGGGTGGCATTTGTGAGTAGCTAATATCCGCCGAAGGGATGTTCGACTAATGCCACTCTCCAGTGACATGCGGCGAGTGCTACGCTGTGGGCTCTTGCTGAATGAAGCTAGGACAGCCACTGATGTTCCTTCATTAGTGACAGTTTTCTTGCGTCCACATTTTGGCAAATCCAAAACTGAACCAGTTTCACAAAACTGAGCAAGCAGTTTGCTAACTGTAGCATGGGAGATGGGTGGTCTCGTAGGGTGTCGCATTGAAATCTGCTGCAATGACCCGGTTACTGCGTTCACCAGATATCAACACAATTTCGATCCGCTCCTCACGTGTTAACCTCCTCGACATGTCAATGGCTGTGAACAAAGAGAAACTTGTAAATAACTCATGAAAGAATAAAGTTACGTTGAAACCACGCACACCATTGTTTTTCTTGTTACATTACCAATAAGTTTGATGTGTCACATGGCCCTCTTCCTATTGAAAAAACAAAAGTTGCATCCAAGATGGCCGACTTCTAAATGGCCACCATGGTCACCACCCATCTTGCCCCCTCACATATAATAATGTGCCACAAACAGGACTTTAATATCACCAACCATTCCCGTTTTATTACAGTGTATCCATATAAATGGCCCACCCTGTGTGTGTATATATATATGTGTGTATATACACTCAACAAAAATATAAACGCAACACCTTTGTTACCGCTCCCATTCCCCATGGGATGGACGTAGAGACCTAAAATTCATTCCAGATACACAATATAACCATCTCTCCCAAACAGTGGTCACAAATCAGTCCAAATGTGTGGTAGTGGGCACATCTGCCATATTGAGATAATCCATCCCACCTCACAGGTGTGCCACATCAGGATGCTGATCTGACATCATGAGTAGTGCACAGGTGTACCTCAGACTGCCCACAACAAAAGGCCACCCTGGAATGTGCAGTTTTGTCTCACAGCAAAATGCCACAGATGCCACAAGCAATGAGGGAGCGTGCAACTGGCATGCTGACAGCAGGAATGTCAACCAGATCTGTCGCCCGTGCATTGAATGTTCATTTCTCAACCATAAGCCGTCTCCACAGGCGTTTCAGAGAATATGGCAGCACATCCAACCGGCCTCACAACCGCAGACCTCGTGTAACCACACCAGCCCAGGACCTCCACATCCAGCAGGTTCACCTCCAAGATCGTCTGAGACCAGCCACCCAGACAGCTGCTGGAACAATTGGTTTGCACAACCAAACAATTTCTGCAAAAACTGTCAGAAACCGTCTCAGGGACGCTCAACTGCATGCCCGTCGTCCTCATCGGGTCTTGACCTGACTCCAGCTCGTCGCCGTAACAGACTTGTGTGGGCAAATGCTCACATTCGATGGCGTCTGGCACGTTGGAGAGGTGTGCGCTTCACGGATGAATCAGGGTTCACATTGTTCAGGGCAGATGGCAGATGAGAATGTCCCAGTTCTTGCATGGCCAGCATACTCACCGGACATGTCACCCATTGAGCATGTTCGGGATGTGCTTGACCGGCGTATACGACAGCGTGTACCAGTTCCCATGAATATCCAACAACCTCGCACAGCCATTGAAGTGGAGTGGACCAACATTCCACAGGCCACAATTGACAATCTGATAGACTCCATGCGACGATGTGTTGCACTGCATGAGGCAAATGGTGGTCACACCAGATACTGACCGGTTCTGGGTCCCCAGACCCCCAATAGCGCAAAAAACTGCACATTCCAGGGTGGCCTTTTGTTGTGGGCAGTCTGAGGTACACCTGTGCACTACTCATGATGTCAGATCAGCATCCTGATGTGGCACACCTGTGAGGTGGGATGGATTATCTCAATATGGCAGATGTGCCCACTACCACACATTTGGACTGATTTGTGACCACTGTTTGGGAGGGATGGTTATATTGTGTATCTGGAATGAATTTTAGGTCTCTACGTCCATCCCATGGGGAATGGGAGCAGTAACAAAGGTGTTGCGTTTATATTTTTGTTGAGTGTATATATGTATGTGTGTGTGTGTGTGTGTGTGTGTGTGTGTATATATATATATATATATATATATATATATATATGTATATATATATATATATATATATATATATGTATATATATGTATATATATAAGATACTGTCCAAGATTACGTGAAGTACCCTCAGAAGGTCTGCTAGATGATGTTAATGCAGCACTACGGACAATACCTACAACCACGATTACCGACACTAACAAGCTGATCTACAATACGGCAGCAGTGATCAGTGAGACGCTTGGCTACAAGTTGAACAGCCACAAGGGGCAGTACCCTCCATGGAGAAGGAGGCTAGAGGGCAAGATCAAAGTAGCACGGAGGGAGGTTAGCCAACTAACGGAGTTGCAGAAAGGTGCGACAAAGAAGGTGCATAAGAAATACAGCAAGCTGTCCATACCTGAGGCCTTGGAAACTGCCAAGCAAAGACTCACAGCCTTGGCCAGCCGCTTGAGGAGGTACACCAGAGAGATAGAAGGCAGGAGAATAAACCAGCTGTTCTCCACAGAACCAGCAAAGGTGTACTCTCAGTGGCAAGGGAACAATAAGAGAACAGCACCACCAAGGCTGGAGACGGAGCAATACTGGAAGAGCATATGGGAGAAGGATGCAACCCATAACGGCAATGCTCAGTGGCTAGTGGATCTGAGGGCAGACCACAGCGACCTCCCTGAACAGGGTCCAGTAACCATCACAGTGGCAGATATCCAAGAAAGGGTCTCCAGTATGAAGAGTTGGACAGCACCAGGGCCCGACATGGTTCACGCCTACTGGCTAAAGAAGCTGACTGCACTCCACGAGCGTCTGGCAGCACAAATGAACCAGCTGCTAGTTAACGAGAGACACCCGGAATGGCTAACCGAAGGTCGGACGGTCCTGATCCCCAAGGACCCCAAGAAGGGACCGGTCCCCTCCAACTACCGACCAATAACCTGCCTCAGTACTACATGGAAGCTCCTGTCAGGCATCATATCGGCTAAGATGAACAGGCACATGGGTCAATACATGAGCGGGACACAGAAAGGAATTGGCAAAAATACCAGAGGCGCAAAACACCAGCTACTGGTAGACAGAACAGTCAGCCGAGACTGCAAGACCAGACTGACCAACCTGTGCACTGCCTGGATTGATTACAAGAAGGCCTATGACTCAATGCCCCACAGCTGGATACTGGAATGCCTAGAATTGTACAAGATCAATGGGACCCTAAGAGCCTTCATCAAGAACTCAATGGGGATGTGGCGCACAACACTAGAGGCCAACTCCAAGCCCATAGCACAAGTCACCATCAAGTGCGGGATCTACCAAGGGGATGCTCTGTCCCCACTGCTGTTCTGCATAGGCCTGAACCCCCTCAGTGAGATCATTAACAAGACTGGCTACGGATACCGACTACGGAACGGAGCAGTTGTCAGCCACCTCCTGTACATGGATGACATCAAGCTGTATGCCAAGAGTGAACGAGACATCGATTCACTGATCCACACTACCAGGCTATACAGCAATGACATTGGAATGTTGTTCGGACTGGAGAAGTGTAGTCGGATGGTAACAAAGAGAGGGAAGGTAGTCAGAACTGAGGGGATTGAACTACCAGAAGGCAACATTGCAGACATAGAGGACAGTTACAAGTACCTGGGGATCCCGCAGGCGAATGGGAACCATGAAGAGGCCGCTAGAAAGGCTGCAACCACCAAGTACCTGCAGAGGGTCAGGCAAGTCCTGAGGAGTCAGCTGAATGGTAAGAACAAGATCCGGGCCATCAACACGTACGCCCTGCCCGTGATCAGGTACCCTGCTGGGGTAATAGGCTGGCCAAAGGAGGAGATAGAAGCCACTGACATAAAGACAAGAAAGCTCCTTACCATGCATGGAGGGTTTCACCCCAAGTCCAGCACCCTGAGGCTGTACGCTAAGCGGAAGGAAGGGGGCCGGGGACTGGTGAGTGTCAGCACCACAGTCCAGGATGAGACAACGAACATCCAAGAATACATTGGGAAGATGGCCCCAACTGACCGAGTGCTCAGTGAATACCTCAGGCAGCAGAAACCCAAGAAAGAGGAGGGAGACGAGGAACCATCATGGAAGGACAGGCCCCTGCACGGTATGTACCACCGGCAGATAGAGGAGGTGGCTGATATCCAGAAATCCTACCAGTGGCTGGACAAAGCTGGACTGAAAGACAGCACAGAGGCACTAATCATGGCAGCACAAGAACAAGCTCTGAGTACAAGATCCATAGAGGCTGGGGTCTATCACACCAGGCAAGACCCCAGGTGCAGGCTGTGTAAAGATGCCCCAGAGACAATCCAGCACATAACAGCAGGGTGCAAGATGCTAGCAGGCAAGGCATACGTGGAACGCCATAACCAGGTGGCCGGCATAGTGTACAGGAACATCTGTGCCAAGTATAACCTGGAAGTCCCGAGGTCAAAATGGGAGATGCCCCCAAGGGTGGTGGAGAATGACCGAGCTAAGATCCTGTGGGACTTCCAGATACAGACGGACAAAATGGTGGTGGCTAACCAACCGGACATAGTGGTGGTAGACAAACAGAAGAAGAAGGCCATAGTGATCGATGTAGCGGTTCCGAATGACAGCAATATCAGGAAGAAGGAACACAAGAAGCTGGAGAAATACCAAGGGCTCAGAGAAGAGCTCGAGAGGATGTGGAGGGTGAAGGTAACGGTGGTCCCTGTGGTAATCGGAGCACTAGGTGCGGTGACTCCCAAGCTAGGCGAGTGGCTCCAGCAGATCCCGGGAATAACATCGGAGATCTCTGTCCAGAAGAGCGCAGTCCTGGGAACAGCTAAGATACTGCGCAGGACCCTCAAGCTCCCAGGCCTCTGGTAGAGGACCCGAGCTTGAAGGATAAACCGCCCGCAGGGGCGTGCTGGGTGTTTTTATATGTATATATATATATATATATATATATATATATATATACATACTAGGGGTGCAACGATACTCGTATCGATATTGAACCGTTCGATACAGTGCTTTCGGTTCGGTACGCATATGTATCGAACAATACAAAATTTTTTATTTATTTTATCAACTTTCCTTCTGACGATGCTGTCTGTGTTGAGTGCTCAGTGGATCTGCGCTCGACAGTGCAGCCTAGGCGGAGTAGTCGAACGCAGATTCACTGAGCGCAGGGCAAGCTAGCGAGACAGAAGTTAAGCTCTCCTTGCAACATGGCAAATTGAACCTCCCCCACCCTCATTCAGATGTGGCGTTTGGAACTATTTTGGTCTTCATGTGACGTATGACCCTGAAGGTAAGCGCGTCATGGACTAAAGTAAAACAGTATGTTGGATGTGCCACGCAATGCTCAATTACATGGGTGGGAAGTAGTGTGTTAGCGCAGTTAGCTCGTTAACGTGTTGGCCGTCCAGCCCCAGGCAAAAGACAAGTGGAAGCAGACAAAAACAACAAGCAGGCATACTACAAACTTTACCCGAGTCATTTAGACAGCCGTTAGCACATAATTCTCCTTATGGGGACCTAATATGTTGAATATAGCCCAGAAGAAGCATATAGTATAGCTTTTATTTTGGAAAGAGCCATTTCTCTGTAATAAACTCTCTTTTCCAAAGATGAGTGATTCCTCAATCAGATACAGGACTCGCAATATCGCTAGCCCGACGTCCCGGGGCTAGCGATTTTTCCAGTCGGGCTACCAAAATCTACCTCTGCCCTGCCCGTCGGGCTATCGTAGGAAGGAAAAATATATATCAATGCTTTTGCATTCTTTCGGAAATGTAGCTGGGTAATTATGTCATTGGCATCAGTGAGCCACCGTCAATATGTGACATATTGAAATCGCGTTTGAATTTGCGCTTGTTTTTTGCTTTCACTTTGCAATCGGGCGAACTGTGTATAGAGAGCGTCAGCACTGATTGGTGAGTGACGATAATTTGCGCACCAATTCCTCTGACATCGTCTTATCAATCTCCCGCAGCAAGCTTAAACATGTGAGAGGTTGATCGCACAGAGAATCGCTGAGCGTTATGTGAGTGCGTGTGTAAAAGCAGCAGGATATATATTTTAGTTCTGCTGAGCCAAATAAGACAGGTCAGGGTGAAGAAGTGACACCCAAAGAAAAGCTTACCACAAAACGGAAAAGTTATGACAAATCAGACTATAAGGCAAAAAGAAAGTGCATCTTTATGGCTTAATGGACAAAAGAATTTCTGTGGCTGCAATATGACAAGCTATATAACCAGGGGTGCACATAAGTGGTCCGCAGGTGCGCATTCGCTGTCAAAATAAAAAACGCGCACAAGATAAGAAGTTAATATTATATAATTATACAATATTATACTTTAATGTATAATATTGTAAAGGAAACAAAGCAGGAAACCTAACACCAATTAAAAAATTGCTCTCTTTTTTATTCGGGCTACTTAAATTTATTTTGGGCTACCAAAAACTGAAGAGTCCCTGCCCGAAGGGCTACCAGGGATTTTGAAATTTTGCGAGCCCTGAGATATATTTATTTGTTTTATTACTTTTTTGTTTCAGCAACATAAAATTTAAAAACTGTACTTTTGAGTTAAAATATATATTTATAATTTTAATAAATGACAAATTAAAAAGGCATGAACATTTTTTTTGTATCGAAAAGATATCAAACCGTGACACCAAAGTATCGAACCGAACCGTGAATTTTGTGTATCGTTGCACCCCTAATACATACATATATACATATATATATACACATATATACATACACACACACACACACATACATACATACATACATACACACACACACACACACACACACACACACACACACACACACACACATATATATATATATATATATTAGGGGTGCAACGATACACAAAATTCACGGTTCGGTTCGATACTTTGGTGTCACGGTTCGATATTTTTTCGATACAAAAAAAATGTTCATGCCTTTTTAATTTGTCATTTATTAAAATTATAAATATATATTTTAACTCAAAAGTACAGTTTTTAAATTTAACCCTAACCCTTGTGCGTGTTTTTTATTTTGACAGCGAATGCGCACCTGCGGACCACTTATGTGCACCCCTGGTTATTTAGCTCATCATATCGCAGCCACAGAAATTATTTTGTCCATGAAACCATAAAGATGCACTTTCTTTTTGCCTTATAGTCTGATTTGTCATAACTTTTCCGTTTTGTGGTAAGCTTTTCTTTGGCTGTCACTTCTTCACCCTGACCTGTCTTATTTGGCTCAGCAGAACTAAAATATATATCCTGCTGCTTTTACACACGCACTCACATAACGCTCAGCGATTCTCTGTGCGATCAACCTCTCACATGTTTAAGCTTGCTGCGGGAGATTGATAAGACGATGTCAGAGGAATTGGTGCGCAAATTATCATCACTCACCAATCAGTGCTGTCGCTCTCTATACACAGTTCGTGCGATTGCAAAGTGAAAGCAAAAAACAAGTGCAAATTCAAACGCGATTTCAATATGCCACATATTGACAGTGGCTCACCGATGCCAATGACATAATTACCCAGCTACATTTCCGAAAGAATGCAAAAGCATTGATATATATTTTTCCTTCCTACGATAGCCCGACGGGCAGGGCAGAGATAGATTTTGGTAGCCCGACTGGAAAAATCGCTAGCCCCGGGACGTCGGGCTAGCGATATTGCGAGCCCTGTATCTGATTGAGGAATCACTCATCTTTGGAAAAGAGAGTTTATTACAGAGAAATGGCTCTTTCCAAAATAAAAGCTATACTATACACTTCTTCTGGGCTATATTCTCAGCAGCATATTAAACATATCAGGTCCCCATAAGGAGAATCATGTGCTAACGGCTGTCTAAATGACTCGGGTAAAGTTTGTAGCATGCATGCTTGTCGTTTTTGTCTGCTTCCACTTGTCTTTGCACTAGGATGATGTAAATGTTCAGTCATATTCGTTGTGTTCCCACTAGTGCTTTCAGGTTAATGTCGTTGAAATGACCTTAACGCCACAACACGGCAAATCTCCGTTAACGAGCTACCCCTGATCGCCCCGTGCATGGGGCTAGACGGCCAACACGTTAACGAGCTAACTGCGCTAACACACTAGTTCCCACCCATGTAATTAAGCATTGTGTGGCACATCCAACATACTGTTTTACTTTTGTCCATGACGCGCTTACCTTCAGGGTCATACGTCACATGAAAACCAAAATAATTCCAAAACGCCAGATCTGAATGAGGGTGGGGGAGGTTCAATTTGCCATGTTGCAAGGAGAGCTTAACCTCTGTCTCGCTAGCTTGCCCTGCGCTCTTCCTTCTGATGATGCTGTCTGTGTTGAGCGCTCAGTGGATCTGCGCTCGACAGTGCAGCCTAGGCGGAGTAGTCGAACGCAGATTCACTGAGCGCTCAACACAGACAGCATCGTCAGAAGGAAAGTTGATAAAATAAATTACAAATTTTGTATTGTTTGATACATATGCGTACAGAACCGAAAGCACTGTATCGAACAGTTCAATATCGATACAAATATCGTTGCACCCCTAATATATATATATATATATATATATATATATATAACACCCAGCACGCCCCTGCGGGCGGTTTATCCTTCAAGCTCGGGTCCTCTACCAGAGGCCTGGGAGCTTGAGGGTCCTGCGCAGTATCTTAGCTGTTCCCAGGACTGCGCTCTTCTGGACAGAGATCTCCGATGTTATTCCCGGGATCTGCTGGAGCCACTCGCCTAGCTTGGGAGTCACCGCACCTAGTGCTCCGATTACCACAGGGACCACCGTTACCTTCACCCTCCACATCCTCTCGAGCTCTTCTCTGAGCCCTTGGTATTTCTCCAGCTTCTCGTGTTCCTTCTTCCTGATATTGCTGTCATTCGGAACCGCTACATCGATCACTATGGCCTTCTTCTTCTGTTTGTCTACCACCACTATGTCCGGTTGGTTAGCCACCACCATTTTGTCCGTCTGTATCTGGAAGTCCCACAGGATCTTAGCTCGGTCATTCTCCACCACCCTTGGGGGCATCTCCCATTTTGACCTCGGGACTTCCAGGTTATACTCGGCACAGATGTTCCTGTACACTATGCCGGCCACCTGGTTATGGCGTTCCATGTATGCCTTGCCTGCTAGCATCTTGCACCCTGCTGTTATGTGCTGGATTGTCTCTGGGGCATCTTTACACAGCCTGCACCTGGGGTCTTGCCTGGTGTGATAGACCCCAGCCTCTGTGGATCTTGTACTCAGAGCTTGTTCTTGTGCTGCCATGATTAGTGCCTCTGTGCTGTCTTTCAGTCCAGCTTTGTCCAGCCACTGGTAGGATTTCTGGATATCAGCCACCTCCTCTATCTGCCGGTGGTACATACCGTGCAGGGGCCTGTCCTTCCATGATGGTTCCTCGTCTCCCTCCTCTTTCTTGGGTTTCTGCTGCCTGAGGTATTCACTGAGCACTCGGTCAGTTGGGGCCATCTTCCCAATGTATTCTTGGATGTTCGTTGTCTCATCCTGGACTGTGGTGCTGACACTCACCAGTCCCCGGCCCCCTTCCTTCCGCTTAGCGTACAGCCTCAGGGTGCTGGACTTTGGGTGAAACCCTCCATGCATGGTAAGGAGCTTTCTTGTCTTTATGTCAGTGGCTTCTATCTCCTCCTTTGGCCAGCCTATTACCCCAGCAGGGTACCTGATCACGGGCAGGGCGTACGTGTTGATGGCCCGGATCTTGTTCTTACCATTCAGCTGACTCCTCAGGACTTGCCTGACCCTCTGCAGGTACTTGGTGGTTGCAGCCTTTCTAGCGGCCTCTTCATGGTTCCCATTCGCCAGCGGGATCCCCAGGTACTTGTAACTGTCCTCTATGTCTGCAATGTTGCCTTCTGGTAGTTCAATCCCCTCAGTTCTGACTACCTTCCCTCTCTTTGTTACCATCCGACTACACTTCTCCAGTCCGAACGACATTCCAATGTCATTGCTGTATAGCCTGGTAGTGTGGATCAGTGAATCGATGTCTCGTTCACTCTTGGCATACAGCTTGATGTCATCCATGTACAGGAGGTGGCTGACAACTGCTCCGTTCCGTAGTCGGTATCCGTAGCCAGTCTTGTTAATGATCTCACTGAGGGGGTTCAGGCCTATGCAGAACAGCAGTGGGGACAGAGCATCTCCTTGGTAGATCCCGCACTTGATGGTGACTTGTGCTATGGGCTTGGAGTTGGCCTCTAGTGTTGTGCGCCACATCCCCATTGAGTTCCTGATGAAGGCTCTTAGGGTCCCATTGATCTTGTACAATTCTAGGCATTCCAGTATCCAGCTGTGGGGCATTGAGTCATAGGCCTTCTTGTAATCAATCCAGGCAGTGCACAGGTTGGTCAGTCTGGTCTTGCAGTCTCGGCTGACTGTTCTGTCTACCAGTAGCTGGTGTTTTGCGCCTCTGGTATTTTTGCCAATTCCTTTCTGTGTCCCGCTCATGTGTTGACCCATGTGCCTGTTCATCTTAGCCGATATGATGCCTGACAGGAGCTTCCATGTAGTACTGAGGCAGGTTATTGGTCGGTAGTTGGAGGGGACCGGTCCCTTCTTGGGGTCCTTGGGGATCAGGACCGTCCGACCTTCGGTTAGCCATTCCGGGTGTCTCTCGTTAACTAGCAGCTGGTTCATTTGTGCTGCCAGACGCTCGTGGAGTGCAGTCAGCTTCTTTAGCCAGTAGGCGTGAACCATGTCGGGCCCTGGTGCTGTCCAACTCTTCATACTGGAGACCCTTTCTTGGATATCTGCCACTGTGATGGTTACTGGACCCTGTTCAGGGAGGTCGCTGTGGTCTGCCCTCAGATCCACTAGCCACTGAGCATTGCCGTTATGGGTTGCGTCCTTCTCCCATATGCTCTTCCAGTATTGCTCCGTCTCCAGCATTGGTGGTGCTGTTCTCTTATTATTATTGTTCCCTTGCCACTGAGAGTACACCTTTGCTGGTTCTGTGGAGAACAGCTGGTTTATTCTCCTGCCTTCTATCTCTCTGGTGTACCTCCTCAAGCGGCTGGCCAAGGCTGTGAGTCTTTGCTTGGCAGTTTCCAAGGCCTCAGGTATGGACAGCTTGCTGTATTTCTTATGCATATATATATATATATATATATATATATATATATACATACTAGGGTGGGTTTTTATAATCGATTCATCGATTAAAATCGATTCTGGCTTGGATAACGTAAAATCGATTCATTAAAATCCCGAATCGATTTTTTTAATATAAATTTATTTTGCCCGAAATGCCAGAATCTCTGGTGACATCTCACAAAATTTCAAGAACCACCAAACAGTTAAGACAGTAAATGAGAGCAGGTACACGGATTCTGCACATAGACTTAAACACACAGCGTGACCCGCGGATCAGAATCAGTTAGATGTCGCTTTTCTCAGGTCGGGGCTGAAAGCCGACAGCTCGCTGATTCTGATCTGTCGGCGGGTCCGCGCTTTGTGTTTACGCCCTTTATGAGCCGATTCTAAAGCTGTTAGTTTGATCTCTCTCCAAACAATACTGACCGAACCAGCAGCAAAAGAAGATCCAAACGCTTCACATAAACATCGTCATGAATTCACTCTGACTTTTACTGTTTTGCTTCCACCGCGATGCACATCTCTCTGTCTCTCTCTCGAACAGTTTCCCTTTCTTCATTATTCGCTTGCTTGTTACGCACAAGTCTACTGTTGTTTACAGCGCTGTCAGCCGCTGGTTTTTTCCCTTTTACATTCTTCCGAAAAGAAAACCTAATTTCTGCTGTTCAATACTGAACAAATTTAAACTGTTTTTTTTTTTTTTTTTGCCTGTCCCGTTTGGCTCTTTTGCCATCAGAATTATTGTCTAAAGGCAAAGAAAGATGCCCAACGGATTTACTTTACCAAATTGACCATCCCAGCCTTGCCATAATGGTCCATTTGATTCACCTTTTATTGTTTATTTTATTTTCACTTGCTGAATACGGGACAGACTTGACTGGAGGAAAGAAGGGGAGAAAGAAAGAGGGAAAGAGAAACAGCTGAGAAGAGGGACAGGGGAGAAGGGCAAAAAACAAAAACCAACAGAATGGGCAGGAAAAAAAAAAAGAAAGAAAAAAAAAATGCATATATCGATCACCTGGATCACCTGTTGAGAAAGAAAAAAAGAAAACAAGCAGAAGAGAACAAGAGTAATAGAATAAACAACATCACAATGATATATGGGAATATGACAGTAACAAATTTAAACTTTTTAAAATTATTCAAAATGCAAAACGCTTAACCGTGTCTCTAATAAAACCGCTGTAACGTCAGAGGTAATGTTCATATGTTGATTAATGGTTTTCTTTCGTTTGTGATGTACTGCAGAATATTTTTTATAAAATCCCAGGCCAGGAAAATCACCTTCATGTTTTTCTGTGTTTTATCTTCAGCTGCTTTGACACAAAGGCATCTGCTTACACCTTTGATAAAGTCTTGCGTGTGTCAGCTTCCTTTTTATTGATACAAAAATATGTAAATGTACTGATCTGAATTATAATATTTCTGACTGTCAAAATTTCCCAGATTTAAATCGAATCGAATTAAATCGAATTAAATCGAATCGTGGATCGAATCGATTCGGGACCTTGTGAATCGGAATTGAATCGATTCTAGAAATCAGTGACGATACCCAGCCCTAATACATATATATATATATATATATATATATATATATATAATATATTATTTTTTTTTTTTCCTTTGTGGATTTCATTATCGTGACAGGGAGGCTTTGTAGAGCGGAGGAGAGTGCCATTTACTCCGATGTAAAGATGGGAGCTGCAGGTAAGGTCACAACAGTCTCATCCAGTGATCTGGTCGTTGCATGTAGTAGTACTGATCACTAGAGTTGAATCTTGCGCACATGTGGAAATTCATATCCAAAAAACAAGAAGTCTACTTTGTTTAAAATATGTTATTTTTATTACATCTAAAGTATGATTTTAGAAATGGTTTCCAGCTGTTTCTTAGAGATATTCCCCCATATTTTTTGGGGGTTTTTTTTTGTTTTGTTAGTTTGCGTGTTTTAGGGGAGACCAGGTATGGTTGTAACACATTTTGCTCCAGCACCCATAACACAATTAATTTTTGTGCTAGAGGTCACAAACCTTTACACAAATTACCCATTTTTTCCCTATAAATGTCAACCATTCAAAGCCCTGCAAGAATACCACAGACCTTGTGTGTTAATGTTAAATACATGGTGTTCCTTTGTTATCACCTACTCCACAATCAGGGTGGGTTGTAACACATGCTGGGGAGAAGTGTCAGTCGACACCAGAGAATGTGCTTCAAAAAAGTGATGTATTGGAATAAAAGAACAGTTTTTGTCTCTATTTCTCTGTGACTGACCATATCTCAAACACACCCTGGCATGTGCAGCTGTGTACATTAGTTTAGTAGAGCAAACTTTCATAATACAACAGACACTTAGTAAAAAGTTAGTACAATGCAAGTCTGTGTGGTGGAGTGTGGTCTGAGCATGAGAGAAGAAGAGGCAACTGCACAGCAAAGACACATAATAACTCCAGCTTTGTGTCTTTTTAATTTCAGCTAAGGTATGGAACAAATCGCTTCCTTTTCAGCTCAATACAAAACGCGTAATATTTTCTTTGAATACGGGACGAAACTCCGTCATGCTAGCTAGTACACAGTACGAGTTATTGTAACTGACTGTAAAAAGTAAGCATAACGAAAATAAACTACACCTGAACTTGGTTTACATCTGACCCAGATAGACTGCAGGTCATAACTTCTTACCTGAAGTTCAGTTCACCTGACAATGGGACCGGTGGCCGCCTCCAGTCTCTCCTCCTCCTGCCTCCCATTTCCCTCATCCACCTGCTGGCCTCTGTGGAAGCTCCACCATAGCCACCACCAAACAACTGACTTATTTTTACACATCTGCCAGCATCTGATTATACCATTTAAAAAAAAACCCAACAACAAAAAACCCATAAAGACGGAAAATGACCATCGGCCCGCCGGGCAAATGCCCGGTATGCCCGATGGCCAGTCTAGCTATGGTGCTATCATCATACTCATGTATCCAGTATTTTTACAGTAGCTGCCAGGGCCAGAAAAGGAGACTGGTAGCTGTGCATGGGTCAAATTTGCTACAAAAAACAAAACAAAAAAACTTTTGTATGTCACAAGCAGTTTGTTCTCAATAAAATCTGCATACACTTGCAACCATGACAAGCACCATGTGAAATCAGGGATGGAAGTGGGTAAAAACTGAAATCATCATATGACTCCTATCTCATCCCTGAGATAGATAGGATGAGATTAGTGGCGTTACAACTCTCCCCATGTTACAACCATACCCAGTCTCCTCTACATGAACTTATCTATATCTTTAAATATAAAGCACATTGTATGTCTTTTGTCTAAGACAGCTAAGCATACATAAAGACAACAGTTGATTTTCATTTCAGTTTCAGTCAACCTCTTGTCCCTTCAGTGAATAGCTACATATCATATTTCTGCTGAATAAATATCACTTCTCTTTTAGAGGACAGTCTGATGTATGCTGAGATCAACCACCACAAAAAACAAAAAGCCAAGAAAAACAAAGGTGAGCAAAGTCTGCCATCATCTCCACTGAGTAATGTTCAGTCTGTTTCTTATCTTAAAGATGTAAATCTTCCTATGTTACAATTTCTATTCACAGTTTACATAATTTAATAAAAGCTTATTTTTTATCTTTTTTAATTGATATAATCTTTTTTATATGAATTGTTCATCTAAGTACAAGTACATTGATTTTTTTTTAATATAAAATATATCTTATAGATTACTGTTGTAGCAGTGTAGCAGTAGCAGTGCATAAATAATCACATTAGGAAGCACTTTTATTAGTAGTAATAGTAATAATAATAAGAAGACGAAGAATCAATTCCATTCTCTGTTTCAGCACAAGTAAAATCAGGTGCATTCATATCTAATGACTAATCAGTTTTTAAAATTTAATTTGTTTTAATTATTAATTTATTTTATATTTCAAGGCGTCTATATAAAACTTTGATTTGATTTCTCTTCCATGCAGCAAAAAAAGCCCATGTTTTTTTTTGTTTGTTTTTTTCTATTTATTTATTTTTTTGTGCTGTTTTATTTTCTAATTTTTGGACAACTACGATATAAAAAACAGTTATTGATTTTAATTATGAGAATATGAAGAAGTTTAAATAATTGTCTTTCTACTTACAGGAAAATCAAGTCCTGAATCAACCAATGTTTACTCCGAAGTCAAATTAAAAAGAGCTCTAGGTAATATGAAAATATAATTATTAAATCTAACTATATCCTCACTTAACATTTTTTGCATAAAACTTTGAAGGCAAAAGTTAGATATGTCATCTTTAGTATTTGAGCTTTAAAGTTAAGATTTTGAACATTTTTGCAAAGATATATGTAAAAAATGTGTAATATTTAGGTACCGCTGTGTCCAAGCTACTTGCACTTTCTTTCTTCACTTGTGAGATTATCTTCAGACCGTTGTAAATTTCTTATATTTTACCTCCATCCACCTTTTTCCGTTGATCCATCAGCTGTATGTGATATTTGTGTTGCACAAATGTATGCTGAAATCTCATATCTCTCTTAGAGGACAGTCCAATGTATGCTCAGGTCAACTACCGGGATAAAGGAAATACTAAGACAAACAAGGGTGAGTAAAGCCTGCAATCATTTACAGTGATGACATGGATAATTTATTATAATGATTTATGATTAAATTTAAAAATGTAAATCTGTTTGTTTGTGTGTGTGTGCATTTTTGTTTATATCACTAATAAAAACAGTGATAAAGAAAACTTTGTTAACCTGTGGTTTAAGAAAATTATTGTTGTTTTTGTTGTTGTTGTTGTTGTTGTTGTTATGAGACTACACAAGTCTTTTAAGTAAACTTCTCTCCATTACAGGAAAATCAAGTCTTGTGTCAGCTGATGAAGCAATTTACTCTGAAGTCAAATGAGGGAGCACTCTAGGTATTTATGCTGACATGATGGAGTATGATGTGATGATTTATTCTTGTTCTTTAGCTCATAATATTGTTTCAAATTGGAAATCTTGTTGTCTTTTTTGCTTTACAGATCAGTGAGGAGAGCTGTAACAGCAACCCCAAAATGAAGCTTTTTATGAAGCCACTGTTGCTCCTCTGCTACCCAAGTGTCATACACACCCAATAAGTATAAGAGTTATAGGTCATCATCATTATGAAATACAATATCTGTATTAATAACTGTAGACATATTACTGTATTTTAGCACAAAAAAGTACAAACTGGTGTGCTTCTGTTTAGTTTCATGCTCTCTCTATTCACTCAGTGATAATAACAGCATGACTTACAGTCAGCTTTTTCAGTGTTACATATGGTTTATTAATGTTTGGGCAATAAACACGGTATACTTTTGTATGCAATAATCTTCTACATTATTAAAAGAAGACTGATATAATATGATATATATCTGACTGTATTTGTGCAAAATACTAATGAACCTGTTGATGTCAATTATGGAATAATTTGCTTTTTCTCCATGAAAATATGCGTTCATATTATAATATGTGTGTCTGTGGTTGTGTGTGTGTGTCTGAGAGAGAGAGATACATACATATAAACATGCAGAATGTGAGATGCTGTGTTTGCTCCAGTTCAGTGTGGTGGCAAGGCCCAAAAATAATATCTGCCCGGGACTTTTCACAGAGTCATGAAAGACCTTATCTTCATCTCTTTGACTACAGAACTAAAATGACAAAGAACAATCTAAGCTGAATGTGTGCAAGTGTACTTAGGTACTTACAAGCTTATGGAAAATATATTTTAGCTCTGACAGCTGGTAGACAGAGAGCATAGACACAGAACAACTGTCTGTGACTCACCGGCTGAAGAAGTGGAAGAGTGAGAAACTGAAATATCCAATCTGTGTTCTTTTTGGAGTCCGGAGAATTGCTGGGAGCAGAAAGGCAGAAACAGAGTTGTCCCCAGGAGGGACAAACCAGGATTCAGGGACAGGAACAGAAAAACAGCACAACATGACACTCAGTCTGGGCCTGTATAGGACCTCATATGGGTATTCTGTAATTAGTGTTGCCAACTGTCCCATTTCAGCTGGCACATCCCATATAATGAGCAAAATTGGTTTGTCCCTTATTCTACCAAATATCATGAAAATTGATGGTTACCCGCAATGTCACACACAGTGCATTTTTACACTATGCCCAGCTTGTTGTGCACTGTGCTTCTGGCACGCCACGGTGTCCCTTATTTGATATTTAAAAGTTGGCAACCCTATCTGTAATTGACATATCATTTACATATCCACGTAGGCTGCCCTACATCAAATGACCAGCATATCTCTGTACTTCCAAATGAGCTGTTAAAGGGGTCTTTGTGTGATCTGTCCTTGGTGAAGCAAATGGACGAAAAGATTTGACACATTGACAGAGCTTCTCTCCACCACTGCAGCACCAATGTAGAAAGATGTCCTGGTCCACCACTTCTCCTCTGCTTAGGCTTAGCCTTTCACCAGCCCCTCACTCTTCATCCTCCATGCTCACCATTTCTTCTTTTCTGCCAGTACTTGCATCTCGCACGATGAAGAAGCTCTTGATGCTGAAGTAGTAGTTACCAGCCCAAGACCTGCAGCATGTCTGGGGAGCTCACCTTTGCCCATTTTTCTGGAAATTCCTGACTCAATGTTGGCCAGCTCTTCTGGCTTGATGATACCAAGCAGTTCATTGGTGGTTCTGCACCTAGTTAGTCTGAGGCATCTGCAACCTTAACTCCTCGAGCTCCCTCTTCCAGGTAGAAGCTCCCACCTATGTTGCCCAGGATAATTGCTAATCTGTGAGCCCTGTGCAGCTCAAGCTTTAGAAACCCAGGCTACCAAAGCCTCCTGAGCAGCTCCAGGTTCCCGAGTCATCTCTGAAGCCTTCAGTGCTGCTCTAGTCACCAGTCATCCCATACAAACAGAATCAGAGCCCATGGGCCCTGAGCAACCAGGACCAGACGCCATGGATTTTTCGCCACCGAGTTCAGAGGGCCTCTGTGTTCCTGCGCTGCTACAGTTGACCTCCAACCAAGGCACCTAAGGTTCATTGTTCTGGTCCCAGTCCCTTCCAACATCTTCATCAAGATGATAGAGAATTATGTGTGGGATCACATTTTTTTTATATTTAAAATTAAATGTCTATCTATGATTAGCACACTTGGCTCGCAGTACTAACCACAGCCTGCTCATATATTTCTCTGTGGAGTTTCCCACAGAGTAAGCCAGAATAAACTTTACTCTGACTTCCTCTGACAGACCAAAGATGTCCTTGAGAATGGCTGATTCTCTCTCTCTATGTTGACCCTCTGATAATGTGGCGACCTTTCCAAGATGTACACCACTTTTTGTCCCTGTGTCACTTTGAATTAGATAAGAGGTTAAACAATTGATTGGATGTTACTGTTTTGACAGTGTTGCACTCTCTGACTTTTGATGGGAGCACTGTATCCCTATACACTGTGATCATGTCAGCAACAACAACTTCACCTGTAGAGTTCAAGACTTTGCAGATGATAAATGCTGTATTCTTTTTAATAAAAGTAACATAATCAGTACAGTAAATTGTACTACTTTCTTTTTGTGTCAGCTTTGCATATGTGCATATGTAGTTTCTGTCCATTCTGCTATACTTATTTTTATGTACTGAAAGTGACCTGATGAATTACGTCATCTAGAGAAAAGGAAATGCAGTCTGTAGCTTAGAGCTGCTTTTATGTTCACCAAATTTTTAAGCAGACGATCAAAAAAGGAATCTAGTCAAGAAGAGCACAGTGGGAATTTAATGGTGCTCCTTTTGCACTGCGCTACCCATAGTGTTAATGCAAGGCTATGAAAAATTTGAGAGAACTGGAGTGACTATGGCCATGACACATATCTTTGTGTGTGTGCGTGTGTGTGTGTGCATGTGTGTGCATGTGTGTGTGTGTGTAGATGTGTAGAGAAGCTGCAAAGAGTGCGTTTGTCAGTCAAACAAATGGCAATTTTTCCTCATTGTTTACTGATGTTTAATATTGTAACGAGGAAACAAATGTAATCACACTAGTCCACGTAGTAGTTTAGATGATGCATGTATTTCATAGTGAATTACCAATGATGGGAACCACTGCAACCAGAAAGTAGTGCTATGATCACTGTAAATGATAATTACATAAATAAATGCAGAACATAATGTGACTGTTTTGACCTTTCTTGGCACAAGAAGCAAGCTGATGTGGACAACAAATGTCAGCAGTGGAACGGTGCTGCTGTGGTTTGTGTAGCTGTTTATAGTTCTATGAGCTCATTATAAAGGGGAAGGAAGCACAAAGACACTTTACAAGGAAACAGCTTCACCGTTAGAACACGTTGACTTTAGCACTGCAGCAGGGTTGGGTGTGACAATGAGGCACTCTTTGTTCTGCATGCTTGATTTATTATGTGAGTACATTAATAACTGTGTCTTATGAGTATCACAAATTATTGAACATGTTTCTGTATTATTGTAGGGTCTTTATCTTACAATGTAAAGTGCCTCGATGTGGCTGTTGTTGTAATTTGAAGCTAAATAAATAAAACTGAACTGAACTGAATTATGAGAATTACAGTAAATTTCCAGACAATACAATTTGTCTTGAATGTAGCACATTTAAAGTTTATTTCAATATAATTATATTGAGTGATTCCTTAACTTCATCAAAAACAGGTTTAACAAAATCTGATCAGGTTTCAATCTTCATTTCAGTGCTCAGTACGGTCTTCTATGGAAATGCTACAGGTGAGATTTTTTCTTTCTTTCTTGTTTTCCTCAAATGTAATTCAGTCTTTATTTATTTATTTTCGTATTTATTGCCATTACCTCTTGAATGAAATTAATCTCTTGAATTTGCCAAATGTCCTAATAATGAGATACTGCACATGTAAAGTACTTTGAATATTAAGAAGAAGAATCGAGACTTTTTTTAAATCAAGAAGAAGAGGAAGCGACTGAAGGCAAAGGGAAGAATTAAATGGTGAAAGTTGAAGGAGGAAGAATGCTGCACAGGGAGGAGTTGAGATAGATCTGGGTGGTAGGCAAGAATTACCAGACGGCTGGGAAAGTACAATTGTAGAGGTGAGGGAAACCATGAGGAACATATTCGATGTATTCTCTTGACAGAAGAAAAAGGACAAGGAGACTTAGCAGTGGAATCATGAAGTATAGGAAAGTCAAGTCAAGTCAGCTTTATTTGTATAGCACATTTAAAAGACATCAAGTATCGGCCAAAGTGCTGAACAGGGATGATGTAATCAAATAAAAGAAATAATTAACATAAATGAGTTAAAAACATCACAAAACATCCAAATATATACACACACCCAAGCAGACTCTTATATACATTTGTTTATACAAGTATATATGTACCAGTACATATGCACATACGTATGCATGCATATATGCACACACACACACGAGTACGCACGTGGACATAAATACATGTATACATATACACGTGTATAAATGATCCAATGAGATAAAACACCAGAATAGCTAAAATGTAACAAAAGCGGCATCAGATCCGAAAGTCTTTGAAAATAGATAGGTCTTCAAATTTGATTTGAAGATTTCCAAAGAGGAAGACAATTTTATAAAAGAGGAAGACTGTTCCAGAGTCTCGGAGCAGCGATGGAGGAAGCCCTGTCACCTCTGGATTTTATCTGGGTGCGTAGAACCAGTAAAAACATCTGACTGGAGGAATGCATAGTTCGAGTGGGTAGGTACAGGCTAAGGAGATCTGAAATGTAAGCTGGAGCCAAGCCATGGAGGGCTTTAAAAACAAATAATAAAACCTTGAAATCAATTTGGTATTTAACTGGCAGCCAATGTAAAGATGTGAGTATCGGAGTAATACTGTCTCTCTTTCTCGCATCCGTCAGGAGCCTTGCGGCTGTATTTTAAACAAGTTGCAGGCGGGACAGGCTTCATTGACAGACGCGTAAATAGAGAGAGTTACAGAAATCAAGATATGATGAAATGAAGGCATAATAATAATAATAATAATAATAATAATAATAATGGATAACGGTTTCCAGATCTTTAGATGACAAGATAGTTTTGAGGATAGAAATGCTCCTGAGCTGGAAGAAACTGCCAACAACAACTCAATTTATTTGTTTGTACAGCTTGAGGGTAGAATCCTCAATATTTTTAACATGGGGATGTAGATTAGCTGATCGTGGGCCCAAGTCATTTCTTGTGAGACTAACAGAGTCTTGTTGGCCAAAAATTGTAATGTCACTTTTGTCATGGTTTAGTTTGAGAAAGTTCAAAGACATCCAGCAATTTATGTCACTAAGACAATCTGAAACTTTCTGCAATGTGCTATCAACGCCTGGTTTTAGGGAGAGGTAGGACTGTGTATCATCTGCATAACAAAGAAAATCAAAAATGAGAGACGAGGACAGGTGGAGGAAGTGAAGAAAGGTATGAAGAGGTGGAAAAGATCCTTAAAATGCACAGAAGGATTTAGCTGTTATTCTGCACCTCCATTGCTGGAGTGGATATATAGAGCTGGGGAAAACAAGATGGTTGTTGCCTGTTGTTGCAGTAATTCCAGAACCAGACTCTTGTATGTGAAAATAATAGCAGTCCTATTGTGCTTGGTTAGCCTGTACCTGACAGGTTCCAATAAATGAAGGGGAGTGCAACTCTGGCAATCGCTTAATTACAAACTCAGGTGTGGTAGAAGTTTGGTTCCATGTCACAAAACCTTTGGTTGACTTAAAAGTGATCCTGGCAAACGACCATGTGACTCAGGAAGCAAAGCAGTGCAACCATGGAAATATGGCAACCTTAGTTCAGGATACAGTTGGATATAGAAGTAATACTTTAAAGAAATCCTCAATCACACTGGCATTAACCACAAGGTGGTTCAGATATCCTGGGAGCCTCCTCAGTGAGGTGTTCCAGGCATGTCCTACTGAAGGTAGCCCCAGAGCAATCCCAGGACATATTGAGAATAGATAGGATATCCATACCAGGGAGATTTGTGACATTCAGGTCTCTCTTGAAAAAAGGAATCTCTAATCTCAATGATGCTTTTACCTGCATAAATAAAAAAACAATGAATAACTGGGGACTCTGCCAGATGCTCCCAGCACAAATTACCTATATGGCTGACTGATATCACATAAAACTCTACTGCCTTAATAAGTTATTAAGGAAAACTTAATAGCTTCAGTCCATAATAGCTCACAAACCAGATAATGATTTTTTAAAAATTTCTATAACAAATGTATTGCAAGTCATACACGAAGCAAGTCATATCTTTGTGTTTTACTTGTTTTATATTTTTCTTTAAACAGCCAGTAAACCTCGGGCCTTAATAACAGCACATGAGGGAGTCATACCAGCAGGGGGCAGCGTGACACTGAGCTGCTCTGTGGAGGGCTCTGCTGGCTGGAAGTTTGACTGGTTCAGACGTGATTCAGAGTTTTCTGTGGCTCAGAAAATAGGAGCTGGAACATCAGAGCACACGATCAGTATTTCAGAAGGAGGCATCTATTACTGCAGAGGAGGTAGAGGAGATCCAGTTTTCTCCACAGAGGACAGCGTTCCAGTTAAAATTAAGAAACGGGGTGAGTGTTACATTTTGAAATAACAAATATTAATCACTGACATCAAAGTAACACTTCATAAACCTTTTACCTGTTAATTTCTTTTCTCTTTTTCTTTTTTTGTTTTTCTTCACATTGTGTTTGTTTTTTGGGAACAGTCCTGTATGTTGTAAAGTCGCAACACCGTTGGCCTCAGATGTTCATTGGTGAGACAATCATCCTTCAATGTGAGATCCAAGGAGGGGAAGACAAGGAGATGACATATGAATGGAAATCACCAAACCCAAACATCCCTGAAACATCCAGTGAATACAGGATCAGCAGATTATCAGTGTCCCACAGTGGAGACTACAAATGTCGGGGTAGCAGTGACTATCTCTTAGCAAAATGGAGTGACCCCTTCACACTGATTGTCTTGTGTGAGTTGAACTGTCTAGCATACATAAAAAATAGATTTAATGTACACATGTGAAAGACAGGAAAGGGAGACCTATAATATTATTTCTCAAAAGGGAATGTACAGTGTTAAGAAATCAGTAAAATCTTTTGATAATTTTAGTCAGTCTATGTGTGCCTCTACATCATGTAGCTAAAATACTGAGGGGATGTTTAGATTGCACCGAGTCTGAGGCAGTGGTGGTGACGGTGATGGTAAAGGGACCTAATGACTTTCACCCCACCCCACTTTCCAAAATTATGACTTTCCAGAAAAAAGTATTCTTAACAACAGCACTAACAAAACAAAACAAAAACCAGCTTTATAATGATTCCACGTGTCTATCATGTTCTAAATTTGATTTTTTTTTTTATATGAGCACAGGTCATTTTTTACTTTGCAAAGATACATGACCCTATAAAGTGGTGAGATGTAATATATATAATAAACTCCAAAAACAGTTTGAAAAATCAGGTTCAGTAAAAGGACTAGATGTTACAGTCCCTGATAATGCATTGCTTTGAATGGACAAAATCTTGAGGAATGGCTGTTATGAGAAAAGGCAGCCCAGAAACTTTACCAGCAGCACTCATCGTTATGCCTCAACTTTCGGTCTTTTACCCGGCCGTTTAGCCTGCCGTTGCACCTGTCCTTTGATCCCAATCTCTCTAAGCAGTTTTGCTGTTGTACTGGCAACAAAGCCCCTGCACCCCACTTCCACTGGGCACACCTTGATCTTCCAGCCTCTGTACTTTGAGCTTCTTAAGCTCAAAAGCTTCCTCAATTGCTTCCTCCCATGGTACCATTTTTGGGGAGTTAGACCAAAGGACGAGTAGTTGTTACGATCTCGGTGGAAAAATTAGCCTCTGATCCAAGTCCACGTGCATCTGCCAATCCCTGGCAACCTTCAGTGGGCCCAGGTCCGGGTTTGAGGGGCTTGGCTTCAGCTTGTCTCCCTCCCGGATAAATGCTGATGAAAACTGACGCTCCTCTTGGTTTGTGAAAGGTTGAGCTTTGATGGATTTTCTTTTATACTCAACTTTCTCGGCTAGAGAACTGAGGACCTGGTTGTGTCTCCATGTGTATCTGCCCTGAGTAAGGCTAGTCCTACAACCAACCAAGATGTGCTTGAGTGTGGCTGGGATTGTACACAGGGGGCTGGATGGGTCCTTTCCAAACCACAGCTGCAGATTTATTGGGGAAGGTAGCACATCGTGTGTTGCTCGGATGATGAAACTCCCCAGAAGAGTTTCCTCTTTTTGACACTCTCCCACTTGTTAGGGTGGGAGCAGTGCCTCTCACCATGGGGTCCCGGGAGTCTGTGAGTGACATCTCAAGCCTCACTTTGGCACATTTAAACTCCTCTACCAGGCTAGCGATAGGCAATGACAGTATCCTGTTGCTATAGAGTCCAAAGCTGATGAGGCATTTGGGAAGTCCGAGCCACTTCTTAACATTGGAGCTCACTACAATTTAAATGACTGACTGAATGTATAAAGTGTGATTGTTTTCATAACAAAATTCTTGTTAAAGAAAATTGACATCAATCTACTGTTTTTTCTCTTTCTGTATCTTCAACAGCAAATAAACCCATAGCCACACTGAGAGCACAAAGTTCAACCATACCAGCAGGGGGCAGTGTGACACTGAGCTGCTCTGTGGAGGGCTCTGCTGGCTGGAAGTTTGACTGGTTCAGACGTGATTCAGTCTCTTCTAAAGCTCAGCTCATGAGAGGAAATGAAGCAAACAGAGTTATTAGTGTCTCACAAGGAGGTCTGTACCACTGCAGAGGAGGGAGAGGAGATCCAGTTTACTACACAGAGGACAGCAGTGAATTCATTGTGGAGGAAACCTGTGAGTTTAACTGTTACAGTATTTCTGACAAGGCACAGTGACTCATTGTATTTGTGATCTGCACTGTTTGTCTGTCTTTCTATACTTTAATACTTTCAAAGCCAATTGAACGTATTTCCATTATATTTTGATTCTATCTTGTTGTTCAGTCTTCCAGTTTGTTTATTAACTAGCTAGTTGTTTTCCAACCAGTACACTCATATGTTTGAAATAACAGAATCTATCAGTTATATGTTTTATTTTTGATAAAGATAAGGTGATGATAAATGGCTAATAGTAAACTCAAAAAGTTAAAAAACACATAACAGATGGCTGTGATGAGAATAATGGTCAGGGTATGTTCGAGGGAGGAACCCTGAGGAAGGAATACATTTAAAACTCAGAATACTGGGACACCTGACCAGATACCATGACACAAAGTCACAAAGTGCTAAGGTGGAGTGTATAAAAGGAAACCAGTAACTGCAGATCTCCAAACCTCCTCCTCTCCTCACCTGTGAAATAGACCCCAAGATACTTAATCTCCTCTACTTGGGGCAGCAACTTATCCCTGACCTGGAGTGGGCATGCCACCCTTTTCCAGCTGAGGACCTCAAGCCTCAGACTTGGAGGTGCTGATTCTTATTTCTGCCACTTTAAACTCAGCTGAACAGCCCAACATGACTCCTTCCTCTGCCTGATGGCTCCCTTCACCTCTGGTGCCCACCAGTTGTTTTGTGGGTTACCACCACTACAGGCACCAACCACCTTGCAGCCGGAGCTCAGTGCAGCAGTCTCAGCAATGGAGGTGCTTAAAATGGTCCATTCAGACTTAATGTCCGCAGTCTCCCTCAGAATGCTGTCAAAGTAAGTAACAGTACACCACTCAGGTTCAGGTCAGGCAGGCCATTGTTCCCAATCAAACCCCTCCAGGTCTCAGTGTAGTTTCCCACATGAGTGTTGAAGTCTCCCAGTAGACGACAGAGTCCCCAGGTGGAGCACTCTTAAGCAAGCCACCCATGGATTTCAACAAGGGCAGGTACTGTTGTTCAGTGCATAACTGCAGATCACAGTCAGGACCCTTTCCCCAACCTGAAGGTGCAGAGAACAAACCATCGGTTTGCCAGGGATCTGTCTGCCACGGTTTATGCCATTGACTGCCACCAAGCACACACTGCAGTCGCCCTTTTGCCTGCCTCCTGTGGATGGCAGGTCTACAGGCGGGTGGTCCCATGTCCTTTTTTTGGGCTGCGCCCAGCTGGGCCCCATGGGCTAAGGCCCAGCAAGTAGGTGCTCAACTTGTGCACCCTCCCCAGGTCTGTCTCCAGGGCATCAGCCTGGCGACATCTCCATGGTGTACCTTGCATCTTGCCTTGTGGTAGCTGGGATAGAAATTCAGCCCCCCTATGACCTTGATAAGGATAAGTAATTAGCAAATATTTTTATTTAAATTGTACATGTTATCACTTTAAACATTTTGATAGGTTTTCTATCTTATACTGTGAATAAAATTTGCATTTATGAGATTTGCATGTCCTGCATCGATGTTATGGATTACATGTATAATAATTAACAATATTGGCATTCTTTTCTATTAAGATGTAATAAAGTAACCATCTTTTTTCTACCTTAATGCTTTACTTGTGTTTTCCAAACTGACCAGCACAAACTGAAAAACCTCGGGCCTCACTGGGGGGCAGCGTGACCCTGAACTGCTCTGTGAACGACTCTGCAAGATGGAGATATTACTGGTTCAGACGTACCTCAGAGTCTTCTGCAGCCCAGAGAATAACAAACGGAACATCATCCCACACTTTCAGTGTCGCAGAAGGAGGCATCTATTACTGCAGAGGAGGAAGAGGAGACCCAGTTTTCTTCACAGAGGACAGTGTTTCAGTCACAATTGAGACAAATGGTAAGTGTTGTATTTTGTTCAGATATAAAACAAATGAAATCCATAATTAACATGAAATTAACAGCTGACAAAATTTTCTTTGCTATTGATTCATTCATTATTCATTATTTTTGTCCCATGTCTTAAACTACTTGGTTAAGGCAGAGTCAAAAGAAGGGATATATATATATATATATATATATATATATATATATATATATATATATATATATATATATATATAGGATCGTAAGTTCGATTCCTGCCTGGGGCGTCTGTATCCAGTAAGGGTCCTAAGGCTAGACCCCCTATGCTAAGCAAGCCTACCGCAGACATGAGCGAGACAGATAAATATGAAGGCATGCCGGCTCGGACGTCGCCCGGATCAACAAGGTCCGCGTCAGGTGTTGAGGAACCAGGGCACCCTGACGAAAAGTGGGCTACTGGAACAAGAAGGCATCGGTGGGCAAGACACGAAAACAGGGTGCAGCCACCTCCTGTACATGGATGACATCAAGCTGTATGCCAAGAGTGAACGAGACATCGATTCACTGATCCACACTACCAGGCTACACAGCAATGACATTGGAATGTCGTTCGGACTGGAGAAGTGTAGTCGGATGGTAACAAAGAGAGGGAAGGTAGTCAGAACTGAGGGGATTGAACTACCAGAAGGCAACATTGCAGACATAGAGGACAGTTACAAGTACCTGGGGATCCCGCAGGCAAATGGGAACCATGAAGAGGCCGCTAGAAAAGCTGCAAACAAGATCCGGGCCATCAACACGTACGCCCTGCCCGTGATCAGGTACCCTGCTGGGGTAATAGGCTGGCCAAAGGAGGAGATAGAAGCCACTGACATAAAGACAAGAACGCTCCTTACCATGCATGGAGGGTTTCACCCCAAGTCCAGCACCCTGAGGCTGTACGCTAAGCGGAAGGAAGGGGGCCGGGCACTGGTGAGTGTCAGCACCACAGTCCAGGATGAGACAAGGAACATCCAAGAATACATTGGGAAGATGGCCCCAACTGACCGAGTGCTCAGTGAATACCTCAGGCAGCAGAAACCCAAGAAAGAGGAGGGAGACAAGGAACCATCATGGAAGGACAGGCCCCTGCACGGTATGTACCACCGGCAGATAGAGGAGGTGGCTGATATCCAGAAATCCTACCAGTGGCTGGACAAAGCTGGACTGAAAGACAGCACAGAGGCACTAATCATGGCAGCACAAGAACAAGCTCTGAGTACAAGATCCATAGAGGCTGGGGTCTATCACACCAGGCAAGACCCCAGGTGCAGGCTGTGTAAAGATGCCCCAGAGACAATCCAGCACATAACAGCAGGGTGCAAGATGCTAGCAGGCAAGGCATACATGGAACGCCATAACCAAGTGGCCGGCATAGTGTAAAGGAACATCTGTGCCGAGTATAACCTGGAAGTCCCGAGGTCAAAATGGGAGATGCCCCCAAGGGTGGTGGAGAATGACCGAGCTAAGATCCTGTGGGACTTCCAGATACAGACGGACAAAATGGTGGTGGCTAACCAACCAGACATAGTGGTGGTAGACAAACAGAAGAAGACGGCCGTAGTGATCGATGTAGCGGTTCCGAATGACAGCAATATCAGGAAGAAGGAACACGAGAAGCTGGAGAAATACCAAGGGCTCAGAGAAGAGCTCGAGAGGATGTGGAGGGTGAAGGTAACGGTGGTCCCCGTGGTAATCGGAGCACTAGGTGCGGTGACTCCCAAGCTAGGCGAGTGGCTCCAGCAGATCCCGGGAATAACATCGGAGATCTCTGTCCAGAAGAGCGCAGTCCTGGGAACAGCTGAGATACTGCGCAGGACCCTCAAGCTCCCAGGCCTCTGGTAGAGGACCCGAGCTTGAAGGATAAACCGCCCACAGGGGCGTGCTGGGTGTTTATATATATATATATATATATATATATATATATATATATATATATATATATAATTGATTGTGAAACTGCTAAAATTCTCAAAACCTAGGGAGCCAAAATGAGAATCTGTTATATTTTGTTGTACAATAGATCTGAATTACTTTTGTTTCAATTTATAGCAAAATCCTGACAGGAATAGAACACCAGATACAACTTTTCTGTTTATCGCTCTCAAAAGATGAATATAGGTACTACCAACAAAAGAAATAAGTAATAAATAAAAGTAATCTGTTAACAAAACAATATTTAGATGCCAGCAGCTCATACTGCTGATGAAGGGGCTGATTCTTCTTTATTTATCTATTACTATCGCTCAACATTTTAATACATCAACGATAGCCAGGTCCTGCTACCTGTGGGTTTGGAGTCAATTTGGCATCTCACAGCTTTTATTTATTTATTTTTTTTGGTATGGTGTACGCACACAAAACCATGCTATGACCGTCTGGTGTGGTGAAACACATTAACCAACTCAGGGTTCATACCTCAAAGCCAATGACGGCTGTCTCTGCAGCGTTTTTCATATGTGTGGCTCCAGGTCCTTGCATGCTACTGCATTTCCTCAACCTCCTGGTTGTGAATATTTTTGCCCAGCCATGAAAAATATCAAGCAACAAAAGCTAACTCAGGCATCTAATATAAATTCCTAATTTAATAAATCATTTTATATATTTTCAAAAAAATTGTAAAAATTAAAATTCAGTTTTATTTATACAGCATCAAATCACAACAACAGTTGCCACAAGGTGCTTCATATTGTAAGGTAAAGATGCTACAATAATACAAAGAAAACAGAGGAAAACCCAATAATCATATGACCCTTTATGAGCAAGTGCTTCAGCAAATGTGAGAAGGAAAAACTCCTTTTTAACAGTAAGAAACATCTAGCATCTAGCCCCGTGCGTGGGGGTGCACGGCGTCAACGCGTTAGCGCAGTTAGCTCGTTGACGCGTTAGCGCCATCCAGCCCCACGCATGGGGCGATCCGCTCTAATGGAATGATATGGTACTATAAGGTCCTTAAGATAAGATGGGGCCTGATTATTTAAGACCTTGTATGTGAGGAGCAAGATTTTGAATTCAATTCAGAATTTAACAGGAAGCCAATGAAGGGAAGCCAATAATATAGGAGAAATATGTTCTCTCTTTCTAGTCCCTGTCAGTAATCTAGTCCCTAGATTGCTGCTCTTGCTGCAGCAATTTGGATTAACTGAAGACTTTTCAGGGAGTTTTAAGGACATCCTGCTTGGATTTATGTTCATATTTCTTTAATTTACCAACTTACTCTTACTCAGTAGTATTTATCACATTTCTTGTCTTTAAAAGATACATGTAGTTTGACTTCTTCATTTTAGTCTGACTTTAGCTGTAATCTATGCTTTTCTGTCACTGACCACTCAGAGTTTGTGCTCTCTACATCCAAAATGTTATTCCATCGTTTATGTTGTTTTATATTTTATAATTTAAGGTTTCAGATGTGAAAGCCACTCGTTTCTTGTGCCTTTCATCATTGGACTTGTTTTTGGAAGTTTACTCACTGTTCCCGTGTTGTTGTGCTGTATATGCTGCCACACAAGGATAAGAGGTGAGACTACCACATATTTATATTAGACTGAAGGGTTTATACATTCTGGTGCTTTAAAGGGATTACAGTATGCATTTCTTTCCCTTTTTTGACAGATCGCTGTAGAAACAGGTTTGTACAGTACTGTTTCTGTTCTTTTTAAGCATGACAATGTTACACATGAGTTTTACATTTACACGACATGTTTTAGGTTCATGCAGTCTCCAAACATCAATCAATCCTCTGCTGCACCCCAAACTCCTAACCAAAGTGACACTCAGATTTACTCCTCTCTTCTCCACGGTCAGCGCTAAAAATGATAACTTTTGTAACTATTAAAAGTCATTTAGCACTAAAGATACAGACATACAAAAACAAACAAAAGAAAACTAATTTTACTTTATTTCTTGTATTTTACTCTCCTGTAGGTGATCTTTCTGTCTATGAATCGATCAGAAACTCTGGAATCACTCGAAGTGGTACAGTATAAACTTTAATAGACTTCTTAGAGGTTAACGGTGTAGAGAGACCAGCACATGAATACATTAATGTAGCATCTACTATTATTCTTGATAAGAGAAGTAAGTACATAAAATAAAATATATAATTATTTTATTTTTATTTTTTTTACTTTTCATCAGCAGTGTCAGAGGAAACAGAGTGTATGGGTTAGTACATGTACTAATACCATCACCTTTATATGGAAATGTGACACTACAGAGAGCTTTGACCACAATAATGTGAATCCCAGTCAATGATGCTATAAAATGATACTTAGAGAAAAAGATATCGTTTTACTGTTAAAGCTACAGAGCTTTGGATACATGTGTCCTAAATCTGACGAAGCCTTTATTCTGAAATTGAAATAGGAACTGATGACAAGTAAAATATGTGTGCATGCTTTGGATGTCAGTGCTCTTATATCGTTCTCGCTTGCAGACTTTCATTCGCGTCACCCACATCCTCCCAATCTCCACCTCACTAACACCTCAGTCAGAGCTCCATCCAAGCCTCAGTCTTCATCTTCACCACCACCAGAGTTTAGACTCCAGGGGAAACTCTCCTAAGTCCTATCACTGTTTGGATTCTGTTCTGCCATGATGGGTCATTGAAGTTGAATTGCCAAAGGCATTAATTCATTTCTCAATCTTAATAAATTATGTTCAATTCCTCCAAGTTATACTTCTTATTGAACTAATAGAGTCTACCTTTGTATTAGTCCATATTATTTTTATTTTTGTTGAATGTAGTTTGTATATTAAATAGGGTGAGAACATATATATATGCATGTATAGAAATGTGTGTTGTGATGTTTACTTCATTAGATGCTGTAAATTTTAAGTATGATGCTGATTTCACATCAGACCACTTAGAGTAGCACAAGGTTTCCTTTTTGCCTTTATCTGATGGTCTGTTTTACTTCTTTGATTACTTGTTACTTACTGGTTACTTTAATAAATCTAACAAAGAAACCTGGTTATATGTACATAAGTGTGTTTCAGATTTCCATAAGACATGATCTCCTTTCAAGCTTCTGATTGGTCAACATGGTTTTAGGGCAATGTCAGACAATATTTTCACGGACCTGCAATTAAGGTGTCGCCGATAAATACAACAAAATAAAATGATACGACCAAGACAAAAACTGTGGCATTTTGTAAATATAATAATAAACATGAATTCACTGTGTAATTGTGTAACTTTATCAGCAGCATCCTCCTGAAATGTGCCAACTACATTTAGAGTAACATCCTTCTCTCTGCCCCTTAAGGCTCTCTGGTCACTATGGTAACACGTAAACATTTCTTTCAAAATAAGACACACAACTACAACATGGGAAAAGACCCAGGGAAGCCGAGTTAATGATAAAAGCACTGAAAACTATACATTTCACACCTGAGCCTCAACTCTCAAGGCCCGGTACCAAACGACTCACAGACCGGTACCGGTCCGAGGCCCGGGGGTTGAGGACCACTGTTTTAGGGAACTATTGAAATACATCAGATGCATCTTAGTCTCTCATTTCTCTTCTTCTCTCAAGCTTTGTCAAGATGCACAGAGCAGGTAAAAGGGGCAGAGGTCATGCATTCAAATGTTTAATAGAATTTAGTGCGAAAAAAAGTTTCCCAGTAACACTTTTGGTGTGATCTGAAGCCATGGAAATAAAGTGAAGGTGTACCGTCACAGAGAGACTGTATAATTGAGGCATTAGTTGCATTTTGGTTTGACATGTTCTTGACAGCTCAGCTAATTTTTTTTCAGGCTATACTAGATTTTATTTTTTTTGTTAAGATGAAAAAACACCAGTAGACACCAGACCTTGTAAACTGAATTTAATATGTGATAGAACCTTTCAAAACTTATTGTAAGCAGCAATATACTGCTTGTGTTTCCTGTAGGTATTGGGGGAGAAAAGCAATGTGCAGAGACTTCATTTACTTATCATGATAGACTAAGATTATATTATATTATATTATATTGTATTATATTGTATTATATTGTATTATATTATATTATATTATATTATATTATATCCTACAACCTCTTTTACAGTGCTAGTCACATATTCATGGATAATGACCAAATATGAACAGTTCTGTAGGAGTAAACATGCAATTAATTTGATATTATATGAGTGTGTGTTTGTTATTTGTCACAGCTAATAGGCTAATAAGTGAACTGAATCATCAGTGCACTTTATGGGGGAGTTTTGTGGTGGTAGACAAGGAACAGTAGACTGCAGTTGTGGTAGATGTGGCTACCCAGCAGACAGCAACAGTAGGAAGAAGGAGCACGAGAAAACAGAGAAATACCCCGGCATGAAGGAGCAACTGGAGTAGATGTGGAATATAAAGTCGAAAGTAGTCTCAGCAGCAATAGGAGCAACAGGAGCTATAACTCCGAAACATACAATACAAAATATATGTATGTTTATATGTGTATATATATATATATATATATATATATATATATATATATATATATATATATATTATTATTATTTACTTTTATGTTAATTATATGCAACAAAAATCTTATCTCCAGGCACAGACATCTGCTGGTCTGTTATTGCAGGGGGGAGGAGGCATAGGCACAACTCGAATCTCATGTCTGTGCAAAATCCTATTGTCAAACTGAGCTCACTTAGAGTTACTGGTGAAAATAAATAAATAAATAAACACATGTTTTTAGAGGATTTTGCTTTGCTTAAGATCAACCATCTAAAGGGTCATTTCCTGTGTTTAGTGTCACAGCAAACCTTAAAAAACCACCACAAAGTGAACGGCGCATCACCCACACCCACACACTGTGAGGGGGTTGGGGACACAGATGGCTATTTGATGACCATAACCATATCAAGTAAATTGCTGCATGAGCTGACATCAGTACAAAGCAAAAGAAGAAAAAATGTACAGTTTAGAGAGCTGTTTAAAGTAAGTAAGAGTAAGATCATATGCGTATGTGTTTTTTTGTTTTGTTTTTTTTAACATAAACTCTCTGTGCTTTGTAGCTTTTAACATATTGTTAAGTTCAAATTTGACCGATTTTTGACCTGTTAAAATTTAGATATATTGAGGTTGTTCCAGGTCACATTTGACCCATATTAATAAAAAATTTAGATCGACCAAATCGGGGAAAATGATAGTTTAGACAATCTTAGAGAGTGAGGGGATGTATGAAGAATGGAGAAGAAAAGGGTGATGTGCATAGCTCTGACACCTCCACAAGGATACGGTTGATGAGCCACCATAAAGAAATGGAAAAGAGTTGTTGAAGCTAGGCTAGGATTGCAGCAAGAGTGAAAAGGCCAGATGGTAGAGGGACCTATATTGCATTGTTGATAGATGCAAAACATTCTTGACAATTATATTCTATTCAAATCTGCAATGAAATACAGTGATACATTTTCACCATGAAGCAACTTTAAGCAAGAATAACACAACATCAAACTGCAATGATGGCATTACAGAATTAAGTATTTGTTCTTTTAAGCAGCCTACGTGTGTAAAATACTGTTGGTGGTTACTGACTATTCTCCCACGGGCTTATTTTTATCACTGTAAGGCCTCACGATGTCTGTTTGGGCCACCTAGTAAAGAGGAAATGCAGCCTGTGGTTTCAGCCTGAAGTCTTCTGTGTAGCAGATGTCTTGTTTTCTGTTATCAGCTCACAGAAGAGAGTTAACAAGGAATGATGACAAGAGTACAGTGAGAAGAATTTGACTTTGTTCTGTTTGTGTTTGACAAATGCTCATATGATCTGCCTATATTGAAATAATAGTAATAATTTTCACCGGCACATTTAAGTATGCATGACACAGTGTGAAAACAGATAGAAAGTTAATGTCCTGCTGTCTGGGCTTCCTCTGATTATAGGGGAAGCAAACACTCCCTCTGCCGGCCACTTATAGGCCAGCTTTGGTCCAGTTCACTCTTAAAGTGTTTTATACAATGAAGCAGTATCTGATTTATTGCTTTGCTTTCATTCGAATATTATCCAATTACTGCAACAGTAGTAAAAGGTGACACCAAGATTTTACCCAAGGAATTTACAAAAAGCTGGTATATATATCTATATATATATATATAGATATATATAGATATATAGATATATATGCTTTTTTGTAGTTTCTAAAATATATTTAAAATCTATTGTTCTGGTTCAGCACTGATGATTTTGAGCACTGTTGAAAAAGCTGTTGATGGCACGTACGGTCCTTGAGTGTATATTCAAGTAGCTCTACATACAAAGTCTTTAGTTTCAGTTCAACCACACAATGAGTCATTTCCTGTGTTTGGGGTCAAACATAAAAATCCATCACAAAATGAGAACATTAACAGATCTATGTAGAGGTCAAAGGAGCCATTTCACTATTGTATATTTTAAACACATTTGAGCTAAAAGTAAAATAGATATGTATGTTTTTATGTAGCCTGAAGGAAACATTTGAACTTAATTCCTCTAATAAATAATTAAAAGAAAAACCAAATTAATTAAAAAAAAAACAATTTACATAAAGTACAGAGTCTAAAGTAGAAACTCAGGCCAACAAAACACTTATAATCCTTCATAAGTTAGAGTTAGAAATTCTGTGATCAGTGAAAAATCAAACAAACAAACAAACATTATCCCATTTGTATAAAGATGCAAAATATGTATTTTGTGAAACTGTAGCAGGCTATGATGAATTGCAACATTTATTTTATTCTGCACTTCTACTGTGTTGTATTATATTTTTAAGATTTGTGGCTAAGGAGATTATCATTGTCATCATTGTTATTATTATCATCTCAGCACTGCTGTTTCTGATACATTATGTCTGCAGAATGTGTCTGAGGACTAGATAGATTTGCATGGCGATTGACTAACATTTATGTAGCTTTGGGCTTCAGAATGTTTATTTAGTATCCTTATTTCAGTTACTCTTGCGCCATCTTGTGTCAGTACAGAACGTGACATCACTGGGTGCTTGCTGCTAATACATTAGTTTATGTTAGTTAACTAATAACAGAACCAATAACTCGGTGCAATATGAGCAAACTAAAAATCTGTTTAAGGGGATCACTGTCGCTGTCCCTGCCTGCAACAATGAATTTTATGTTAAGAAACTAAGGATATACTGTCCACTTTAACTCACTGTCTTTTAAGGTCCTTTGTGATTTGTCTGGCCTGTTAAGCCCCAAAGGGGTTTCGGAGCTTCCTGCTCGAAAATGAAATGCCCAAAATTAATTGACTATTTCTCTGCAATTACAAACCCTGAGTATACAATCTTGGTATCACAATAAAGCTAACACTTGTGAAAATTAATCAGAGGTGTAAATATTGTAACAGATATTACTGTGTCAAAGTTACTGAGACTGGAAGACAGAAAAAGTAAGTAGACTTTTTTCCTCTCCTAATTTATTTCTTTATTTTTTTTTAGCATATAACTCTTTTAAATTATGCTTCAGTTGAGATTTTATTCCAGAAATTCAGTAACCAACATGTAAACATCATCTGTGCAAAGATTTAGGTTTCTAAACTGAAACAGTGAAAAATTACAGCACTGTCAATACATAAATATCCAGTCGTACAAAGATGTCCAATTTTGGCACACATTGGACACCATATTGAATTTTTTAGATATTAAAGAGCAGAAATGATTTAATTTTATTAACAGGCCTAAAACTGCATGTTTTTGAATATTTTTGAAGAATGAACCACACATTCACATAGCAATGGGCCTTTTGTGCTGTGCGCATGGAGCGTTTAATTGGCCTCTGAGGGGCTGTAACTTTGGTTTCTTTTGTCCAATGTGAATGATTGACACCTCTTTTTAATTGTTTGAGCCAATAGAATCACAGTAATGATGCCCATTCGGGTCACTGCAACCAATCAGAAGTTGCAAGGCCAAACCGCACATGGGCCCAAATTTACTGCATGTGACGTCTGCCCAGTCACGTGTCTGTAGCTGGATTTAAAATGTTTTTGAGAGAACTGGCTCTGATGCGGCTAGTCAGCCGTGGTAACTGCTGATAATCACGGGGCTATTGGCTACCTATGAAAATAACGGAGATAATCGGGATGGTAAGCCAATTCCTGTCTTGACGTCTGTTTTCAAACTATTGCTGAAATAGATGCTCCCGCTAAGTTCTTCTTCAGTACGGAGACGAAAAATGGACAAAAGCACCTTATTCACTGTATTCAATCTGAGGATGGAAAAGAGCTGGAGATTATTTTTCAAAGCTGCATTTTAGTGAGTTTAGAGAAGATTCCGTGTCAACTGAAGAGTTTCTTAATAACTTGCCCGAGGTTTCAGAGCAAAGAAGAAAGGAGGATTGGAAATGCTTGCTGGCAGAGTTGCTGTCAAGTGCCAGACTGGAGACAACAGATTCTGAGTCACGCTTACAGAAGGCCTTCAAAATACAGGGAAGCAGAGCCAGTTGTTTATACCGAAATCTGCAAAATTGGATATAAACCAAATATAAATGTGAGGGGTAAGCGGTCGAAGTTCTCTTAGTCAAACTGATGGAGTGTTTTTATCATATGATACATGTTTAATGCACTAATGGAAGAACATGCGACACCATCCTGTCAGATGCCTTTGCTGGTTGGGGTCAGTGATGAATCAGGTGAGGAGGATTCAAGACTGAGCCGAGAGATAAGTTGGAGCCCCTAATGCTGTGTGCCTTTGTTTGGTTGGTGTGTTCTCCTGAGGGGACAGGCTGACGGTCTGTATGACCCAGTAACTGACCAAAGGAGGCAGACAGCTGAATTAGCACCGACTTGAGCACAGGACTCCACTTGAGGTAACGCAGAAAGCTGGAAAGGCTGAGTATCACACTGGATGGGAAGCTGTGCAAGCTGAACAAAGCGCCTGTTCTTTTGATTCACACATAAAATACGTTTGAAAGGAGGGATTTGTTAGGATTAAAATGATTAAATAAATTTGTTTTTTATGATTTCTATATACACATTACTATGTACTCATTAAAGAGTCGGAAGCTTCATTCAGCTCTATGACTGAATTGAATTTTTGAGATTGACATGTAGAGTGCAGAGGGTTTTGCAACATGCTTACACATCATACTAGTTAGCAGTCTTGTCTAAAGTCGAGGTGGTAGCCAGGGGAGAGGAATGTTATTTTCATCTGGATCTAATGTTTTCAGTGGGAGAAACATTTGGTCATTCATCCAAGTGGCGTCTTCAGTCTCAGCTGACACCAGGTTTCCCTAACATTATAAACAGTACATGTGCATAATGACTGAAACCAGCCCACTGAATGAACAATGGGCTTTAAGGTCAGTTCCTTGATCGTTAATATGCAAATTGACATGACCATTGATCAACAATCACTGATCAAAGACCATTGATCAGTGGCTATCAGTACCATTCACAGAGAGTCGGAGAATGGCTGCAATCACAGCATTGTAAGATGGTGAGAGGAAGGTCTTTGCATCCTTGCTTGTGCTGTTGCACCTGCAACCCAGCCCTGGATAAGCGGAAGAGGCTGGATGGATGGATGGATGGATTAAGGAATAATAAATTCATCTACTTGGCTGGGTGTTAAATATTTCCCACACCTCTGATGGTAAGTGATAAAGACTTTGACTTCAGAATGTATTATTTGCATCATGGCATGTTACCATGTGATAAGTCTATTAAGTGAAGCATTATTTTGACAGAGTATCACTGAATCCTTACAGAATGGTTATGATTGGACTGTGTGAGCACCAACATCACTGTACAGAGTTTGTTTGTACCTCTTCACTGCAGTTTGATTCATCAAGAGAAAGTATCGACCCATCTGTGACATTAAAAGGTGGCCACGAGTATAAAATGAAGGCGAGTGTATTAGAGGAGGTAAAACATATTTTCAATGTCTGTGAGAAACTGAGGGCTCATGATTGAATCTAAGTGTATAAACAAGCTTTTGCACAACAATTTTTGTTGAGAGGGGGCTGAACACATACATACAGGCAATATGGAGATATTTTTTTGTCACTGGTGTAATGCAAAGAATGGTTAGTAGGAGGCAGTGTGGTTCATAACTGAAGCTCTTCTTCAGAGTTTGTCTTCTTTGAACTACACCCTTTCTGGGCTTCCTTCCTTTTAAACTTAAGTCAGCAGCTACAAGCTACACTCAGCTGTACACCGCAAACATATCAGCTTTTTTTCTTGTTCAGACGTTTAAAATAAAACCATATCCTATTATGCTTCTGTAACTATTTTCAGATTTTGCCCAGTGTTCTTAAAACCACTGTGCCTGTCATGTGTGCTGTGGATTCAATAGTATGTGGATAAATATACTGTAAAGGCTTGCACAGTACAGTTCATCCTCTAAGTCTGCATGTAACCGGCTATGTTTTGGCTGTATGGCTATATCTTCTGATCAGATATATTTAATTACACAGTCTAAAGGCAGCATTTTAACCCTTGTGTGGTGTTCATATTTTTGTTACTCAGCCAGTGTTCACGGGTCTGGTGGACCCGCTAGAGTTTTGGCTTTCTAAATTAACACTATCAAACAATTTTATGTTAAATTACTCAACAGATGTTTACTTCATCCCAATTACAAGCCATATGAACAGCAAACATGGTTAATTTTTTCCCTTTACCTTTGTTAGATCACATTTATGAATTAATGTGCTTCTCGTTTTTTTTTTTTTTTTTTTTTTTTTATAAAATGTTATAAAAAATTAATCAGTTATAATCAAGTGGAGTGAGTGGAAAGACACAACACATTTACATGTGAAGCAATATGTTTCACAACTAAATGGGATCAGCTGCTCATCAATTGTGACATTATGCCCAGGGTTGTAAAACAGGGGGAGGTGGTGCACACACTTATCCCACACTGTCCTGATGGCAGCTAGCTTGTCTCTCTGCCGTCGAGCTAGTCTGTCGTCTCTGTTATCAAAACGGATAATCCTGGAAATTTTGTGGAAGTTTTCCAGAGACATTGATGCACGGAAAGGTTCTTGCCAGTTTCTGCATCCCACAGGGATTCTGTGGATTCCCCTTTGGACCTGAAAACTCCTGAAAGGATAAGAACCCCAAAGTAGGCCTTTGGGGTTCTTAGATGAATTTGGTCTATCTCCTTCCACTTCTCTCCAAAAACACACCTTCCTTCTAGATTATTGCAATCCAGAATAATTTTCTGGATTGAATCTGGGATGAAAATCTCAAATGAAGACTTGATGTCCTGCACATGAGTACCTGTCAGCCATGTTGGCCCTGGCTTATCACAGTAACAGCTCTGCAGGGTGGCTCATTTCTTGGGCAAGAAGACCATTCAATTTCACCAGTTATTGACATCCATATTTCTTCACTTGCTGTCTGGTGGGCTTGTTCTGGTCCTGGAGCTGGCTGCAGATGGGGTACTCGTCTTCGTTTTGTTACTAAATGGTGCTCAACCTCATCCTCTTCTTCAAAGTCACTGTCAGACTCTGAATTTTCAGAAATGTGAAATATTCTGAAACCTCTTTGTCAACATCATCATCCAAAGCTCCTGTCTCTTCCAATTGGATGGCCCTCACAGAAGATAATCTTTTGCCATCTTGATCAGTTGTGATAAAGAACCACACTGGCAAAGTCTTATTTATAGTATTATGCCCCTAATTTGCAGGTGGGACAGGGTATGAGAAAATAAAATTTGGATCCCTCAAGAAAGAGGGTAAAATGTGTGGGAATGTAAGAGCAGACGGTGTTGATAGTTGAATTTTCAACAATGTTGCAACTTTGTGCGCCAGCAGGAGGGGAAGAAAACACTATCAGCAGCACCAGAAAGGAGGAAGACAGAGTGTGGGAACACAGGACCTACACTTTCAACACTTTTACTAGACCTGGGTCCAGTGGACCCGAACACCTTGTATGTAATGTAAATGCGTGGGGGGAGGTACAGTATGAGGTCATTGAAAATTAGTTCGGATTTATGTTCTTCACAGAAAATAAGCCAAAGCCAATGAATTTCAGGTTGAAAAAATAATTCATTGTTTAATTTTTCTTTTGAAAAAAACTGAAAACGGGTCTCACAGACCCGAACACCATACAAGGGTTAATAACTGCATACAAAATAAATTGATTTGAGGATGGAGGCCCTAGATTAGACACTCTCAAGCTATTGACATTCAGTGGTGTGTTGCTGTTTTGACAACACAAAACCACATGCATTCATGGGAAACCTGCAGCAGCAACACAACAGACAGCAGCGACAAACACTATGACATAATCTGAGACAAAATTAGCGTGCAAACTCAGCGATGGGTGGCTATTTGTAAAAATACAAATAGGTGCTGGCAGGCCAAACAAGGTTAAACAGCACATAAGATTTCACGTTCGGATATGTACAGCAGGAGAGTTTCAGGTCCGCCATCTGCAGGTGCGGGATGACATCGAGATCCGCAACACAAAGCCTGAGGTTAGCTTTGTGGCCTGCCTGATCAGCACTGTGCTTCAAACTGAAAGCAGTTTCTATCAGTCGTTTGGAGAATTGTATTATTTATTCTTTTTCTCCTGCTGTGTTGATACACAGAGTGAGAGGATGAGACTTGATCTTGTTTCATAACATGTTTAATAAACAGAGCACAAAACAATGGAATAAAATTAACCTTTTTATCTTTACTGATCCATTATTTAGCACATTGGTACAGCAGCACTCATCCCTCCTTTTGAACATTAAACCTCACTTTACATGTTCTTTATTAAACCGACAGTATTTCCTTCATGTTTTGGTCTCACTCAGTCTCTGCACATTAATCAAAGCTCGGCTATACACAAAAGAGAGATCCAAAGCCACTCTCAGATTTACTCCTCTCTCCTTCATGATCAGCCACCAGATAATGATGATTATAATTCTAATTTTTATTCTTATTTGTTATCCTTTCACCAACTAATCAAGATGTAAATCCAGTAAACAGTAAACACAATAAATGTCGTAATGCTCTTTTAAGCAATAAATTGCAAAAAAAGTTAAAATAAAAAAAAAATAAAATAAAATAAAACTTAAATAAAAAATTAATGTTTACGTTTTAAAAAAATATATCAGAAGGTTCAATAAATGTTCCATTTAAAATAAAAAATAATTTTGTGGCAATTAATTTCATGATTCAAACTTGAAAGAGTTAAAGACAAATCTTGAACAAAATCAGGGTTTTTAAAATGTGAGGTCATATTTTGAATGATGGAGAAATTTGCTGTTGATATCAACTCGCACACTCAACAAAAACCTCAGTAGAAGATTTGGTAACTTTAAAGCTCTTGAATGAAGCCCAGCAGATTGTTTTTGACATATGTTGATGTCTTTGAATAAACTTCTTTGAAAATTGAGAATGTTGTACAATTTCTGACAGATGTAAGACTTTGAAAACATTTTTCAAACAAAAAAAAATCTAATAAATTCCAAGAAGGAATAAAAAAAATTCTATATTGGCCCGAGTAGCCTTTAAGACTTACATGTAGAACTTACGTGTTTTGTTTTGTGTTTTGTTTTGTTTTGTTTTGTTTTTTTGTCACAGGTTTGTTTTTATCTACTGAAAGATTTCTGGGCGGGCCACCAAGGAAAGAGGAAATGCAGCTTGTGGTTCAAGTCAAAAGTCTTCCGTTCAGCAGATGTCATGCTTTATGTTATCAGCACACAGCAGAGAGTTAACAAGGAACGCAAGCCAAGAGCAGAGTGGAAATTTGACTTTGCTCTTTGTGCACATTTGTATATGATTTGCCTGTACTTGAATAATATTAATGATTTTTCTGAATTTATATTTATAAAGGACAAAAACAACTGACTGTGAAATGTAAACTGAGCCTGGCTGACATGAAGTGTCTCTACTTTTAAACTACTTTTAAACAGGACAATGATGCTGCAGCTCTGAAACCACAAAGACTAGTTTTTTATTTGAGTTTGGACAAAGGTCCCAAAAAAGAGATTGAATAGTATGATTAGGAAATAAAACTGTAAATAACATAAATAATTTAATCGAAACTAATATCTAAACTCAATCATGATTTGTTTTATTTTTAAAAAAATAAAGGTATAGGTATAGTATTCTACCAATAGTAAAAAAAAAAAATATTTCTTTATGCTTTGTTCTCATTGTTTACATTATTATTAAAAAAAATTATTAACTGAACTAATGAAATCAAAACAAGAAGCATCGCTGAATAATTTATGAACATGAAAATAGACCCTTGTACATTATTGTCCTTTCAGATTCACAAGTTTTGAAACCATGATAATTACACTCAGTATCACCCAAATAAACTAATGTGCTAATATTTTTGTGTGGTATAACTGTAAGTTACCACATACCTACAAGCTTATCTGTACCATCTCTTCACTAGGCAAAAAAAATCAGATAACTTGCTTCAGAGTGATAACTGTTATCAGAGAGAGCTCGACTGCTGTACACATGAAACTCTAACCAACCATTCCCGCATGCAAGTAGTTTTATTAAAAACATGTTATATGAATTGTCTTCTCATTTATTAGGGTTGCATGATTATGGTCAAAATTATTTTCACAATATTGATGATTGATTGAACTGCTTTTATGTAAACATAAAACTGCTTTCACATTCATGTTGTGTCACATTCCTGTTAGTGTACAACTCTTAGCTTCAAAATACAAACACAGTTCTTAAAATGTCAGCACACTGGTTAAAATAGAATTGAAAAAAAAAACATAATGCTGTAATTTGCAAATCTCATAAATCCATATGTTCAAAATAAAATGTAGAAAGCGTATTAAATGTTCCCACAAAGCTGGGACAGAGCCATGTTTACCACTGTGATGCAAATATCTGAATCTTGGATTGTCTCTAATCAAGAAGTCATACATGTGCACCAAGTTCCTGTTTTTTAGTCATGAAAGATATATGCTGTACAATTTCACCCTGGAATAAGAACAGTTCACATAAACAATTAAAAGGACAAAATTACCATCACAGTCATGCCGATGTATATAAAAGTGTGTAAACATCTGCCAATTGTAACGTTTTTTGGACTTTTTTCATGTCATTTTCAGGTTGTCTTTAGATTTTATGTCTTAATGCCATATGTTCCTTCAATAAGTTAAACTAGAAATTAGAAATTGAACTATGAATTTAAATGTTGCCTTTAGTTTGTGAAATATGAAAGTCTGCTGTTTCAGTTCAACCACACAAATTGTTATTTCCTGCGATTGGGGTGACAAACAAATTTAAAACAGGAGCTCAACCACAACATGATAAGATTTACAGATCTATGCTGAGGTTAAGGGAGCTTTGCTCACTATAGTACTGTATGATAATACCTGAGCTCACAGTGAAACACAATATAAGCATACATATTTGCATATTTCTCTGAAAATACAGGCTCCAAAGTAGAAACTCAGTCTAGCAAAGGTGCTATTGTTATTGTTATTCCAAATGACTGAAATATTTGATTGACACATTTCAGAAAGATGGAAAAAAGAAGAAGCATTTTGTGAACGACTAACAGCAAATCAGGTGGTATATAAATAATACACCATACTCATAAAATGAACCCAAGGACAATGTAAATATGAGGTCAATCCAGCTCTGAAACAGAGAGAGAAAACTTCAGACTAATCTATCAGTGTTAGGAAAAAAAAGTGTCAGGTCAGACAAGAAATATGTCAGCTGACAACACAAAAATAGAGAAGTATAACAACACAAGAAACAAATGGCGTCCAGGTACACACCGGCTCACTCCTTGGGGGCCGCTTATCGGGGCCTGGAGCCTGGGGCTCGCTCGGGCCACTTCGGAGGTGGGGTGCCCCCGGCCTCTTGGCCGGGGGCTCAGTCACTCAGGCACGGCTGGCTGCCGGCGGAGCTCACGGGCGCGTCACTGCAACCCCCTCTGGCTTCTGCTCCGTGGCTGCTGAGCGACCCCTCATCGGGGACTCTCCTCAGCTACAGTGGCGCGGCTGCCCCTCTGTTGGTCTTCCTTGGTCTCTTGTGTTCTGGGGGCCTCTGGATGTCTGGAGTTTTCATCTCCTCCATACCTGCTTCATGCCCTGGAGGACGGGGCAGTGGCCCCCCCACACCCTCTAGCAGATCATTACATGAAGGAACCTTTTAAAAAAAAAACAAAAAAAACAAGCGCGTCCATGCTCACAGGTGTACACACGGGTGATCACACCCACAAACTACACCCTTTTTGGCTCCTACCTCAAAGCACACTGTGTTCTGTCTATCTTGCGTGCTGCACAATAATGTTTAATATTTAGTATTTACTGTCATATTCCCATAAATCATTGTGATGTTGTTTATTCTATTGCTCTCGTTTTCTTCTGCTTGTTTTCTTTTTTCCTTCTCAGCAGGTGATCCAGGTGATCGATATATGCATTTTTTTTCTTTTTTTTTTTCTGCCCATTCTGTTGGTTTTTGGTTTTTGCCCTTCTCCCCCGTCCCTCTTCTCAGCTGCTTCTCTTTCCCTCTTTCTTTCTCCCCTTCTTTCCCCCAGTCAAGTCTGTCCCGTATTCAGCAAGTGAAAATAAAATAAACAATAAAAGGTGAATCAAATAGACCATTATGGCAAGGCTGGGATGGTCAATTTGGTAAAGTAAATCCGTTGGGCATCTTTCTTTGCCTTTAGACAACAATTCTGATGGCAAAAGAGCCAAACGGGACAGGCCAAAAAAAAAAAAAAGAAACAAATGTTTATGCTTACAATAGACAGGAAATGCAAACACGTCACACAGCTGCTGTGGTCAAAGCTACAGAAGCTGTGTGAGGTTTGTATAAAAAAAGGAAGCACAGAGAAGGAGCAGCCAGAAGAAGAAGCTGAGAGCTCTGCTCTTGTCTGTATTAAATGCAGCTTCTCATCATTCTGCATTTTTTATTTATAATAAATATATTTTATATTAAGTAAACAGTCAGATTGAGATTGGGGCACGGCTAGATGTGAAGATGGGATACACTTTGCACTGCATAACGGGCTTATTATTGTGTAAGTACATTTCTAGCTTCGTTTGAATGGCACTAGTTAATAAAAAAAAAGCTTCTAATCTGTGAGCATTATAGTCTATAACTGGTTAAAACGGTTTAATTTTATGATTCTTAAAGCAAAATGTTGCTGGTGCCTTTGCTCAGTTTAATCTGGAGCATTATGTTGGATACATGGTTGTTTTTATTGCTTGTCTTGTTTGATTTTCTAACAGTTTGATTCTGATGTTTCAATCTTTATTTTAGTGCTCAGTACACTCTTCTACATAAATGCTGATGGTGAGAAATTTATTTTTCTTTGCTTTGCATTTATAGAATATGCATGATATTGCTTTCCAGATTCACACCTCCTGTACCACTCTAAATGATTTCTTAACACATTTTTATACAGTTTATATAACATTTTAAAATACTAAAATCTGGTGCAGTTGCCAAAATTGTCGGGAAAAAAGACTATACATGAGATGGACAGATAACAAATAATATTAAATACAAATTTTCATTATGTTAAAATGTTGGAACACTTTAAACGTCCAGAACCAATTAAATTCCCTTTTGAACAGGTTCATAAATATTACATATTTAACTTTTCTGTGCAGTGTTGTTTCGGTATTTTCTTTAGTTGTGGGGAAATAAATAAAACACATAAGCAACAAAGTTTTTATGCTTCTATTTGGATTTGTAACTGAATATTTTTATGTGAACATTTGCTGTAAGAAGAATTTTGTTATAGAAATTATCACACATTCACTCAGTGATTTATTTGGTGCTTCTGGCACATTAGACTGAGTGTCTTCATACAAAACTACACTACAGATCCCCTCTAATTTATTCTTCGTCTATTCATAGACCACTTAAATCAATTCAGTTCAGTTAACAGTTAGTAAGGTAAAGACCCTAGAATAATAGAAAGTCTAACTAATCTGATGACACAGAAAACTGACTTTAAAGATCAACATTGCTTTCTAATCCACCAATGTCAGCTTGTAGTACACCTGTTGGATAGAGCAGCAACACTGATGGTCACATGCTCTACCAATAACAGAAATAGTACCTACAGTGTTCTGAATCTCCCTGTTTTCAAACAGTGTGTGAAATACTGTTTTTGTATTTTATGTGATGTTACTGTCATTTCCATATGACAAAGGCAAAGGGAGAGTAGGCTCTGTGTAAATATGATGCAGCCCCCACAGGAATAACAGACACCATTCAGTGTCATGTTACGTTTGAGTGTTATTAAAGGAAAATGTAGAGAGGACACAAAACATCTAAAAGTAATTTGTTTGTGTAACATTTGTCTTTGAATAGATGAAGAATAAATCAGAGGGCATCTGTAGTTTTTGCATGAAGACATGTGTCACATGCAAGTAAATATTTTCTATTTGGTGCTAGAAGCTAAATGACTGAGTGAATGTGTAAAGTGTGATCTTTTCTCAGAATACTCAGAGCTGACTATGGTCTTCTCAACATTCTTGTCCTTTTGGATGTGAGCTCAGCCTTCGACACTATCTCTCACGCCATCCTTCTAAACAGACTTTCCTCTCTTGGCATCTCTGACGCACTTATTCTCACTCAATATTGATGACTCCACATTTTCCCTTCACCTCAAGTTAAGAGCCTTGGTGTCATCCTAGACAGTTTATTATCTTATAAATCTCACATCAATAATCTCACTTGTTCTGCCTACTTCCATCTATGCAACATTAACCAATTATGTCCTTCTCTTTCCACCCAGTCTTGTCCACAGTCTCATTACCTCCCACATTGACTATTGTAATTCTCTCTTGCATGGTCTCTCCCAAAACTCCCTCCATATGCTTCAACTGGTTCAAAAGTCCACTGCCCGCATTATTATTATTATTATTATTATTATTATTATTATTATTATTACCAGTACCCCCTCCTACCATCACTCCTGTTCTTCACAAACTTCACTTCCCTGTGAAATTCCGAATAGTAAACAAAATTCTTCTGCTCACCTTCAAGGCCCGTCATAACCTTGCTCCTCCATAACTTTCTAACCTGATAAGCACCACCTCTTCTGCCTGCTCACATCCGACTTGTTGTGCCTTCTTTTGATCTCAGCACCATGGAAACCAGAGCTTTCAGTTGATCTGCTCCCAGGGTGTGGGAATCTCTCTCTCTCTCTAAGTTGTTCTTCGTTTTGTCATTGTTCTCTTACGTGTTTTATTCTATTGTTAAGTGTCGTTAGGTGTTTGAAAGGCACTTTTAAAAATAAGTTGTTATTATTATTTCTATAACAAAGTTCTTCCTGAAGCGAGTGAAAATCTGATATTTCTCTTTTCCTGTAACCTCAACAGCAAGTAAACCCAGAGCCACACTGACAGCACAAAGTTCAATCATACCAGCAGGGGGCAGTGTGACACTAAACTGCTCTGTGGAGGGCTCTGCTGGCTGGAATGTTTATTGGTTCAGAAGTGATTCAGTCTCCTCTGAAATCCAGCTCATAAGAGAAGGTGAAACAAACAGAGTTATTAGTGTCTCACAAGGAGGTCTGTACCACTGCAGAGGAGGGAGAGGAGATCCAGTTTACTACACAGAAGAGAGCAATGAAGTCACCATTACTGAAACCGGTAATTTCCAAAAGTAACAAACTGAAAGACCTGAATCTGTTTGTTCTGTTTCTAGAGTGGTCTGAGTTGAATTTTTAGTTTTCTGTTAAACTGAAATGGATCATTATGTGATCTGTGCTAACAACATTCTCTGTAAGCTGTGAGACCCTGGGTTTCTGTTCCAGAAAGACAGTTAACTTACCCTAACTCTGAGTTAGGTTACCAAGTTACCATGGTAACAGGCTTCTGACAGGTTTTCTTTAACAAACTCAGAGTTTCTCCCTGACTCATCCTCTTCTGCTCCAGTTGAACCAGCTGACTAACACTGGGTTTCATTTCCTCATTCACAAAATCAAACCTCAGAGTGGAGCCAGTTAATCTGCAGTAGTTTGTGTTTTTAAAAGCGTGAAAATCAGAATTCAATATTAGTTTGCCATTTTGTGTACTTATTAAGTGCTTTTACATTTATTCAGAATCTGAACATGTTTTCACTGAAAATCATCTATATCAGTGTCTCAACCCACATAACTGTGACACTGATCCAGATCTGTCTGAAGGTGTTATAGGCTCTGTAATGGAACAGAAAACTGGGTCTGCATCACAATGCATTTGTACAGCAGTTCGATCTAAAATGGATAAGAATGACAGATTCAGACTGGAAAGGGCCTTCTTTTAACACGTTTGTCTGATGCAAATTTGCATTAAGACTTGGAAAGCTGCACTTTTGAGCTAAATGTGAAAGTTACTATCTGTGAACTCTGACTATTAATGGTAACTTTCTTCTTCTTCTTCTTCTTCTTCTTCTTCTTCTTATTATTATTATTATTATTATTATTATTATTATTATTATTATTATTATACAAATATATAAATAAATACATGGGTCTGCATCAGATGCTATTCACAAGGCAGGAAAAATCCAACACAGGACACAAAATATCTAAAAGCAATTTGTTTGTGCAACATTTGTATTTTGTGATGTACTGATGTACTTTTTCCTGTCACCTCAACAGCAAGTAAAGCCAAAGCCAAACTGACAGCACAAAGTTCAATCATACCAGTAGGGGGCAGTGTGACCCTGACCTGCTCTGTGAACCCATCATCATCATCTGGATGGAAATACTACTGGTACAGAGATGAGAAATCCTCTGAAGCCCTGACCACACAAGATGCAGTTTTCCACTCAAATGGACAAATCAGTGTCTCACAGGAAGGACTCTACAGGTGCAGAGGAGGAAGAGGAAACCCAGTTTACTACACAGAGGACAGCCAGTCAGTCAGGATTGGGAAAACTGGTGAGTTTGTATTCACCAACAATGTTAAATAGATTGATGACTGAGGATTACTATGAAGGAAAAACAAAATTATATTTCACGGTAACCTCGTTGGCATTGTAATAATGCTCTTATTGGAAATTGTTGAACATGAACAGTCATGTAAAATGTAGAGTCCATGGGAACTGACTAAAAGTGCTCTCTAGTCAAGTAAAATATATTAATTTTCACAAGAATACAAATATGAAACATAAATATCACAGATTAACAGAACATAAAAGAGGGAAACGTATTGGGGGAAAAAAACACTGAGAAAAGCATTGAGAAAAAATGGAGAGTGAGCCTGACGAAATAATATTCATTACTTTCCAACAGGATCTGTCCTCACTGTGTCTCCATCATGGCTGAGTCCTGGAGCCTCAGTAACTCTGAACTGTGAGGTTGAACATCCGTCTGCAGGATGGAGCTTCTACTGGTATAAAGCTGTTCCTGATCTATCAGAGAAATCCTCCAGTTATGAGCTGCTACCTGATGGCAGTGGGACTGCACAGGACTCCTACATCATTCATGGACAGACACACACAGCAGGATATGTGTGCAGAGCTGGAAGAGGAGACCCAGAGTATCACACTGATCACAGTCAACCAAAGTTTGTCTGGTCTGCAGGTCAGTTTGTTTCTGTTTAATAAGTTGTGTCATCACTGTAATCCACCAAGATTCAACTCATCATTTTTTTTCTAATACTAATTTGACATTTTGAATCCTAACATCTGTGAGCTTTGTGTCTTCACTGCATGTTGTTTCCAGATGTTCATTCAGCAGCGTCTCTCACAGTGAGTCCTGACAGAGTGCAACACTTCACCTCTGACTCTGTCTCACTGACCTGTGAGGGAAACTTCACTGAGTGGAGAGTGAGGAAGTTCTCTGAGGACGGCCGACTCTCTGACTGTAGGAGAATGACTGGATCCACATGTGACATCAACACATCAAAGTCAGATACTGCAGTGTACTGGTGTGAGTCTGGATCAGGAGAGTTCAGCAGTGCAGTCAACATCACTGTACAGAGTATGTTATTATACATTTACTACTTGGATGTTAATCATTTAGACGTGACATGAACATTTGTCCCAGCTTTGCTGTATGTGAAGTCATTTCATGTGGAGAAAAATAAAACACATACAGCAGTTTTTAAAGATACAAGATCAGATCTTCATGATGAACATTTGTACAATCTGTTCTTATTATTGTTTGTCAGCTTTTTCTAAGAATGTGCACCAGCTGATGTGACTGAAACAATTGTGTGTGATTGTGTCACAGATGATGGTGATGGTCCTATCCTGGTGAGTCCTGTTCATCCTGTGACTGAGGGAGCTTCTGTTAGTCTGAGCTGCAGTTTGAGAACACAAAAAATACTTTCCAATGTGTTTTTCTATCACAATGACAAACTTCTTGAAAATGATCCCAGAGGGGAGCTGAAGATCTCTGCAGTGTCAAAGTCTGATGAAGGTTTCTACAAGTGTCAGTACTCAGGAAGAGAGTCAGCACAGAGCTGGATGTCAGTTAAAGGTGAGCAGGATCAAAACATGCGATTGAGTTTTATAAACCAATGACTGAGAAGGAACGTTAGATTGTCTGATTTAAGTCTCAAAGTCACTTGGCTCCATTTTATGAATGTATTTATTCATAAGATTATAATTTATTAATTAATTTTTGTTTGTTGTTACAGTAACTGTGTCAGGAGCTGACAGCTCTTCATCTCCTGTGTGGTTGATGGTTGGACTGGTTTGTGGAGTCTCTCTCATTATTATTCTCTTGCTCTTGTTGTATCGCTGCAGACAGTCCAAGTGTAAGAGCCTCTTCTTTTCATCCTGTATTAGAGAGTTTATTTACTACATACACTTTAATTATTCACACATATACTAATACTACTGTTATCTTTATGTATTCACACAAGTTGAATACAGTGAAATTGGTGTACTCCAGTTTGAAAAGCACACAACAGCTAGATATGAAAAAGGTGTGAGATTTAAGAAGACTATCTCGTGATATGTTTATAAACATTTAACTTTTTCTTTGTCTTTTCTTTTTTTTATTGCAGTTCCAGATGAAACCCAAGATGTCACATATTCTCTCATTAAGCTTAAAGATTTTGAAAAGAGGAGTATGCAAAGCACACATTGTGTGGGGGAAAAAATTGTATTAATTATTTTCTTTTGTGAATTAATCTGATCATCTTAACAGGGAAGCATCACAAACCAAAGGAGTGTGTTATTTACTCTGAGGTGAAGACGGGAGCTGCAGGTACAGTCACAACAGTGTCATTCAGTGTTTGTACTTGAATGTGTCATCACATCATTATATTGCAGGTAATTATAGGTCAACATGGAGTTTAGTTATTCACTTACTAATCAGTGTTTCAGCTTTGCTGAATCACAGCATCCACAGATTCTGACCCAGACCTCAATCACAAAACACACACCTGCAAAGCTGAAGTGTCACAGGCAACAAATGATTTTTACTTAGATTTCTTTCACTGTAGTTGCAAAAAGTTTAAAGTTCATATGTATCCAACATGTTTGTATCATATCTGTGCTGAACAAATGTGTCCTGAGCTCTGACGTCTCTTTTAGAGGACAGTCTGATGTATGCTGAGGTCAAACAGCCCAAAAAAGAAAAAGCCAAGAAAAACAAAGGTGAGCAAAGTCTGCCATCATCTCCACTGAATATTGTTCATCATGTTTATCTGCTCTTAAAATGTAAATCTGTTTATTTTATAGTTTATATTTAGGTATTCACAAGTATTCATTACTTGGATTATAAAATCTATCTTACTCTTTACATTAGTGGAGACATCAAGTTTCCTCCTGATTAATGATATTATTGTTTTCAATGATCTTCTCTTCATTCACAGGAACATCAAGTCCTGCAGCTGATGCAGCAGTTTATTCTGAAGTCACATCAGGAAGCTCTCTCAGTAATTCTGCTGCCATGCAGGCTGATTTATTCTTCACATTATTAAATGTCTTCAGCTCATAATATCTTTACATGTTGGAAATCACTTTGTCTCTTTGTGCTTGTCTTACAGGTCAGTGAGGAGAGCTGTAGCAGCAAAGCCAAGAAGAAGCTTGTTATGAAGCCACTCTTGCTCCTCTGATATTTTTTAATTTAAATCTATGCTCTCATTTTTATGAAGATTATATATTTTTAAAACACACTTTAAAAAAAAATATTCATTGTTAAAGGTTTTGTATAAAACTTTGAATTTATCCTGTTCCAAAAGCTGCAAAATAAATAAATAAATACTTTGAAATATGTGATCATATATTTAGTTTCTTATATAGCGCAACTTAAAGTCAGAGTTGTTTGCCATGACTTTTGTTGCCATGAAAACAGGATACTGCTGGACTTCAAGCTTGCTCTGTCCATTTTACTTTAGTTATTTTTATTGTCCTGTCTTATTTTTATCATCTTTTGTTATTCTATTTGAGAAGGATTTATCTTTTAGCTCTTTTTAGAGTCATTTTATATATTGTGAATGAAATAAATGTTCTTATTTGCTACTCTATTGGGTGTAAAAGACTTTTATTGGTTACTTTCTATTTTGCCTCTGCCTTATTTTTATCAAGTGAAAAACCTCATGATTTCCCCAAAATGGGGAAACTAAGCATGCGGTTTCAGCGAAAAGCCTTCTGTTTATGAGATGTCTTTTTTCATGGTATCAGCACATAGCAGAGAGTAAACAAGGA